>NW_021137881.1:600000-993291 GCF_004193835.3 Ostrinia furnacalis | reverse complement strand
GAGATATGGCAGAAAAAATCCAAAAATGGGGTTTGGTCGGTTATACGACCCAGACTATGGGAAAAATCCGAAATGGCCGAGCGCCGCGTAGGGCGAAGCCCGGAGCGGCCAGCATCGCAGATCTAGCTTTTGTAGCCCGCGTAGCGGGCGACCAAAGCTAGTACTAGTATAAATTCGGAAATTTAAACTATGAAGTAATAGGAAAATCTAAAGAAGAATAATTGAGATTGATGTTTTGCGCCGCAAAAACACATGCCATTTTTATTGTTCATTTTTAAATTATTATCCATTCAATTCACCCAATCTAACCCTTTATTTATAACTGTTGAATCCTTGCTTGTTATAAACATAATGTTATTACTAAAATTAATCTAAAACGCTTCACACTGTCCCTTGTAACACACAACGGGGATTACTAGTATTTCCCGAGCCTACCGTCTTTAACAATACCTACTAAATGAAAAATGACTCCTGTGACATCATAGCGAAAATTGTTTGTGAACTCTGCCCAAAATAAGAAGTATTAAGGACTGGGGTTTTAAACGTAGATAATAAAGTAATTAGAGTAATATTATTGTTTATTTTCCGTTTAGGATGACACAATTAAGTAGATTTGGAAGATAATAATGATTAATTTGCGAAAACTTAAAAACGTACAATTATATATTTTCAATTTAACAATTTGTTACAAATAAAGACATTTTTGACTTTAACCTTTGTTCGACCATATGATTTTGACCTAAAGCTACTATAGCATATTTCACTGTGGTCACTCGATGCTGTTAATTATTCTAATTCGATAGTATTGATTGAATCGCGTGAGATCTATCAATTAGTATTACAAACGCAGCGGTTGTTGCCGTAACACTGCCCCACATAGGCTTGAAGCAACCAAAGCCCCTGACACACAGCCGGCTGTGAGTGGTGCTATGTTACAAGTGGACAGATTTTATTGTTTAAAATGGAACGTAAGGCTGCGTTCACGTTAAGTTGTTTTAGATCGTTTCATCCACGAAGACGCGCCCCACCAATTTTTGGTCGAGGGAAGCGCGTCGCGGAGGGAGCATCATTATTGTAGTGTGCGTGTGCATTCATGGATAATTTAGCGTGTACCGACAGTGATGGTATACGGATCTGAGACGTGGTCGCTTACTATGGGCCTCATAAGAAGGCTCAAGGTCACCCAAAGGGCGATGGAGCGGGCTATGCTCGGAGTTTCCCTGCGTGATCGAATCAGAAATGAGGAGATCCGCAGGAGAACCAAAGTAACCGACATAGCTCGCAGAATTGCTAAAATCAAGTGGCAGTGGGCGGGGCACATAGCTCGTAGAGACGATGGCCGTTGGGGCAGGAAAGTTCTCGAGTAGCGACCACNTGGACGTCATTTGGCTGAAAAGAAGAAATTGGACCGGATTGCATAAGATAAAAAAAAAGGTTGAAACTACCTCTAACATATAATGTGACGTAAATCATTCCTCTAAAAAGTACTCTTTCAGATCCCTGGGATCGCATAGCACCGTTGAAATATCAACGCCATGAAATCTAGCTCAAGTACGAGTTAGGTAACACTGCCCTACATAGACCAACCTTAGGTGCTAATTTCAGTGGTAGTTTTTAGGCAAGATTGCCTCACTTACATTAACTTGAAACAATTTAGACTTGTTCTACTGCAAGCATTCTAAGAAGGAAATTAGCCATACTAAAGTCAACTAAATCGAAATTTTATTCCAATTATGCAATTTCTTGCGATCTGTAACGCCTGCTGTGTTCACATTTTCTCTAAGGACTGAACTGTAATTTAATAAATATTGTGTGTCACTGTCACACATTGTATGCTAATATGACAAGAAGTGTCTCGAGGTTACGCTATAATATGTAACACAGGGACAATCTTAAGTGAAATGTCATGTAAAGGTTTCGGATAGATTTGGCCCTTTTTCGCGACACCTGTTAAATAAAATAACAACAGAAGTGTGTTTGATTTTCACCCTTTCATTTGTTTTTTATTACATTTATCTGGGGGTAGCCTATTTTCAGCTGTGGGTGAGCAGTCCTATGACTGAAATGGCGATTATTAGCAAGCTTCTTGATTGTTATACTTTGGTATTTGCTGTAGGCTCTGCATCGACTTTTTTACAGAATAAAAACCATTTTGTCTAGAGGTTCCTTTTAGTTAAAACATAGCAAGATTTAATTTCACCCTACTAGACCAACCAGACCCTTCAGATAGATACAATGTTTCCGTGCTAGGTTTGATTAAACCATATCAGAATTTAACCGACTCTATAAAATCTGACACTAGTATTTTGGTTGTTACAACTTAGCCTAGGCGCAGACTACCACCTTGTAGTTAGCCGATAGTCGGGCCCGATTCTAATTTGTTTATCTGAATCAGTGTAATGTGCGCACTTTCATACATGTCCATTAAAACAGCCCGACACAAACAATGGAAGAAGTAGTCCAAATCGACAAGACCCTATAAGTACATGTTAGCATCACACGTTGCTTAGTCCAAAGGATATCGATACTTACCTGCAACACATTTCGTCATTAACCGCTCAATATGGATTAAGTCGCAACCTTAGGTTATAATTCATTTAACCTTTGCCGGTTCGCTTGTCGAGTTAACGATGTAAACAAAACTTTGTACAGAGCACATCAAGCTAACACTGGCTCTTAAGACGTGGTAATAAGGGTCATTTCGCAACGAAAATGTAATCTGATGAGCCATTAACTGTATCTACGTCAAAACCCCTTCATTTGCGTTAATTGCAGGCGGCAAAAAATTTGAAAATTTATTTTGGAATGGTAAGAGGAAGATCGTTTAGTTAAAAATAAGTTTGACATGATCTTTGTTAAAAGAATAGATCATTGAATGTTTTTTAAACGGTTTCTGAGTGTCGCAAAAATTAATGTCGTATTTTGACTTCGACTAAAAACAAAAGTCATTAGGTTGGGTTTTTATTTATAATTAACTATTCTAAGACTTTTTGAGACCACAGAAAAAGTTTTGTGAAGAGACCGCAGAAAAAGTTTTGTCGAGCTTATTTATATCTTAGGTGTTTAATGAGGGACCTAAGATATAAATAATTCCAACTACTAATATTCCTACCAAAAGCATATAAAATCGGATTTACATAGAGAGAGAAAAAGACAGAAACGACTCCGTCTCTACAATTTTTAAACCAATTGAATAAACACCTAACTAGGTCATAGATTTATTAATCCTTGGTTTCAAAAACTCTTGTAAATGACCCTCACTACGTCCTATCCCACGGGCCCAAACTAACCAGCGATCAACCCATTAATAACCTCTAAAACTAAATTTAATCTCACTAACATAACTCCAGGCTTATTTACTGAGGCCGACCGACCACAGCACAAATTAAAGGCCTACAAAGGAGACTACAAATACCACAGGCCGAGGTCTGGTCAATTTACGGGTAAAGATTCAAAATTATCGACCTAGATTCACTTTGACTTCAGTATAATCTTTGAAGTGGCTCGATAGGCCTTATTGTTGTGTTTCGTGATAGATGTAGAAATGAAGTAAACTCGATATATGAGGTAAAACTTGAATATAATTAAAAGCGAAATACCACTCACGGATTAATCATGAAGTCTCAGAAACTATGAGATCTACAGACTTGAAAAGCATGTAGGTTCCATAATGGGTGTTAGACATCCGCTAAGAACGGATTTTACGAAACTCCACCCCTAAGGGGGTAAACGGGGTCCACGCGGGGGCCTCTATTTTACAATGTTTACAAATTCTAGGCGTGAAAATGCATGGTACGTGGAAAATCGAGGGTCAAGCGAGAGAAAAAACAAAAGAATGTCGATATTGGTCGCTGAGAAAACAACGCAGTTTCTTAATGGCCAGTGTCGCGAAGCCAAGAAGACGACCATGTGTTGCTTGAACATACTTATTTAGAGCTGTGGTAGTATTTTCAAAGCTTCATTCAAGTCTTGTCCATATTTTTCCGGCTTTTTTACCGTATTAGAAAACTCTATCCCAATTCAAATAGATTCAAGTCTTTGGTTAGTGAAATCTCAACATGAGAAGTTGGTAAAAGTGTAGACTTTATACTAAGTTAAATAAGCTTAGTTAGTTGACCTAAGTTCTTATGAAATTAGAAATTCTGTAGTGTAGTTAACTTTTATCAAAATATAGATAAAACGTTAATTTTCAAAAGGACACGGTACAAATCAAATCGCATTAATATTTTTAATGGGTGTTTTTCATTTCCTGTTTTAAATAGGTACATGAATCATAGATTTGATCGTTAACACTGCATTAAACGCATAAAACTGCCATTTTCTTAAGTTTTTATTGCAGAAGATGCCAAATATTCTGCAAACCGGAAGATGACCTTGGATTGTCGATTTTTAGATCTCTCTTAACATTTCCGACATAATACATTATCGGTCGTGACACCGGGTCACATCGCAATCCGTTCAGCCTTGAACTAAACCGTGTCGGTTCTTGCATACATTAGGCAGTATGATATAACGCCGTGCATGATAAGTCACGAGCTATCTGTTGTTATACATTTAAACCATAAACAAAATTGGTTAAGAAGTTTAAAAATAAAAGATTCCATTTCAACTAAATAGGACGACGCCGCGAGCCGACAGTCTGCTTGTGACCGCGCAGCATAGCAGCCGAAACGTCAAGCCTGTGTCTTACTATTTAAGTTTAAAAATATTTTTTCAGTACTCCAATATCTACTTTCAGTCCAATGGTAAAAGAGTGAGACTTCAGAGGTTCTGTGTTCCAACCCCATGTGAAAAAAATGACCCCATATGGTAACAAATAATATTAATTTTGTAGATTCATTAGGGATAAATGGTGAAAACGGGCATTTGTCACCTTTGGGAAGGGCGGGGTAGTTTTGACACCTGCACATAACAACCGTTGAGCGTTTTTTCGCATTGACTACCTAGTCACAGAATGGTTCTATTCTGCTCTGAAATTCTGAAACTCCACGGCCAGTTTCCTGCATCTAAGTAATTTTTAAAACTTCAATTTTAAATTAGCAGTGAACAATTTATGTCAATCTCATATTTTTAATATGCTACAGGTTATTACCCAAAAGTTTTCCTAATAAAGAAAATAAAATAAATAAATAACGCTTGTGTAAAAAACAGAAATATTCCAATAAATACTTTCGGTTTCAAAATCATTTCAGTTTTCATAACCTAATTCCATAATACATAAATCGCGACCAATGGACTCGAACGGCAATGTAACAGAACTGCTAAGGCACGTCAAGTTTAACACTGGCATCTTATTCCTTTGTAATAGAGCTGGTTTTGCCACAAAAATGTATAGGCTGATGTGCTACATATAAAATTTTAGACCTTAGGACTTGGGCAATTTATTATGAAAAACTGAACCAAATGTAAGGGAGGTAGGCGTAGAAATAAATAACTAGATTGCGATAATTTCTTAGTCAATTAATTGTGTTTCAGCAATATTGTATGAAATACTTTATTTCAAATTAACATTCATATCGATTTGGTGTTTGATTATTGATATAATGAACGATCCGTGTGCAAATATACTTACATAAAACGTACTAATATTTCAGTATATTTTTTATTGTTTAAGTCATTGCTGCATAAAATATTAGCAAAATTATATTGAGTTACGATTACAGGCGTCAATGTAGCAAGTTAAAAAGAAACCAGACATATTTAGGTTATAACCGACGGAAGGTGCGGCTCTCTAATTTACCAAAGGTTGAACACAGAAGATTTGACCTAGGCTGGCCCAGAAGACCATACTTTGAAAAACGTAATCTGAAAAACGTAAACGGTCGAATCACCAAAAGGTGTATCTAACAAAATGGCGATATTGAAACACACAATATTATTAAACAACGTGCATTTTATAACCTCACAAAAGATCGTAACTGAATCCTTATTCAGGAAGCCAGTATTGACAGTTAAAGAGCGCCCGAAATGCATTTTTCCATACTTAAAATTTTCTTTAAACCCCGCGGCTTCCCTTGTGAAATTGATAAAAATCAGTTACATCTTTTTGTCCCAAAAATCTGGTCCTAATGCTTTTTACAGCCAGCTATGGTAAATTAAACACATGTCGGGACTTGGCCCCGGCTCTGAAGGGAATATTTAGGTTAATGTGCAATGCATTTGAGTCGTCACTCTGTTTGTGTAAGACTGGGCAATGCAGCCTTTATGATTCTGTGATTTTTTTATTTTAATGATGTTTCTTTAAAATGTGTATTCGTGATATCTCATTAAGGGTCAAACCAAAAGATAAAAGTTGTGGAATATTTGCAGTGTAGAGTGACGATATCCAATTTCTCATAATACAGTGTGAGTCTTGATAAAGTGCACATATGAAAATATGTTAAACTAGACCTATTTTTATCGACGAAAAATGGTCATGCAGATTTTTCTCAAAATGTTACATTTTTTTATTATTTGTTACCATTTTCTGAATATTTTTTGTTTTTTTTTTAGCATCGCCTGTTATTTAGCATTATTACTATTTTTATTTTATCACGATATACCTCTTAGTTTAAAAGTTATTACCTTTTCTTTACAATAAGTAATTGAAATTTTAAAAAATCTCAGATATTTTTTAACCTTTTTTTCGTCGATAAAATAGGTCTAGTTTCACTTAATTTCATATGTGCACTTTATCAAGACTCACACTGTATAGCAAGAACATAAAATTGTTATCTACGTTTTGATAATTAGCTTGTTTTCAAAACACATCCAAACTATTGCACAACTCAAATAAATGAACGAGTTAAACTGTCACTTTACTGCTTTAATAAAAAATGGGTTTTTCAGGACCTAACTAAAGTTATTTTAGAGAAGCTGTGCCTTGTAACTGTTGCTTGATGTGAACTTGAATTAGTGCTTAAGACGCTAATGAAAACTGACTTGAGACTCTACTTGAGTCAAACTTGGACACAGATGCAACAATACGACTTTAAAGACACATATTCTGAGCTCCAGCAAATTATAGCCACTTGGTAATGTTACCGCACAGCTACTAAATTACCTAGTTCCTTTGACTCAAGAACTCCGGAGGAGTAGGGAGCAGCCCTAGTTTTTATGAGAGCTAGCATTTAGGTTAATGAGTATTTTACGTGCAACGTGCATTGTGGAGGCGTCAATGGTAGGCGTTAGTGATGTGCAGTGTCCAGTTTGAGAAGTCCGGAACCGTCTATAAACAAACATACCTACTGATTACACTCAGATATTTTCACAAGTTTGAAGTAGGTACCTTTATGTGTCATGATCACGGTTGAAGTACCTTCTTGTAGTTTATTTTGGCAACAGCAAAGTTTAAAGTAAGCAATTTAAATATTTACAAATAAAAAAAAATATCTACCATATACTTTGATTAACAACTACTCATGTTGTGAAATACAAAAAGAGGTAATTAGAAAAAGCAATAAAAAATCTTGCTCCTTTTTCCTCAATAACTAGTTACTTGAATGATCAATAAAGCGATCAAATACTCAAAAGTGACGTTTAATAAAAAATACAATAAAACATCGATATATCGATAAAAAACTATCTCTAATTCCGGACTCCGCACATCCCTAACCACTTGCAAGGCGTTACACACGAGACGCAAGTTTAATTAGTGTGAGATGTCAGGGTACATGCGATATTTGCATTCCTACGTCTTCGAATTGTCTCGGAATGGAGTAATTTCGTTCCCTCGCTCTTCTTGTAGTCTTAATTCAATATAAAGCAAACATACTGAGCTTTTTGGACGCGAAGCAGAAACCCGAAATGAAACGTACACGAAGTAAATAAATCTTCTTTTCATCATTGATGAAAATTATGAAATATAGTCCAAAGAGATATTTGGTTGATAATGTGTTGCAAATAACTCTATTTCCTAGCCTTGATCTAACATTTTAGTTTACTATAGTTACTAGATAAAAGATATGCATTTAAAAACAGATACGTTCGTGACTCTAGATTTGAAAGTCTGCAATACCGGCTCATATAATGTCTTTAATATTCTTCTAAATTCGGCATTTATACGCTCAACCGCTAAGAAACCCATTAGTACAAAAAATTACAAAATAAAGCGCCATTGGCATTCCTGATTTTCCATGCTTTGACTTACAATCCAACATTATGCAACTGCCTTTCAAATCGTAATGCGACTTCAGCATTAATTAAAAACAAAACAACAAACGATCAACTAAAACAAAAGATTTAAAACGAATGGAATTAGAAAACACTGGCATTCCAAATCTAGATTTAAAAATAAAAAATGAGTCCGAGGCAAAACAGATAATCGCAAAGCAGGAGCTAGGTACCTATTTCCTAAAGATGCAATTTTAGTTCTTACCACTTAGAATTATGGACTAAAAAGGTGTATTATGTAGTTTTTGTGACTGGCTGTACAATTTCAATGTCACGTGCTTGCGGTTTAAGAAAAAAAAGGTATTTTTTTCATTTGCCGCCGGCGAAGGTCGGTCGGTAAGGCAAAATAGCTTTTTACATTGTTGAAAATGTTCTAGCAATATTTTAGGGTTCGCTCTACGATGAATGCGGGTTTTTGTAAAAGTGAGGCGGGCATTAAGTATTCAAGAAATCTTTCCTTGTTGAACAGTATTTGAATACATTGTATTTTCCATACGAAGTAAGTACCTACCTATAAACCGGTATAGAGCAAAAAAGGGTACGTAGACAGAAATGTACACGTGTGGACATTTAAATGTATACTTAAGTACATAAATAAATTAATCTTTGATAACAAACACGAAACCCAAAAGGGTGATGAGCCTTCGCTACTTCTTCCTAAAATAGACATCATAGAAACTAAATTGAAATATAATATTGATTAAACATATTTGTTGACAAACAAATGTTTGAGCGGAATTGTTTGGTTTACAAACACTGGGTCTAATCTTTGGCACCGATTGTTCATTGTCAGTGTGTTTATGTTTCTTGATTAAATTTTGTTTGGCGATATGTCATCACCTTTGTGATCTCATGTTTTAATTGCTTTTATGATTAATTTCGTCACAGAATAATAATAATTAATAATATCTAGAACTAGACTAAATACTTCTCAATTTTTATATGTCATTCATGATGGACGGACGACCTAACAATGATTTTGGTAACTTTGAAAACAGTATGCCATGGAAAAGCATAATGAAAATGCTGTATCTGCTACGACACCACATCAACCGTAACAGCATGGGATGTTATTAATTTCTTACATTTTACTGTCAAAATAATTATGTAACTTACATAAATGTCACATGAAATATCGTAGATGAGTATTTTACCCCTAGTTTTTATGTGACCCCTAAATGGTAACACATAACAGGTATTTCGTTTTCATAGGAGTCACTTTAAAATTAGGGATTGATGGTGAAACGGGCATTAATCTTTTAATTAATAAGTACCTACGTATAATTATTATAAATTAATTTAAATATTTTTGAAATACCACTTCTCATTGTATAATACTCGCAATAAAGAGCAAAACATACTTTTTGTACTGGTTTCTAGTTACTACTACATTGCAGGCTTGAATAAACTTCATTGGCCGTTAATTTAATTAATTCTTTTCAAGCAAACGCAAAATAAGGTTTTGACACATTTTTGTAACATTCGATTCGTAACTCGCATACTTACTCATAATCGTAAAGGATTCCTATACGATTGGTGCGTTTATCCGTACTCGGATAAAACACAAGGTGGACCGATGACCCTATAAAGTTAGCAGGAAAGCGCTGGATGCAGACCGCTACCAACCGATCATTATGGAAAACATTCGGGGGGGCCTAGTATTTTCACAGTGGACGTCCTATGACTCAAATGATGATGAGATCCATATAATATTTTTTCAGCGAGATAAGTTAATGCTTTAAAATACGTCACTATCATAGACTAAATCGTCTTGGAGGAATAGAAAAATACCAAAGATCTTTTGTTGAGTAAAAATTTTACGATTCTAGCACTAACATTCATTCCAAGCTATCATCGTAAGTAATATTCGAGGTACGATCGAGAAAAATACGAGTTCAATTTATGTAGGTAGGTAACTGAATTTCGTTCAGGCCAAGGCTAACGTTCATAAAGTCTAGCACAGATGAAGAATTTTAAACGTGACGCTAAACTAAATGTTTTGTTCTCGATTTATCTACCTAAAGTGATTGAAAGGCTTTTTTATTAGTCAATTTTTATCAAAAACTTAGTTACTCTACATTAACATAAAAAATACAAACTATATGGTTTAAATACTACTTATAACTTAAAAGGTTTTTTTTTTTGCAATAGTGCTGCTTCTTGGTGACCTAAGTAAAGGAATGCACATCACATAAAAACATAAATAATATCATTAAGCTTTTTAGCAACAATAAAGTTTATTATACATAATATGATTTATTTAATTTATGTTCGGCACTAACTAAAGCCTATTGATAATAAATTTACTATAGTGAAAACAGTACAAGTTTTCTTTTGCTCTAACAAATTAAAAGAAACGTTACTTGTACAATTGAGTTAGACGTCTAATTTTGAAGTCAATAAATCTAGTCTATACAATATCACAAAAAATAAGATAATATCGTATATTTCAGATATCCCTCAAAACAATAAAGATTAATTTATAGATAGGTGTCTGTTAAGTTTTATTTTTTCACGAAATAGTTTCTGAGAGATCTAGAGATAAACTACTCATCATAATTTATTGAGGAAAATTCTAAAACAACGTATAATTATTTCAGCGAATATCTGCCAATAAAAAAACAATAACAGAACGAACTCCGTTGCAACCGGTTTAATGGAGCATTTATTAATTATGTACTATGAAACAGGTGGGTTAGCACATTTTCTTTACCAACAGGAAGCTACTTCAGGAAAATAGCACTTCAATCGCTTCACGCTTCCTTTAAAAAACTCCATTGACACTGAGTTTACGAAAAAAAACTGCTACCTTCTTTCTTTTTGTAACACAAAAACATTTTCCGACATTCAAGTGAAATTAAAAAAATAACTAGGTATCAAAAAGTAAAGTAAAAATTACCAACCTTATTGATCTCCTTGAAAAAAATCCTGGCACAAAACACAGATAAAAAGCAAAAATCAGAAAAAGAAACACACGAATTTGAAATTCGAACACTCGCGACGTGAGCGGGAAACCGTGAAAATGGCGATCAGTCCGCGCCGTACGATCGACGCGACTCGACTGAGCTGGCCCGGCGGCGTTTGCTTGGCCGCATCTATAGCGCTATTGAAAACAATGATGATTTGTTTATACCTCCGTAATTAATACAAAGGTAATTCTTCACCTCGCTATGCAATATAATACTCTATTGCACACGCAAAAGGTGTGATTTTATTGTTTATTTAGGTCAATTTGGTTTGAATTGTTTGCAAACGTCACCGATGCAGCCTCGACGCAAGGTCGCGAAAGGTGAGAATGAGATGAGTACCTACGGCCATTTTTATTTTCTTAACTCGTTATAAGACAACCTTTGTGTTATTTAATATTATTATGTAAAATGTTTAAGTTATACAATTTGTCACATTTTCAGTTACATTAACGTTTTGAGCAGTCTGTAAATGACATTTGTTTTGACAGTTCATTAATTTTGACGATAATTAAGTTGACAGTGTGCGAGCAAGTCAACAGTTATTTGGCTCTACGTTTGCTAGCTTGCCGAATATGATACTAATTAGTTATAAATTATGTATGTCTATTGTTTACTGTCACTTCTAATAATTAATCATTGTGATAATAAGGTAGTTTGTGGGACTCACAATACCTAATTAAATTCCAATCATCATCAAATATCTATTCATTTGAGACAATTTGTAGTAAAAGAGTTGAAAAATCTTTCATAAAATCAATTTCCCGTTTCATAAAAAAATATTTTGTACAGTTAACGGTTGTACCAATTAGGTATTACACTATTCAAACAAATTAACAATAAAATCAATCAATACCTACATACAAATTAAAGAAACTAATATGATTTTTTATTTCAATGAAAAATATTTTCAATTCGTTGGGGTTTATTACAAAAAGTTAAACGGGCGTTGAACGCTTGTTTTAATTTACTTTGATTTACTTGTTTTAACTTACATACACCTATGAAAATGTCACTTTAAACACGTGTTTAACGACTGGCTAAGTTTTTTGCAATAACACCAATTTATTGTCCAGCTTGCCCGCGACATAGTCCGCGTAGGATTCAATAAAGTTACACAACATAATAATAAATAATAATCATAAATATCAGCTGTGCTGTTTTGATAAATAACATTATAAACTTTTATAAAATCTTTTCAGTATTTTTTATGTGAAGCGTAATGAACATTACATACATCTATCTCTACAAGCATACTTTCGCTCTAATAATACTAATAAAAGATATAGATTAAGGCTGAGTTGCACCACCTAACTTTAACGGTAACTATAACGACAATCAGTGTTTTTTTATAGAGTTTGAAAGGTTTTTGACGTTTGTCAAAGTTAAAGCAAGATGGGTGCAACCCAGCCTAAGACTGGGTTGCATTAACTTACTATAACTATAACAAACGTCATATTTAAGTCTGTCAAACTCTTTTTTTATCCACAACGAGGAAGCTCTTGGCCTGTATCTCACCTGATGGTAAGTGATGATCAGGCCGAAGGTGGAAACGAGCTTTACCCGGAAACCTCAACCACAGAAGAATTGGCTATCTTACCTCTAACTGCCGGAACACAACAATGCTGTTAACATTGTTGTTATGGCGACAGACTTAGGTAAGATGGTGGTAGCTAGCCAGGCGGACTTAGAACAAGCCCTACCACCAACCAAACCGAACAGAAAAATCTGCCCCCACTGGGAATCGAACCCCGGACCTTTGCGTCTGAAGCAGGTGGTCTTACCACTAGACCACAGAGGCGGTTAGACTCCATACAAATATGGTTGTAGTTACGGTTAAAGTAAGGTGGTGTAACTCAGCCTTAAAATTCAAACGCGCCTATCCATTACACAAACAGATAAGACATTAAACTGCCCGCACATTTTTCGCGGCATTTCACTCAAGTTTCTTCACACAAACGCACTTTTACGCAATAACTTTCGTTTTCATTACGTGTATGACGCGTGTCTATGGACTCGTCTTATCTATGGCGCAAATCACGGCTCGGGTTTATTGTCTTTGGCCACACGTGCTGCGGTTACAGATTGGGCATTATGCGGTAATCTATGATTTTGGGAGAGTAAGATACGATAATAAACTATAATATCGAGGCTAACAATAGTTTTTGTGCATACGTGACTCAATAGTTATTAGGCTAAGTAAGATCCATATTAAAGAACGATGCAAAAATCTCGTATCAATCTCAAGCATAGATCCAGATCAAAAGTTGAGATGAGACTCCACCCACGAAATGGACCCATGGCCTTATTAAGGTAGCAGGAAGGCGCTGGATGCAGGCCAGTACCAACCGGCCAATTTGGGAATCATTGGGGGAGTCCTAAGTATGTCCAGCTGGGACAAATGACCTTATTAAGGTTGCAGGAAAGCGCTAGAATAGGTAAACTCTTCACTAGACCTTCAAATCTAGCTAAAATGATGATGATGATAGACTGAGGCTAGAAGTACCCTATTCTATGGTAAGCTCTTCACCAGACCTCCACATGTGAAACCATCAGCAGTTTACCATTGGCACCAAAGCGTGACGATTTCACTGCGAGCGGCGAACGACACCTCGGAAGGAAATGTTACCGAATTTCGACGCACGCAACGCAGGAATGCATGCGTTGGCTACATTTGACTCCTTCCTAGTGTTAAAAAGTTGCTTAAACGTTTAAAAAGTTACGTTAATGGACGGAGTGACCTAAAATTCACACTTATGAAGTATTTTACGCCCGTATTCATAAACTTAAACTTATTACTATGAGGGCTCACAGTGCGCGTGGACGCACAGGGTGACATACGAACCAATCACAAGGCTCTATTCAACGCTGTGCATTCGATTTGCTGCTTCACTTAAGCAAGCATCGTTTGTGAATACGGGCGTTACTCTTCTAAGGCTGGGTTGCACCATCTTATTTGGTTATGGTTACGGTTTCAACGCAGCCTAAGTTTTTTTAAACATTTACCTACCCTTGTATAACTTACACAGTAAGTACGAGTACTCTATGGTACTATCTAGTCTCAAATTAAAAAAAGCTTGCACTATGGGTACCAGACGACGCATAGGTACAGACCATTCTGAATTTACATGCAAATCAAAAAACTAATTCACATCCGTGGAAACGTCTGCCTGACGATGCAATTTTTGTTTCTACCCCCGACTTTTTTTTCTTTTTTTCTCATTCTCAATTACTGTAGATCTCTCTGAACCAATTTTTGTAATTCTTACTGAGAACTAAGTTATTGAACCAATAATTACATAGTGGTACAAACAATAAAAAATCGAACAACGATCACTTTCGTGTGTACATTTTGTAGGCAAGTCCACTGACATACAATTGTGACACTCGTTGCGTAACGACGTGTGCGTGATGCGATTAAATTGAACTTATCGGAAATATATGCGATTCTGACATCGATTCGACATTTATGGCCAAAAAGACAATGATAGATAGAAAGAACACATTTTATTTTACACCACACAGGAAAATAAAAAAAAGAAAGAAATATACACAATTTAGGTGGTCTTATCGCTATAATGCGATCTCTTCCAGACTTGCGAAATGAGGCTACTGGCACCTGGCTCCTTGTATTAAACCAGAGATAACTAAAATTAAATGCCAATGTTAATAAAAGAAAAAATAACCCATGTAGCATTGCGTGTCGACGAAGTTTTATTCGTAGAGGCAGCGTATTTTTGTAAACAACAAGGCTTATTAATATAGTTGCATATTAAGCACTAACTTTAAGTACCTTTAATTTACTAATTAATTCAAGTTTGGTACTCTACCATCGGAATAAAAATAAACCTATGCAGAACAAAAAGACTGCCGTGCTTGGTAACATACCTAATAAGTGATTCCTGCACTATATTATGAATGTGTATGTAAATCTGTCCATTTAACATTTATTTTATAACCTAAATCCCTAACCTAGTTTTAGTAGGTACAGCATAGTTAGTTATTCACACTTGTCACAAAAAATCGAAAATTTCTTTGGATGTTTTGTGAAAATGTGTATGTTTGTATCGATTAATTACTTTCGCACAATAACTTTAATTTTATTGAAACCAAACTTGTACGTGTTTAGGCTAAGTTTTTGTACAGTAACATATTTATTCTTATTTGTGTGAATATGCACAGGTAAAGTCGCGGACAGATGCTATAGAAGGGAAGTTATAAATCAAAGATCACATTACAAGAAACCATCTTCGCATCCCATTACAGACCTAGTAGGTATCTACAATCTACACGACCCATACATAAAACATAGCAATAAAATTAAATAGCAATTGTTACCGATTGCATAATAAATCGTTAGTTTCCTTGCAAATTTTCCATCGCTTGACCCGTTTTCCTTAACCCATAAGTGTTTATTTAAAATAGGTATAATAATAAGTTACATTTGTAGCAGCCATTGAGAAAAAAGACAAAATCATATTTCCTTGTATGTACCTGAGAAACTTAGACTGATTGCACCATCTTACTTCATAACTTTGACAAACGTCAAAATATGTCAAACTTCATACAAAAAGCACCAGTTAATGTTATTTTACGGTTAAAATAAGGTGGCCTAATTCGCCGTAGGCAGTTCGATTTTTTCAAGTTGTTTATTTAAACTCAGCTCAGCCTTAGTTATCTATTACCTACACTTTTTCAAAATTGTAATGTATAGATGTCTAACATGATGACTTTTGGAGAACAGAAACATGACAGAGTAAAGATAATCCACAGGCTACATGTCACTCTTCTTGTTAAGGGATGAAGTCCGGAACCGGGAGACCGTCCCGGACTTCATCAACCAGATCCAGAGTCCACCATTTCGGAGGAAGATCAGGGAAAAGGCCAGCGAACTCGATGGACCGCTTTATAATTGTGGCGCTCTTTTGAGGAGGCTTAAGTCTTGCAGTGCTTGCAGACTGCTTTTGGCCGAAATGAACAGCTGGCTGATGTGCTCTTCAAAAGAGGACGTACCAAAATATTTTTTCATAGCAGCGAATTTTTCATTGGTTTATGCCCACTAAGAGGTTCAGACAGCTCTGTTGCTTATTGATTAGAGACTTAGTGCCGCTGGGCCAGGAAAGTTCTTTAGTGGCGACCACGAGCCGGAAGACGTAGCGTGGGCAGGCCTCACACTAGGTGGACCGATGATATGGTGAAGGTCGTGGGAGGTGCCTGAATGCGGGCGCGCAGGACCGTGCATTGTGGAAAACCTTGGAGGGGGCCTTTGTTCAGCAGTGGACGTGGACGTCATTTGGCTGAAGCGAACGAACGAACGAACTGTTACAGATAGCCCTCGCNTTCATTTTCGCTCCGCAACAACCCCGTATGAAGGTTACTTTTTATTCAAAAAGGTTACATTTTTTTTATATTTCTGGTCATTTCTGACAAGACCCGACTGGCAACACTGGTACGGATCGCTCGCAGTGCGTGCGAGGGCGATGTGTTGATGCGAAGTACAACACGTCTAACACGTATAAATACTAAAATAAGCACTGTCAATGAAAAAGTACCAAAATATGCAATAACGCTATATATATGCGTTTGCATATGCAATAATGCAAATGCATATAATCCGATGTCTAGTAATTACATACGACTGCATCTCTTATGTAGAATATACCTACTATAATACTGATGGACAGTTACTAAGTAGGTACTAGTCTAGAAGGCATTCATGATAAAATGTAGAGCATAGACATGATTGATTGAGATAAGTACCTACGTGAAGAATACGATGACTGAAGCCAATGCTTACGGTATTCTAGTGTTTTGTAACTACCTATACATACATTTAAAACGCCTGATAAAATAGTGTAAAGCAATTCAATTGAATTTAAATGAAAGCACTTGAAAGTGTTACTTGTTTTTTATACATTATTCGGTCGATTTTTCCGGCACAGGGAGCAGAGCAGTTGCTTCTGACTCTGAAGGAGAGCTGACAAACAGCAACATTTTATGTAAACACATGCTCACTTAACGTATAAAGTAAACCAAATAAAGTTTTTCTTACCTTCTTAGAGCACTAAGGTCTCCACTTGCCGCTGAGAATAACAGATTCACAATACTGAGACCGGTGGTTTCAAACTTGTACCGTCTTGGATCCTTTTTATGACTCGCGTAGCGGATATTGTCGTATTTATGGAAATTGAATCGCTCTATTAGGGCCTGAAATAAAAAATACGGTTAATTTTGATGAAGAGTTCAGAAAAAAGAATTACCTATCTAATGAATGTAAAAATCAAGATAGTTACGTCACAGAACTGAAGACCCCTGCAGCTGTTTCCTAGAGGATCCAAGGGCGGGGACCAAGTGCAGATGCCCATTACATTGGGGACAACAATAAGCATAGCTCCCGACACTCCAGATTTTGCAGGCAATCCCACTTTGAAGGCGAACTGTCCCGAGTAGTCGTACATTCCGCAGCTGTGCATCAAGGACAACACGTTACGGACAGAGTCTGGGCGAAGAACTTTCTCGTCCGTGATTGGGCATATTCCTCCATTTGCTAGCGTTGCTGCCATTATCGACATTATATCACAGTTTGCCTCCATGGAACAACACTGAAAAAGATTAAACGTGATTAAGTAGGTGTAGTACAATACCATTTCATTTCATAATCATAATCGTTTATTGCTTCATAAGTGTACATAGGTGGTGATCTTAAACTTAGTTTCACCCAAGTCTTTCTATTAAAGTTTGAACAGTTTAACAGCGTGACCGACCACGACCGCTCTACCAAAAGCGAAACGATTAAGAAGTTTAACAAACCTGGAAATAGAAATCCATGCATTCCCGAAGATTTGTCTTTTCCGGATAGCATTTATGCTCGCGCATGTAAAATCCCAGCGCATAGTTTCTGTCAGCGGCTTCTCTCTCGGACAGAAATACTGCATTATTGAAACCCAACACCTCGTTCCCCGCAAGGCGACTAAAGAATGACATGACGTAGTCGAACTTTTCAGCGAGAGTCATTTCGGGCTTGTCCAAGGTTTTCAGTAATGAGCATACTAAAATTGCACCGGCGTTGATCATCGGGTTGTGCGGTTTCACTGTTGGCATAAAATGTAAACAAAATAGCAGGCAGTGTTTGGCAAGGGATTTTGTTGATTCAAACAACAAGCGTCATTTACATCTTCAAAGAATTTTGTTTGTTTATGTTGTCATTTTATTTATAGACTAAAGTAGTTATTTTGTATGTAGATCTAGTAATTATTATCTTAATTAAGTAGTTAGTATTATATTTTAGTATATTATCATAACAGCATTAAAAGTAGTATGTAAGTATTACGCACTATTGTAGTCCAAGACGAGTTCATTGAAGTTCCGTCCGCTGGGCTCCGTGCCAACATATTTGTGCACCACATCAGGTCCCAGAGTTTCGAGCGCCATTGCGTAAGTCAGGGGCTTACTCGTGGACTGTAGTGTGAATGGGACAGTCACGTCACCTGCGAACGCCGCAATAAATTAATAGCGTCACGCTAGTATCTATCTGATTATATGATTTCAACGAACTTTACAATACATACCAATAGAGAATCTTTGGCCGTCTATTGTGCAGACGCTGACTCCCCAACAGTCTGGGTTGGCCCGAGCCAGCTGCGGTATGTAACTGGCCACTTTTCCATCGGTGTTGCTCTTTGCAGCCCAGTACATCTCCTCAATATCCTTTATGAAGTCTTGGAAGTCAGGAATGACAAACTGACTGCGGAATGCCCTCGTAATCAAAACAATGTTGGGAGCAATCACTTCTTTAAATGTTTTTCTATCTAGCTTCAGCGTTTCTGGGGAGCCTCCTTCGAAATTTTGTTCTTTATGTACTTTGTATAGATTGTGCATTACTTCTTTCACGCGAGAATCGTTCTTTCTTATTCCGGTGGTTCTCAAGGCCTGTAATTTTTAAAAATGCTAATTAAAATACATATATGTTTATTCTGTAATAAAAGGCAAATACTGAATTTATAATAACTCATCATGTCGTCATCAAACAGATTTAACTGATAAGACTATGCATTTTAATTTACGAAAAGTGTTGATATAAGACTCAGACATACTTAGCTATTTTATTATTATTTAACGACATGTTCAAAATTTCTAATTAAACACAGACATTACGCATGTTTGTTGGTTTTAACTTTGTCTCGCCGAAAGAAATTACCTTTTTAATCTCTGATGTACTGAATTAGAATAATATTATGCGCTTTATTCTGAATTCTGGTATTATAGAGACAAAATACAACTCAATCGTAGGTTGAAACAATAATGGGAAAAGCGCGCAGATGAAGTCGCGGAGTTCACGTGCTCACGAGTTAGTTAATTAATAAGATAAGTATTAATTTTAGAAGTGATTACTCACGGCCAAAAACTTTCCAACTGGCATAAGTCCCGTGTCTTCATTCTTGAACATATCAAATAGGACGTCGTCGGCATTTCTGTGAGAACCTTCGCGAACCCTGCGAATGAAGGAGACGGCTTTTAGTTTGATATCGTGGAGACAATATTATAGGATGCTAACATGCAAACGTAACGGATGCTAATTTTGTGCATAAACAAACCAATGGCTACCTATTACTTGTCATAGCTGCAAATATTGAAATATTACAATTGCAAACATGTTTTCCACCACGATCTAAAAATATGGCGTGAAGCAGTGACGTACTTAGTTCGCGGGTGTGTCTACCACGTAGATCACTATGATCACCTGACGTTTTATTTTTGTCGACGTCTAAAGCTAAGCAGCTGGTTTTTTCCTACTCAGCCGACACCCACCGACTGGCTAGACAATCTAGACATTATTATGTTTTAAAGATTTATATTCGGAGGAAGAACATAGTTTTAGCTTTTCACAAAATTGTAACAACTGTAATACACCATGTACCGACTGTAGCACTAAATAGATGAATAGGTAATGGATAACTATACTATTAACTCTGACTCTGGGTATTACCTCTTGTAATCATCAGGCTAGTAGGAACAACGGGAGTCAAACCCGCAATCACAGGTGGTTTTGTAAGTTCTGCGTGTACTTACCACCAAGCTAGGTGGTCTTTCCATCTTCATCATAATCAATGCTAACTTTTAGCGAGGAAGTTGACAGATATAACTGTTTACAATCCACGCGTCATAGGTAGGTATCTACCTACCCAATAAATTATCAATGAACCGTATAAAAATATATGCCTAGCATCATAATAACAGAACTTATGCAACACCACATGTATTATTGATATCTACTCATAAAAACTTCATTATTCAGGTTAATCTTATCTTAAAATATAATATCCATTTTGCCGACGTCATTACCTATTACTAATGAAAGCTTGCTTTGACTGATAATAGATATTTAACGGGCTTTGTGCTTTGCAATTTTACTGTCAATTAGTAAGAAAATTGCAAATAAATCTTAATAGTTATGTAATACAGTTGCAGCCTTATTTATTTCATCATCTGAAATCATACGTTCTAAAGATTTACTTTTGACTCTACCTACTGCTGTCCATTCATTACAAAGATAAAATTGAAGCCATTCATCATATAACCGATATATCAATTTACCTATTATTGTCACTGATATACTCATATAGGTAGGTAGAAACAGGAATAACTTAAAAAAAGGTAAAAAACGAGCTCAAAAGTGGAAAGTACTCACTACAACAAAACTTAGATCAAGCACCAAAAAAGATCGTCAACTTATAAATAACACGGAATATTTACCACAAACTAAAGCTGGTGTAATCAAAAGAAGCCATTCAACCATCGGAACTCGGTTATTAAAGCCTTTCGATTAAATCGATATCAAAGAATGCAATAAAACGTCGCGACGTTATGGCATTTCAGTCGTCACCACGTTCTTTCACTAAGTACTTCGTAGTAAGCTTATGGACTGAGATATACCAAGTATCAGGTAACGAATAATATTACCCAATAAGACTAGGCATTATTCTTATTAAGTAAAGCATAATATCAAACCAAGTCGATCTTTAAGTTAATTTTTAATTACACACAGTTTGCAAATATTATTTATACAGTCGATTAATGTGCAAAGCAGCTTCAAAATATCTAATTAGTCTAATTACTTACATCAAAGTAGAAAATGACATTTACCCACCTACTAAATATCCGAGGTGTAAAATAAGCAAAAGTAATAACGAATTAGATAATTTAGAATCGGTATATTAAAACAGCAGTCTATTAACAACAGATAACAATTTAGAGATTTTTATACAAAATAATAATAGCCATGCAAAACACGTAAACCCTGGACTACTCGTATACTCACAAGACGGGATCAACGTTGTGCACGAACGAGTAAGGTCTGCATCATAAAACGTGAAAACATGCATAAGTAAGACATTTCGCTTCTAGAATCGTGACGTCAAAACATTTGTCTGATGCATAAGGAATAGACTGAATTTAGTAGAGTTGTCATAGGAACTGTAAAACATTATCTTCTGAAACAACAAAAATACTCCTATCTAGCAAAAACATCGTAGGACTTTAGCTGAAACTAATCATAGGCATAGACTTTCGAACTATGCCGAAACTACCAGTCCTTAGTGGATGATTTTTAGACAAATAATGCAGAATTATGTAAGTCGTAATCGTTAAGAGTAAGTATAACATGGTAATATCAAATATGGCAGGTTATGACTTTTGAATTTTTATTGGCGTTAAGATTACCGAACTCTACATTTTTAACTTCTTTCGACTAAACTTAAGATGTATTGCTACTTTCATTAGATTTTTATGTAAACGTGACAGACTAAACACGTAAAAAGTTATACAAACATAGACGGTAAACTAAACAGGCAAACAGCTCTAAGTAAATGTCAGGGGTGAATTGGACAAGTACCCGTCCGGCGCTTCGCCGGCTGACGCGAGAACAATATCATTCGCAGTTCAATATAGATCAATAGGAGTCGATATGGGTCATTAACGTCAATTTATTTCTAATGGAAACCTGACTGCTTCGCTGCACTGAAATAGATCTGTTTTCAGTGATAAAATACAATTGTAGAGATGCAGCGTACCTACCTCATATCGATGGTTTGAACGGCATAGAACGTCGGCGCCGAGTTCCGCCATTTCTGAAACAATAATGAAACATTTTAGCATGATTTATCAATGATATTACCTAATCCCCAAGTAGGCAGGTACTTTTTCGAACCGTCTCCGGGCAACCGCTGTAGATTCCATGGCGACAAATAGCAAAGGACACTCACATGTTTATCGATTACATAGACGGGTCTCACTTGACTGTAATTTTGGACGCGAAGACACGGGGAAGGTTTTAGGGGCCTGGCGGCGGTAGCCAGTCGTCGGAGTTGCCGGCTGTTCATGGCCACGGCCAAACGTTGAACAGATGACGAGGGACTGAGCCGGAGTGGGTCAACCGGTCGCGCTGGCGTTCCACCGTGCTGGGCCAACGCGCAGGCGCCAACTGACTGCCAGTCAGGGCCCCGCCTACGCGCGACGCTCGTTTATCTACCACTGTTTACTTTCAGCGTTTACCTTAAATGTGACGAAAAGTTACGGGAAAACCATTTGAATTTTAAGTCACGTTTTCAACACGATTTTAATTGATATTTATCACTTAGCGAATCACGGCATATCCCGTAAATTGGGCAATTAAAATATACGTCACGCGTCTGCAATGGCACTTTCAGTGTACGCACAGACAAAACGGTTCGATTTCAGGTTACATGAGAAGTGACTGATACGTAACAGTACCTAAACCCTAAACCACGAATCAATAGTCTGGCAGCTTTGATTTATAAACTTAATACTGAGTCTGAAGTATACTTATCATTTGATTCGTGTTTGCAAGGTTCTTATCAAATGAATGGCTCATAGTAATCAGACAGACATGATTTAGTGTCTTGATATTGCTATCTACATTTTGGCTACTAGTCATATAAATTGTAATAAAATTTAACTTTGCCCATTTAGTGTTAAGTAGGTAATTAAAAATTGTATTACTTAGTAAACCATTTATTGTAGCTAGTTGTGTTACTTATAGTTACTTAAAAATCATATAAAACTAAAAAAAACTACAATAGATAATAGCTTTTAATTAATTTTTAATACAATTTAATTGTTTATTCTATGAGTACGAGTATACGTTAAGGTTTCACCTGCAAAACCAAGTATTCCTTATGTCCGTAATGTCGCAGTGTTCAATTTAGGATTTTGCCATTTTCAATTCAATTCAATAGCTTCAGCAAGTGGCAGAGAGACATTTTATGATCGTAATGCACCTGTATTTTATCGTGGAATGTTCTAGAAAAGCTTTTTTATAATAGCACAAAACGTAAAATACCATAATTATATCTTACATAATTTTTAAACATAAATGGAAGAAAATATTTCAGCCAATTGATTCTCTCGGCCGGAAAAGAAAGTTGTTTACGAGTTTTGGATTAAGACACTTCTAGTGGAAAAATCATTCTTAATATCCACTTCGACAAAACCTTGAACATTTTTCTGCTAATATTCTTCTGGTATGTTGCCAAAAGATGTATAATCTTATAGTTCTTGCGTACATGCTTTCTATCGCTAATGTTTTAATTTGTTTGTCAGTTACATAGAGTGTATTCAAAATGTATATCACAATAAAGGATGTGATTTCCTGACTGCATTTCTTTACACATTTTAGGAATTCTGAGTCTGTTTCCGTTTGTATATTCGACAATCGAAGATAGTTGCAAGCACTCCAGACTAGACTCTCATTTATTCAGTTTCAAAGATGTGTACGTATTCATTGTAATATTTAGGCCCGATTCGACCAAACTTTTCCGAGAATAACTCCAGGTATAACTGGCACATTGACAGTTTCAGTATGAGAAATATGTCAAAACTGACGATTTATTCTGAGATCTGGGGGCACGGCAGTGCCCCCACCAAGTCGAGCAAAAAAGCGGCACGGCCGTACTATCCTTTTCTCGAAGCAATTCAGGCCATTTTCGACCGCCTGTAACTTCGTTGTGGATAAAACTAGAAGGCTGAATTTTCATTAGCTATGCAGGCATTGTAAAGACACGGTATATTTAAAATTTCATTCAATTTGAACCAGTAGTTTAAGAATTATAACGGGTCAAAGTTACTTAATTTTGTCACTCACTGACTGACTCACTGACTCACTGACTCACCGATCATCAAAACTCTTAAGGCACTTCTAGCAGACCTAGAAGCTTCAAATTTGGAATATAAGTAGTGTTTGGTGTATGAATCAAGGAAAAACTAAAATATTTGGGGGCACGGTAGTGCAACCGCCAAGTCGAGTAAAATTTTTCAATTTCGGTCCAGTTTTCTAGATACATAACTGCTGTCTACAAAATACAAAAAGAAATGAGATCCCATCAAAAACAATACTTGTCAAAAAAACCAAGTCTCGCAACTCAGTTGTTCTACGGTAAAAAGTTGTGAGATCCATGTAATACCAAGTCCAGGCCAGGAAATCTTTAACGTTTTACATAAATATATTGACTTGGCCATCGCATGAAAACACGTGTAAATTAAATTATTTAGTGCGATGGCCAAGTCAATAATTTATGTAAAACGTTAAAGATTTCCTGGCCTGGACTTGGTATTACATGGATCTCACAACTTTTTACCGTAGAACAACTGAGTTGCGAGACTTGGTTTTTTTGACAAGTATTGTTTTTGATGGGATTAATATTTACTCTTGTTTGATCGAATCCACACATATACAGTTATGTTGGTTGTAAAAGTTCTTAGCACGTTATACAGGGACAAATAAAGTTGGCAAAAACCTCAGTGATTTGAAATCACTTTCCTGTATTCCATTAAGTTAGTTTTTCCCATGAATGAATTAGATCATAAATTCATCATCAACTTATTAATTTCCTCTTTTCAGTCATCAATGTTAAATTACCAACCTTCGCAATGTCAGACTGAATTACAAGCGGTTTGTACTGTTTCAGGAAATAAAGTATTTAATATTGGGACAATATTATTTGATCCTCTAAAAACTAATTGATCTTTTTTGTATGTGCACTTTTAAAAATAAATGATGTATTTTATTATATTTTATCTTTATATTAATTATTGGGTCTATATTAGTTGATCTACGGATAAATTATGAATGATCTTCATTTAAGGTAACATAATATTTATGTTTAACATACTCTTTTAATATTTGGTAAACAAAAATAATATTTGATCCTCTTTTTTAGAAATTGATCTTTAATTTTGTTAATTTGATGATTTTTATATCAAGTTTGCCTTTTAATATTGATCACCTAATAAATACACTTCGATCTATGTATAACTTAACTTTAAAATATATTTGATCTAACTAAAAATATTATTGGTTAATATTTTTAATTAAAAAATATCTTTTAATTTACGCGGTACTTTGTGGTTGAGTGACAATCGTCCGTCATTGGTTACTGAGTTGGCCAAGGGCTTAGCGGCCCATAAGAAAGCAGAATGGTACATTGCCATGTTTGTTTAAATTACAAGCTTTGCTTAGTTTGGGACTAGAGGCGCTATGNGCGGCGGTGGCCAGTCGTCGGAGTTGTCGGCTGTTCATGGCCACGGCCAAACGCTGAACAGATGACGAGGGACTGAGCCGGAGTGGGTCAACCGGTCGCGCTGGCGTTCCACCGTGCTAGGCCAACGCGCAGGCGCCAACTGACTGCCAGTCAGGGCCCCGCCTACGCGCGACGCTCGTTTATCTACCACTGTTTACTTTCAGCGTTTACCTTAAATGTGACGAAAAGTTACGGGAAAACCATTTGACTTTTTAGTCACGTTATCAACACGATTTTAATTGATATATAACAGTTCCCACTTAACGAATCACGGCTTATCCCGTAAATTGGGCAATTTAAAATATACGTCACGTCTGAAATGATACTTTCTGTGTACGCACAGACAAAACGGTTCGATTTCAGGTTACATGAGAAGTGACTGATACTGTCTGATACGTAACAGTACCTAAACCCTAAACCACGAATCAATAGTCTGGCAGCTTTGATTTATAAACTTTTAATACTGAGTCTGAAGTATACTTATCATTTGATTCGTGTTTGCAAGGTTCTTATCAAATGAATGGCTGAAAATAATCAGACAGACATGATTTACTGTCTTGATATTGCTATCTACATTTTGGCTACTAGTCATACTAATTGGAATAAACTTTTACCAATTTAGTGTAGTCATTTATTTTATTTATTAGGTACACCAACGATAGGTACAACAATACACAATATGTATAAAAAAATACGCAAAATATTTAGTTATTTGCACTGTCACTTAAAGGTGTACACAGCTTGCAAGAAATATAAGTTTAAAATACTACTACTTATTATGTAACAAGACTTTACGACTTTACGAGCCTTTAAGAACCTTTTCGTGTTATCTGCAGATATAATTATTTGCTATGAACTTAACGAACACCTGGATCAAAATTAAATATTCTTTATCATGAATTTAATAATTTTAGAGTAGTGTAAAGTGCACTTTTCACCAAACTAAGGTGCGAATAGATATCAGGAAAATGGAAATAAGGTGCCTACTGTAAGAAAAAGACCCATTTTCAAATGTGAAGTGTTTCAAAAGTGAAAATCAGAATCATTGTTATTGTTAGTCTAATGTCGCAGTGTTCAATATGTCTTTGCCATTTTCAATTTATATCAATAGCTTCAGCAAGTGGTAGAGAAACATTTTATGATCGTAATGCACCTCTATTTGATCATAGAATGTTCTAGAAAAGCTTTTTTATCAGAGCACAAAACGTAAAATACCTACCATAATTATATTTTACATACTTTTTAAACATAAATGGAAGAAAATATTTCAGCCAAATGAATCTCTCGGCCGGAAAAGAAAGTTGTTTACGAGTTTAGAATTAAGACACTTCAGTGGAAAAGTCATTCTTAATATCCACTTTGACAAAACCTTGAATATTTTTCTGCTAATATTCTTCTGGTATGTTGCCAAAAGATGTATAATCTTATAGTTCTTGCGTACATACTTTCTATCGCTAATGTTTTAATTTGTTTGTCACTTACATAGAGTGTACTGAAAACTATCGCTAATTATTTATATCACAGTCAAGGATGTGATATCCTGACTGCAATTCTTTACACATTTTAGGAATAATTCTAAGTCTGCTTCTGTTTGTTTATTCGACAATCGAAGATTGTTGCAAACACTCTAGACCAGGGGTCTCCATACTAGGGCCCGCGGGCCATATCCGGTCCGCCACTGCCATCAATCCGGCCCACGACAGCTTAAGACTAAGCTTATATTTACATGGGTGGGCAGAAAAAATAATATTGTTATGGCCCTTGCAACATATCGAAAGAATATAATGGCCCCAAGGCTTCAAAGTTTGGAGACCCCTGCTCTAGACTCTCATAATCTCATTTATTCAGTTTCAAAGATGTGTTCTAATTCTTTGTAACATTTATTCAGTTGTGTTAGTTGTAAAATTTCTTAGCACATTATACACAAGTACAGGGACGAATAAAGTCGGCAAAAACTTTAGTGTCTTGAAATCAGTTTCCTGTATTTCGTTCAGTTAGTTTTCCCAGGAATTAGATCATAAATTCATCATCAACTTATTAATTTCCTCTTTTCAGTCATCAATGTTAAATTACCAACCTTCGCAATGTCAGACTGAATTACAAGTGGTTTGTACTGTTTAAGGAAATAAAGTATTTAATATTTTCCTTAGTTAAATTTCAAATATGTAGACCCTTTAAAAGGGCACTTATACACATCCTGAATAAAGCTTCCCCTCCAAAATATCAGGATGACATATCGGCTGAAAGAAGCGACGGAAGAAACTCTGTCACAGTAGTTGTCAGCCTCTAATTTATTACAGGAAAAGCCATTATTTTTATTGATTGGAATATACACCTATTTTATGATACACCACGAAAATGAAAAAGTAAAATTGAAAACAGAGGTAAAATCTTGAATTTTTATATAGATTATTCCACTCTGAAAGTACATAATAGTTTAGTTAACATGGCCCTTTCATCCCTGAGTATGTTTTACAAACGTTTAAAGGTTGAATATTAGGAATATAATTTGTTGATATAACAACTCTTTTAAATTAAATAAATAAGTCTAGAATGTTCGCAAACAATGTTCAATAGAACTTAGAAATACGTGAAATAATTTCCGTTTTACAGTGGATGATCCGTAGTCTATTGTCCTAGCTTACTACAGATATCCTTAAGAGCCTGATTGTGAAATCGAAAAGAGGTTCACAGGCGTGTTTGGGCAGCTGTTTAAAGGTAGAGCAACCAATAGTATATTAATTGTAACGAAAACTAGCGATCCTTAATAAATTATTTGCACACATACGCGTACTTCTAGCAAAGATTTTTAGAATGATCTGTTTATATGTTTTTATCGTCAAACTCGCACTAATTTATATGACAATTGACAGGCAGATATAATCATGTTTTAATGTAACCTCTAGATTTAGTTCCCATTTGATCTAAATACATTTAACAGACGTCATGAGCCGCATTTATTTTATTCCCATTTTCCTTAATCATATTCTATTGCTTTATGTGTAAATATCGGTATTATAATTTTGTCAAATGAAAAAGCTATTTATCTAATGATAATCACCTCAAAATCACTGCTACTTTCCATAATAAAGTCTTCGTAGCCCTTTGAAAAGTATCGCATAACAGTTACAGGCTTCGCGGTGCAAGTGTGCGCATGCGACACCAAGCGCGCGAGTTCGCGGAGAGAGCAGCGTGCGATTCGGACGCGGCTTCCGCGCGCGTTGTACTGGACCATCATACTTCACGCGGGTTTATAAATATCGGCCAAATGTGCCAAGTGCTACGACTACGAGCCGGGAACGCGTCTATTTTTAGCTAATTAAGGCTGAATTCACAAGAGACAGAATAAGACTGCGGCTAATGTAAAAAAGTAGTTCCGTTTTGACGCAATTCATAGATTAGACGTGTTTATTACTCTAACCAGTTGCAATTTATCTATCTAAAATGCATTTATCTAGATAAAATAATTACGCTTTAACTCTAACATGCGTCAAAATTAACGAAAGTTTGTTTGCTTCGTTATTGTGAATAGACCTTTAACAAAAAACAACGCTTCTAAATTGGTAGCAAAACAACACACTCTGCAGTTGGTTAAATCAGTCATTTATATTGTTCGTCTTATAAAAGAGACGTATACAGGTTCGGAGTTTCTTAATACTAAATCTGAGGCAAGCTTCAGGTCTTCGGGCCGGGTGACAGGTACCAGTTGAAATCGCCGCAATATTGCTGAAACTGCGGATTTCATCTCTAACATCGCGAATTTCTGTCCTGAAAAGATGAGATTGAAAAGATTAAAAAGTTTAGCTAGCTAAGTACCTACATACCTATTTATTTCTTTTTTTGAGTCACTAATTTATCTTTTTGAGTTAATGTGAAATCTGAACGCCTACGTAATTCATGTGCGCAGGCAATGAACCTCCATGATCGTAGCATTGCTACGTAAAAGTGGTTGGTTATTTCTACTCAGGGTCTGAGTTCAATAATAAATAAATACACCAAGTATTTGTTCCCGTTAGGACATTGCAGACTTGAATAAATCTGATTCTTTATACCTCACTAGCTTTTTCCCGCGGTTGCATCCGCGTGAAATTTAGTTTGTCACAGATCGTCATAAATTATAGCCTATATGTTATTCTGTGTTATAAACAATAATACTGTAAAGTTTCATCAAAATCCGTTCAGTATTTTTTGCGTGAAAGAGTAACAAACATCCAGACATCCAAACTTTCGCATTTAGGATTTTATACCGTAGGACGTGTGATAGAGTTGTTACACTCTTCTTAGAACAAAAATAAATTATACAAGTACCTATACAATTACGAGGTCCAGCGCTAAATGGGATGTAGGCGAAGGGATGCCGGCCTATACAGTTTTCTGGTAAGAACCGATCTGGGATGAACTGTGTGGGGTTCGGATATAAGTCCTCGCGCCGGTGCAGGTCGAAGATGTGTATGTGACAGTACGTCCCCTTTGGAATTATGTATTCCCCTAGAAACATAAATAAAATGTTATACAAATTAATTAGTACCTACCTACTGAAATCTATCTACTCCAAAAGTAATAAACGTATTATTTTCATGTAATTACGTATTAATTTTCCGTGACTTCGGGTAATTATATGCTCATTACACTGACATTTGCCTTCCAAGAGATGTACCTACAATGGCACATTATATTGTTGTCTAGTACGCCAATCACAAGCCCAGGCAGCCGTCAATAATACCTCATATTTATTGTTGTTATTTTTATAATAATTTGTACTTTTGTCTTCATATTAACTCGACTCTTATAGTCGATCATGTTCCACTATCATTTTCGATGATGTTACAGTTGTCTACTGACTGAGACATTTATTCAATGGTTTTGGAAAATAATATGTAGTAGGTATCTAATGTCACTCGTACCCAGTTTAACATTTTCAGTTAGTGTCCGGCTTATGAAAGGCACGGGCGGGTAGAGTCGCATGGATTCCTTGATACAGCATTCTAGGTACCGCAGTTTCGTCAAGTCTTCCATAGTAGCTGATCGCTCTGAAGCTCCGAACACCTCACGTAACTCGTCAAATATTTTGCCCTGAAAATAATTAAGTCCCTAGATCTGAAACTTACACCTCAGTATTGTAATGACTTATTCGTATTCTTGAAAGTATTTACTAAATGTTTTTTTCCTTATAGGTACTACTTAATGATTAAAAAATGCTAAATACTTACTTCTGTATAGATTGCAACTTACCTGTATTTGATTGTTGTTTGCTAACATCATCAAACAATATGTTAATCCAGCTGCTGTTGTGTCATGTCCCTATAAATAAACACAAAATGTTTCCATCTTCAGTAAACGTATATTTTCTAATGACTATTTCTTATTGGTCATTGCACTTTATATACTTACCTCAAACATGAAAGTATCAACCTCCTCCTGTATGCCATCATCATCAATCAAGTCATCTTTTTGAGCTAAGAGCATTAAATCTAACATAGCTGTTTTCTTCCTTCTCTGGTTTAGGAATACTGTGTCATCATTGTCTGTTTCATAAATATCGAAGCCATTTTTTTCTACGTACTCCTTTCGTTCTTTAATCACTTTTCTTGTAAGGCTGTGTACTGTGTCTAGGCATTTCTCCTGCTTTTTCCCAATAGATGAAAAGTTAAATAAGATATTTGCATGTAAATAAATTCTGGTGACTCTTTGAACAAGGAGTTTTCCGAGCTCATAAATTGCAGCTTTATAAGGTTTTCCGGCGTCAGATAATTCTTCAGTAAGGCGAGTTCCCATGGCTGTTTCTGAAAACTACAATAAATCAGTCACAGTGGCAGGATACATGCCGCACCAACATTAAAATTACGCCCTGTATTTAAGGCCTAAAGGGTGACGACGGAACTCTATACAAGAAAAAAAGTGTATTTTCGATTTACGAAAGTTTTTTTTTCATTCTATAGAATTTAGAGTCAAACCCCCTTACTAATAAAACTTACACGCTCGTTGATCAGTGTTTTTTAAAGTGACGTTTAGTATGGAAATGTCATTTTAAAACAGTGATCAACAACTGTGTAACTTTTTATTAGTAAGGGGGCTAGTATTCAAACTTGACTCGTCACCACTGACGAGTCGAGTTTTTTCAAATGTTTCTCAGAATAGCTTACCACAAATAGAGTTCAGCGTGAACTCAGACAGCAGAGGTATGACGTCGACCTCCTTCCCCCGAGCTTTGTCTAGCGTCTCTACCATCCTCTGGGTGTTCTCCTCGATTGACGTATGGAACTTGCGTAGAATATTAAAATGAAATGCCGGCGTCAGAATTTTCCTCCGCTGTTGCCATTTTGCTCCTGAAAAATAAGTTTTAAATTAGATGCAATGTTACTTGGGTAAGTCATGAAAGTTATAGTTTAAGGAACTTACCGTTACTCAAGAGTAGCCCATCTTTCAACCAGGGACTTAAAAAGGTGTATATGTGGCTTTTGCCGTTATGTTTCGTTGTAGAAATTATCGTCTGTAAATTAATAATTACCGGTAAGTTAAAAATAGCATACATTCCATTTATGATGTAAAAAACAAACCTCGATATCGTCTGGCGCGTATATGTTTATTGCACCGATGTTAAAAGCCCAAAACTTGTACATTCGGTCCCATTTGCTCGCCAATTTTCTTAGATGTTTGAATAGTTCAACTGGAATATGTAAAGTAAAACACTTTTGTGAACTCATTGAATTTTATCTGCAACTCGAACTGACTTTGTTTAATATTAGTTGTAGAACAAGTCCATATCCATAGATGCACGACGATTTATTATTATACAGCATCAAGTTTAAGCGTATTAGTGACCAGAATATCACCCGTATATCCAGGGAAATCAAGTTACCATTATAACTAAGACTTGTTACGTTTTGTAAAGCGTTTTTTATTATATTTAAAGGAATCAACGAATGCAAGTCAACATAGCATTTTCGTTGCAACACTTGTTTGTATTCTAGGTAGCTTTTTTGTAACTTAAAGACGCATAAGGATATAGAAAACTTGTTTATCAAACAAAGAATATGATAGTAACTGCTATGATAGCTCCTACCTGGAGTGACAAGGTACTCGAGTGCATTTCCCACTATAAAGACTCCTTGAGGGCCGGGTATTTTCCTAAACAGCCGTGCATTTTCATTGTAATTGAACAAAAGATGCAGTGAAAATAGTACAATAGCGATAATTGTAAGTAATACAGTGAACATTGTGCCGACCGCGTCTGCGCAGCGCTCGCCGAGAACTCTCGACTCGGTGCTCGGTTTATGATACTATCGTTAAATTAGGGTTCCGCTGTCATGTAACTAGAACGTTACTTTTGTTTGTTGTTTATTGTCAGCGGTCAACTTATCTTACTTGATGAATAGTCACATCAAGGCGGGTAGAGCCGGAGCCCTATCTAATAATACCACGATAACCGCGATAGTCAATGTTAACTTTGTTTTTGCGATTTCTCCTTTGTTTTTGGTGAATATTTTGTTTTTATGAGTAATAGTAATTAAAGTCTTTGTTCTGTAAGATAATGTTGTATTTCCATAATTCAGAAAAAGAACGAATTATTTAACGTAATAATATATTAAACTTAATATTAATTAATACGGTACATTTTGTTCTATATTATCATTTGAACCTTCTCTCGAACTTGACATTTATGGGCCCATTATTTCTCATGACAATGTCGGCAGCAATCTCGATGTCCGAAGGTCGCGTCACGGGCAGCAGGACATAATTACGCAAAAGCGTGGAAACGACACATTTCATCTCCATCAGCGCGAATTTCTGACCTGAAAGCAATTATAGATCAACAAAGTCAAAGTTAAACATTTCCTTATGTTTAGTCTGATTATTATGACTAAAAGATTCCTAAGTATGGCATTTGCCTTCATGGAGGCTTTACATAGTTTACATGTCACATTAAAATGTTGTCTTGCCAGCCAACATTGAGACAATTATCAAAATAAGTAAGGTATAAATACGAATTTTAATAAAATTCAATGCCGTGTAAAATATTTTGGTGCGTAGGCTTAACACAACTTTTATTTCCTGCTTACACAAAAGTGATAAATATAAAGTTCACAAAGTTATATTTGTCGTATGCAACCAAGGTAACATAGAGTTCGCTACTTTACCAAGCTTCTATTTTATTTTGTTTACCATTTTTAAACATAATTATCAGAATATTCATTTTTGTCAGACTAACAAGCTAGATCATCATGACTGATAATGATACATCATGACTGTAGTTAGAAATACAAAGTTGTATAACAGCGTACTTATACTAATACATTTTGTAATCTATACTTATAATAAATCTGTAGAGAGGTCAATTCTGTACATGAAATATATTTTCAAAATAACTATCAGGGGTGATTAGTCATCGATACCGTGTCGATACTGATGCCAAAAATGCAAGGAGTAAAATTTTTGTCTGTCTGTTCCTTATAGAAACAAAAACTACTCGACGGATTTTACCGAAACTTGGTACAATTATTCTTCATACTCCTGGGCAGGTTATAGTATACCTACTTAGGAGCAGCAAAAAACATTTGTATGAAAAAATCTAAACCGCGTAAGATAGATGAAGGGGGTAAAACGGGATCCACGCGTACGAAGTCGCGGGCGGCCACTAGTGAAGAATAATTTGTAATTTACCTAGGTACCTACAAACGTGAAAACTCATTAATTGTTAATGTTCTTTTTATGGTTTTCTTTAAGACAATTTCAGGAGCGTTAATCAGTCTTCAACAAAAGGAATAAATTTGTTTGTGTCATGTACTAATACATTTTGTAATATAGAATAATTTGTAATTTACAAAACTTCTTTACTCTTTTCTTAATTACATTTCTCAGAAACCTGAAAGTCTAACAAAAGAAATATTTTTGTTTGTGAGGCATGTGCATGAGTAAGACGTACCTACCTATAACCTACGCATAGGTAGGTACTTTATTTATACGCTAAGATAATGATACAATGCACTCTTACTTTGTTGAACAAACGAAATAATGCACGAAAATACGAAATATTTAGTAATCTTAAATGAAACGTTGAAGATTTCATCTTAATATGCCTAGGAAAATGAATCTTTAAAATTACGACTATAGGTAGGTAGGTACCCACCGGATTTTTTGCATTTAGCCAAACGTGTTTTGATAAACGTGTATTTAAATAGTAGTACCTACCATTTGGAATATGGTTTCAAGAAATACAGTGGATTTTGTTTAGCATTTAGAATAGTCAGTCTGGGTGACATAAACCTTCTTAATTGCGAATTTAATTTTTATTTTTCACTTTGATTTTATTTATTATTTAGCTGTAAGCTTTAATTCGTTTGACTAACTTTGATTCGTTGTTTACAAGGATGGTTTGAAATAGAGAGAGAGAAATCTGAATTCGCAATTATGTTTTGGTCCTATTTGATACTGAAGGGTATCAGTCGCCCCGAGTGACTGTAGAATAAAACCTACGACACGCATTATCTTTTCTTATGTGCGTTTACGCATTATCTTTTTTTATTGGCCTTTCTCGTATGTGTTATTGTCTTACTTTACATGACAAAAAATGTGCTAGTATATAGATTGTAGATATATACCTATGCAGTTGCGAGGGCCCGCGCTGAAAGGTATATACGCATAAGGATGCCGTCCTATGCAATTTTCCGGTAAAAACCGGTCAGGGTCGAATTTCAATGCGTCTTTGAACAGGTCCTCGCGACGGTGCAAGTCGTATATGTGTATATGGCACAACGAACCAGCTGGTACGGTGTAATTACCTGCAAAAAGAAGAATAGCACGTGCATAACAGTTTACTAACTTGTTTGATTGAAAATTACTTACTATCACTTCCATACTCCTTTCACATATCAAAGAAAATTACGGGCAATGCCATTAGCTGACGTGCAGACTGCAGTCGACAGCACATGAATAAACGTCGTTGCAAAATCACTGTTATTACAACTGCATAAGATTCTAACGTGTTAAGCTTGATGTGCCGACCTCTGTACAATAAGGCTGAGTTGCACCATCTTACTTTAACCTTGACAAATGTCAAAAATCTATAAATATCCGGTTATTGTTACGGTTAAAATAAGGTGGTGTAACTCAGCCTTACACCCGTATTCACAAACGATGCTTGCTTAAGTGAAGCAGCAAAGCGAACGCACAGCGTTGAATAGAGCTCTGTGATTGGTTCGTGCGAACCCTGTGCGTCCACGCGCACTGTGAGACCTCATAGTAATGTTTGTGAATACGGGCGTTAGACTTCATAGACATTCAAAATATACATACTTAGCACCACAGTTTCACTTATTGTACGACTTATAAAATGAACCGGTGGGTAGAGCCGTAGAGATTCCTTGACGCAGCATTCCAGGTAGCGCATCTTAGGCAAATCTTCAACTTTCACTGGTCTGTTCGAGTCATCAAATATTTCGTTCAACTCTGCCACTATTTTGTCCTGAATCAAAAAGGATAATTTGTTAAAGCCTGAAAAACGTTTCTGTAAATACATACAAAATAAAGGGAAATATCGGTACCTGTGCTTCTTTGTTATTTGCTAACAACATTAGGAAAAACGTTAGCCCCACTGCTGTAGTATCATGTCCCTGAAAGAATATAATAGTTCATAACCCCAGTTTACTAAACCCTCAAGCAAGCAGCAAAAGTTGATAGGTGTAGGTACAATAGGTACATACTTCGAACATAAATGTGTCAACTTCTTCTTTTATGCCCAACTCATCGATCAGTCCTTCTTTCTCGGCCGTTATCAACAGATCCAACATTGCTGTCCTTTTCTTTTTTCTGTGCACATATAAATGTGCGTCGCCGTCTTCGGTCTCTGTGTTTTGTTCAACAAAATTTTCTTTTCTATCACGAATGACTTTATCTGTGAAACGATGTATCGTTTCCAAAGCATTCTTCTGTTTTTTCCCAAGCGTAGAAAAAGCGAATAAACAATCGTAATATAAGTAAATCCTGACGAATCTTTCCACTAGGTAATTTCCAAGTTTGTAAATAGCCTCTTTGTAAGATTTCGCGGATTTGGAAGTTTCTCCACTTAATTGTGTTCCCATGGCAGTTTCTGCAATTTGAAATATTTCGTAAGTCAATCATTTCAGTATCAGTCCCGAATGTCCCAATAGACATCATTCCACCCAACAATGTATAGGAAAAAGAAAATTAGCAAGATTTTCCCGTAAAATTTTCCAACTATTCTTCATAAGAATCTTGTTTTGGATTGTAACAAACATTTGACGAAAAAGTTAAATAGGTTTAAAAAAAAATAGTTCAGAAGAATTACATTTTGTTTACTATACTAACCGCAAATGGAATTCAGCGTATATTCGGAGAGTAGCGGCGTGACGTTGACAGGCTCTCCCAACGTTGCGTCCAACTTATTTACTAAACGACGGCTATTCTCTTCCAGAGTAACGTAGAATTGCCGCAAGATGTTAAAATGAAACGTTGGTGTTAAAATTTTTCTTCGTTGTTGCCATTTGGCACCTGAAAAAGCAGCATAAGTTATTTACATTCTGCAGATTGAACTATGCTCATAATCATAAAATCGTTTATCCAAATAGACTGATTTGAGCTCAGCCAAAAACTACGGAATACTACTAGATTTTGTGCTGAAATTTCCGTCAAAAGCGAGTTATTTTTATTTATTTAAAAAAGGTATCTTAAAAACCTCATCCGTTTTTGAAGTTGGTTAAATAGCTATAGAACATTACCACTACTCAATAATAGTCCGTCGCGAAGCCAGGGCTTTAGCAGCTTGTATATTGGGCTTTTGTCGCTGTGTTTCATAGTCGACACCACTATCTGAAAACATGAGGAAATGTGTAAAAATAATGCAATTGATCTCAATTCAAGTAGGCCTGTATTCGTTATTTCAATAGAAGTTTATAAATCATACTAATATTATAAATGTAAAAGTTTGTGAATTATGGATGTTAGTTACTTTTTCAGTCAAAAATTACTTAACGAATTTTGATGAAATTTACAGTAAGTATTTTGTTTTTATGTGTCAGGAGGCAAACGAGCAGAAAATATTTTTATTATTGTTATTATGTACAAACAGTACACCAGAATATACCTAACGATCTGTGAAAAACTGAATTTCACAAGAGCGAAACCGCGGCTTGTTATTTGATATTTTTAAACGTATATTTAATTTTATAAGTGTTATATCTCAAAGCTTAACCTTAAGGCCGATTAAAGTGTTTATTACGTTAATTGGTCCTAGCAACAACATAATCTTCTGTCCTATTATAATTAACTGTACACAATATGTCGATTCACTTTATTATCAGTTAAGTACCGACGACTGCATCTGTTACTCACCTCTTGTTATTGTTATGACCATCATTATGTTTTAATACTTATAGCATGCAATTACAATATTTTTATTATTGTTATTATTTTTATTTTTAACCTCTTATACATTTCCACTAAGTACCTACACACTATCGAAGCTACAATAACTAAATAATTTACTTCAATGTCTTGAGGATTATAATACAGTATTCGGATTTTGTGAAGTTTTACAAAACTTATTTGAGATGCAAATCTTGCTGAAAATATGTACTATCTCTCGTATCACAATGAAAAAAGTCCTGAGAGCGAACGAATATAAACGTGTCGAGTAATAAAGATGTTATCACCTCTTTTAAAATTTTATTAATTACCTGTTTTGCTACCATGACCATTTAATATTAACTGTGGTGGTAGTACCTAAGTGCTGCAATGGCCTAAATTGCAGGCGTTTTGTAAAAAATATATTATACTTTTGTAATATAGTATACTTATGTTCTTTTAATTGAGGACACTTTTATCCTATGCCATTCATTAAGATTTGAACATTTTCCTAGAAAATATATTTATTTATTTATTTTATTTGGTGCACAATACATACATACAATACAACTGTAACATAACATAGGACAAAGCAGGTTATACAACATAACTTGTTGCAGTTCCATTAACATGCAAATATCAATATATTATCCGGATGTTCATGAAGTCGAAAAGATACGGCTTAAATAAATATTTGCCCGAATGGGCAAATATGCCCAAAATATCATTTGTTGGTGTGCTAAGCGGATCGGAGTGTAGTACCTACTTTCTACCTAAAATAATATTTTAATACGTTAAATGTCTGTAGCTCTGTATGAAGGACACCTACTTCCAAATTCAAAATCTATACAAAAACATCTTTGTAATACAGCGAGCAAGTTAAATACTAAAGAGAGATGAAATGTTTACCTCGATGTCTTCTGGATTATAAATATTCACGGCACCGAAAGGATACGCCCAAATTCTGTAGATCCCGTTCCATTTATTGGCATATTTTCTCCCCAACTTAAATAACTCGACTGAAATGAAACGTTCATTAATTAATAATTTTCCTTTGTTCTTTTTACTAGATATTTTAGTCATTAAATTAACGAGAATATCTCAAAAATGAAAATACTAATAATTTTGCTTATTACACCGATACTGGCAAATATACTTACCAGACCAGTGTGTACAGACATCTGACTACACATTTTATTGCAAATTAGCACCTATTACAAATACATAAAATATGAGTAGGTACAATATGTTTGACCGTTTGTATTTTCGATTCAGTTGTTATCGAGATTTCTAATGAATTTATTTTGTAATTTACCTGGCGATACAATGATTTCTAAGCCATTTCCCAGGATGAAATGATTCTTCGGTCCGGGTACTTTTTTCAATTCTCTTGCTAGCTTACTGTGGTTCAAGTAGAGTTCGGCGAAACACAACACAATAATTACTGCAATAAGCAGATATACTATCATTTTTACACAAACTGTCCGTGCAGAACGGCAAAATGCGTTCAACTGAACACTAAAACTCGGTACATCGGTGTGGCAGCTGTAATCGGTCATCCTACCTAATTGCGAATAATTTCACGCATGGAAGTGCTTAAATGTACGTACATAAGTAATTTTCGATATTTTGTAACGCAAGTTTGTAATTATTTAGTAAACATTAAAAAGTAAATGAAAAAATTCAGGATTTCATATGCTTAATCTATCAATGTAAAAATGGGCAATTTAAACGAATAAATGAACGCATACATATAAAGGTATTTACTCTTGTGCTATGACCGTCATTATGCCATTTACTAGTATATGTTAAAACATTTTTTTTATATCAAACTGCTCTATTTCAGTCAAATATTGTGTAGTTTTTCTTGTACATATTGGAAGTATCAATTAATTTCGATAACCTTAGCAGTGAATAGTGTAATAAGTTCAAGGTACCTTAAGATAATACCATAAGAAAATCAATAAAAAAATATCACTGTGTTTATACAGATTCACGCATACAAAATGATGGATACTTCTGAAATGTAGAGCTTTACATTTAACAGTCACCGGAACGTCATAAAATGAAATTAAAATACACGCTTTAAAACTTGAATTGATATAATAATCATAAAACGTGTAGATTCATTAAATAGAATACTTTAAGGCAATAGATAGATGTTCATTTTCAACATTAAGTAAACCAGAAATAGTAGGTACCTAAATGAACAAAAAGACCAAATTACAAAACTCAATAAGCGCATAACAAATTTTTATTTGGCAGATACAATACAAATGCATGATAGTATAATTTATATAGATATGCCTCAACAGAGATGTAATACTTCTTATAAAACACACATTAATCTTGTAGTAGGAATACCTACTAACATTATTTATTTAACAAACAAACGACAACTCAAACATAAAAGTCACTTATTAAGGAATGTTACCTTTATTTTCGCCTTTCTATCTTAACTTATGCTTAATATTTCGTCTATTTTCTCTTGATGAATTTGACGTATATCGGATGGGAGGTCCTCAGAACAACGTCGGCTGTGATCTCTATGTCCGAGTGGCCGGTCACGGGCTCCAGTCGGAATTTCCGTAGAACAGCTGCTAATGCTGCTTTCATTTCTATCATAGCAAACTTTTGACCTGTAAATAGGTATTAGATATTAGACACTAGGTAGAGTTGATACACCCTAATAAATATGCTACGAGATTTCCAATTGAATATTTAACAGTAACTCATTCATTTATGATTCACGAGTTCAATAAACTCGATCAAATCAAATTGAATTTAATTAATTTATGTGCTCTTTATCTGGATACATTTATAGAAAACGTACTTTTTTTTGCAATATGCACGTAGCTACAAAAGATGTTGGTTCAAAAGGAAGAGAACTTGCTACGACGTAGCACAGACATACAACCGAATTTATTAAGGTTAGATTTTGCTTAAAATATTTGTACAAGTTATTATCTGTAACTTTCGTTAGGGTTACATAATTTCTAGCGACACGTATTATTTAAAAATATTGTGATAGGTACCTACCTATACAGTTTCTAGGGCCAGCACTAAACGGTATATACGCGTACGGATGGCGCTTCTGACTATTTTCAGGGAAGAAGCGCTCAGGATCAAATTTCAGTGGATCCTTGTACAAATCCTCTCGTCGTTGCATGTCGTAGATGAGCACTACGCACATAGTTCCTTCGTCTACGGTGTAATTATCTAAAAACAACACAAACAAGATTAATAACTTATCAATTTTAGCGATTTACTATTAATAAGACTGATAGTTTCGTAATCTGCATAATTATCGTCTGTTGTAGATTAGTATTTTACTATCGAAATAGACATGTAAATATTTAAAAAAATCTTACCTAACTGGACGGTTTCTCCTAATCGCCTAGCCATGAAGTGCACTGGCGGGTAGAGTCGTAGAGTCTCTTTAATACAGCACTCCAAGTAATGCATCTTTGAAAAGTCGTCCATAGAGGTCGGTCTATCAGACCCACCAAATATTCCGTCAAGTTCAACAAATATTTTGCCCTAGAAATAATCACAACAAAAATCATTAATTAGAGATCTCAGTACTACAAATTACTTGAGAAAATTGTATAGGTAAGTACCTGAATTTTGCTGTCGTTGGCGATTGACATCAAAGCAAATGCTAAAGCTGCAGCAGTAGTGTCGTGACCCTGTTTAAATAATAATCTATTTTATCATTGTTAGCCTAATAACTTTATTTTCTTCGTGGTTCATTTAAAGTAAGTAGTTTTTACCTCGAACATAAATGTGTCCACTTCTTCTTGCACACCAGTATTATCAATTAATCCTTTCTTTTGAGCCGATATCAAAAGGTCTAACATAGCCGTCTTCTTTTTGGTATAGAAAGTTTCCTCTTGGTCAATATTATGTTCATTGATATCGATTCCGAATTCTTCTACATAATGTCTCCGATCTTGTATAATCCTCTTGGTAAATGTGTGCACAGTGTTCAAGTGTTTTTGCTGTCTTCTCCCAATCGTGGACAGAGAGAAAAAGAAATCTATCAGGTAAATCACTTTGGTGAATCTCTCAACGAACATCTTTCCGAGTTCGTATATTGCTTCTTTGTACTTCATTGCTACTGAAGAAGTTTCGTCAGAGAGGTAAGTACCCATTGATGTTTCTAAAATTAAAAGAGACCTTTATTTTATAGATAAATACCCAGTTACTAAAATATCTGATTTATTATCGCCTTTTTATAAAACTGTTAAACTGTAATAATTGCATTACAATTGCTGAAACTAAAACCCAGCGTAATGTTAACAATTACTCCTTACATTCGTTTGAAGGCAAATAGTTGGATAAATGTAAAATATAATTATTAACAACTGTAATATTTACATTACTAATTAAGATTGATTACATAATGCACATATCTATCAAACTATAATTCTTGACTTTACATTAATTAATATTTTCAACATTAATTAATCATAATGACGAGGAGCGCGCAAAAATAATTGATATTAATAGGTAGAGTACTATTTATTTTCGTAAGTATTTAGTATTTACATTGTGGTATTAGGTAATAAGTAGGTATTATTACTTTAACCTAATTAAACTATTTTGGTTGAATTCTAAATTTAAAAAAACCGGCCAAGCACAGGGCTAAAAAACAAAATTCTAAAAGCTTTCAAATAACTATTAAATTAGCTTTTTTTGTTTCTTTCAATGTTTGTGAGTTGTAAACAAAAACATCCCAGACTTCCACTGATATGCAAAAACTATGGTTTAATGGCGTGCCAGTTCATAAAAGTATGAAAGATATGTCGTCTCAATAAATAAGTCTTACCGCATATAGAATTCAGGGTGAACTCCGAGATGAGTGGCACCACGTCGACTTTGTTCCCATCCAGCTTCTCCAGTGACTTGGCCATTCGCTGGCTGTTCTCATCCAGGGTCACGCTGAACTGCTTCAGGATGTTGAAGTGGAAGGCAGGCGTCAGAATCTTTCGGCGTTGCTGCCATTTTGCACCTTAAAATTAAATTATAATTAAAATCATCTATGTTTTCATATCAAGGTTGAACCTGAAATAAAAATATGTACCTATCTAGAGAGAGCAATGCAGTTTGTGGCACTGTATTTTTAGCTGCCAAGATGTTAGTACCTAAGCGGGCGTCCTTTTTGGCATTCATTGTCGTTTTATATTATGTAGGTTAGATTCCTTGTAGTTTCTATTATTGATTCAATACCCGTAGCCACAAGAAAATATGTGTCATCATATGATATCAGACCATGAGTAACTGCGGAATAATTTACCTAGGTAGGTACTGAAGTCTATCTTTCAGTTTCAACATCAATTAAAAGCTTTAGTTATCAATGTAGACACACGAACGATTTGGTAAACAAGTTGCATTATTTTCTTTAGTTAGAACATACGGTACCAACGCAAATAAAAATTCTGATTCAATTAATCGCACAAGTTTATTGAGTAAAAAATATATTGTGATCTACGAATAATGACCTCGCGTGTAGCAGCCTTGTTAAGTCGAAGAAACCTAAATAAAAGTGATTTATCTGGCAAAAGTTTCTGCTACAGCACATGGAGTACAAGAAACGTTGAACCATTAGGTATATCAATATCAATTAAGGGTCGTTGACTTGAAAAGGCAATGGCCTAATTATTAAATAATAATAAGTCATTATTATTGATAAAAAAAGCTCTGAAATGTGCAGTGGTTGATTTATTTGGCCCTCAAAGTTCAACACTATTAAAATGTGATAATTTTATCTCGTTCAGACCGAAGTTCAACATTATACATAATATTTGTATTGATGAATGGCATGTAACATTTCCCGTGAACTGATAAATTATGTCGTTTTATTTACATTTTTTTATCTGAAACGTGGTAACATGTTAAAATATTTAATATTACTTACCGTTACTCAAAAGAAGTCCATCTTGCAGCCATGGTTTCAAAATCATGTACAGCGGACCTTTGTTATTATGTTTTGTGCTGGATAACACTTTCTGTAAAACATTAGTTCGTTCGTTTATTCGTTTCAGCCGAAAGACGTCCACAGCTGGACAAAGTTCTCCCCCAAGCAATTAGTAGGTAGAGATATTCTGTAGTTGAAATGAGTGGTCTATCAGGCCTATAAATAATCCAAAATGATTTAATTCTTATCTCATTCTTATACCTAATAATAGTTTTGTCAATTATCACTATGGCGATTAATTATAACATTATTAAATGCTCTATTGTAGGTATATTGATATACTTATCAACCTATACGTGCAAGAATAGGAAAATTACAAAAAATTTAACAAAATTGGCATAATTACGTCGAAGGACTCTTTTTAAGATTAGGTATAAAGCCGTAACTTAGAATAGAATTTTAAAATCATACCTCAATATCACTTGGTTCGTAAATCATAACAGCTGCAAAAGGAAACGACCAAAATCTGTATATTTTTTCATATTTTTGTGCGTATTTTCTTGGTAGCTTAAAAAGCTCCACTGAAATCCGAAAACACTATGTTACCACTGATTACATTAATATAAATTTTATGCTTATATTATTTTATCCATATTTTTTATTATTTTTACCTGGTGAAAGCAGAAGTTCTAATGCATTTCCGACTATAAATTGGTCTTTCATTCCTGGTATTTTCCTCAACGCCCGTGCTCTCACATTATAGTTAAACACCACATGTGTAAAAAGCAAAAATAACGCAATAGCAAATAAATAAATAAACATTTTTACTAGACGCTATTCGGCTAGCGCCCCGCTTTCACAAATGAGCATTCAATGCAGGGTTTCAATATTTATAATAGTATTAGATTAAATTTTGTACGATGGACTTCAAAATAAGAACGAACTGATAAGTTTTATTTATTTAATACAAACAAATTATTGATATCGAGGCAGATAACGTTAACTAAAAATACTCATATTTTTGTGAATATAAAATGTGTATGAAATAGACGTAAATATAGGTACGTATATCGTCTAAAGTTAATTCTGTCGACATCATGTCGGCTGAAGTTGTACTTACAATAATTGTTGCGAATTACCTGTTATTTTAACATCATCAAACATGTTTTATTAAAGGCTACTGTTTCATGAGCTTAGACTCTAATTCAGCTACATTTAATACAATCCCAACTAATATTATAAATGCGAAAGTAATCCCAACTAATATTATAAATGCGAAAGTAACTCTGTCTGTCTGTCTGTCTGTCTGTCTGTTACGCTTTCCCGCTTAAACCTCGCAACCGATTTTGATGAAATTTGGCATAGAGATAGTTTGAGTCCCGGGAAAGAACATAGGATAGTTTTTATCCCGGTTTTTGAAACAGGGACGCGCGCGATAAAGTTTTTCTGTGACAGACAAAATTCCACGCGGGCGAAGCCGCGGGCGGAAAGCTAGTATAAATAATAAAGCACAATAATATTCTAAACGCAAGCAAACCCTGGAGGAACTTATATGTTGTTTTATAATTGGTTTACATAATTAATTATGTAACGTATTAGGTTGTTAATTAGGTCTTATTAACTACATTATCTTTGACGTTGAAATAATTTTAAAGTTGATAATGATAAAAATAATTATGGTTTTATTAATCTATGATTATGTCCGTGTCAATGTCAATAAGATGTCCAAAGATGACAAAACGTATGAGTTTAAAGTGCAATGTTACAAAATGAATAAAAAATAGAAAAAATATAAAATTAGATCATCTGTTATAAATTACAATGCAAAAGTATGAAGTTTGGGAATAATATTAGTGACCCAAAATACCAAAGCCAAAACTGGGCCCAGTATGAAACCATATCGCCGGGCTAACAAAGTTTTTATGGTTCAAGTAAGAGTGCAGTTTTGTTAAAATGTAATAATTTATAAACACTTTGCAAGTTAAGGAAACTGTCATTGCAGCCTACTTATAATATTGTGTGATTAGATAGGATCTACTTACTACAAATCTCAGATTAATGGACATCTAAAAGTTCCATTTTACCCCCTTCTACTGGGTACTTTATAGCTACAATTGTTTTTAAATCTTGAACGCCTATAAAACTTCACCAGCAATGGTTAACGGATAGATAATGCCTGCCATGAAGCTCGCGAAGGAAAACTATACATTAATTTATTTGTGTATGAATTTATCGAAAATGTCACGAATATTTGATGGAATTGTGTGTAAAGTATTATCTCTCTAGCAGCTACGCTCGGCGTCGCGACTGGGTCGGCTGCGAGTGCTTGCGCGCGAGTTCGCCAACGATGTACACTCTCTATGGCGATATGGCGCGCCTTTTCCCACCTTCCTCAAACTCATTGGAACTATGCTTCTGTGTCTGCTCGTCATTATGCCCCTTATTTACCCGGTGTTCATCTTAGTGATGACTTACTTCACATATGAGGGGCTCTATTTGAGGTAAGGAGGAGTAAATCAATAAATATCTTTAACGTCTACAAGCAGAGACTGTCATCGAAAGTACAGAATTCAAATTACTTTTTCGGTCGCGTGTGTTTTGCTTCAGTAGCCTTTCGCTTCAGCGTACCACCATGAATGTTTTTCGCTAAAACGTACTTCGTTAAATGGACCTTCGCCACTACGTAAGTACGGGACCCGTCTCTAGCCCATGTAGCGCCCGTGAGCAATCATTAANATCAATTACCTTTAGTAATCTCTAGTAAGGGTGCTGCGCCCCCATGGGACCGTGCACCCGTGTGCATCATACACCCTGCACCATGGGTAAAGCTGCCTCTGTCTACACGCATAATTTCATTCCATTTTCTTACATGGAATCGTACAATTTCAGCTGGCGCCTCGACCAACCATGGCGGTTTCTTCCCACGAGCATCATGCGGCGAGCACTTGCCGTGTTCTTCCGCCCGTGCAACTTGCACGACGTGTGGAAGGTCCGGGAGGTGCTCACCAGAGGCATCCTGCTCGCTCACTCGCTCGCCACCTCCGTGGACTATTTGTGCGTCATGCAGGGACTACTTGACGAAACCTAAGCTAGATGAAATTTTATCGGACAGCTGTTTTTAAATAAGTTTTCTGTAGAGACCACATTTTACGTCCTTTTTGGACTTTGAAGAGTGTTGAAACTGCAACTGCGTGAGGTGCTGACAGGGCCGGTTCCATTCAGGAAAATGGCGAAACTTGAACTGTAGATAATAAACCTCGGGAGATATAAACACTTGTCTTATTTTAAACAAGAAGTCGAGTAGGTATTACGATAAGCAAGCCCTTGTGCCGTCCATGCGACTTACACAATGGGAGAATGATATCTTCTGACTAATTTCGAATACTATTCGGAAAAGCCGTCAATCCTTAGTAGGTTATGTTTATGAGTTGAGCGGTAAATTATCTGAATTAATTTTTAGATTTTAAATTTAATTAAAATGATAATTGGGTAGGTAGGTTCTTTCCTTTTTGGTCAAGTCATCCTTCCTTAATCCGTTGTCAATGCAATCAATGGCATCGAAGCCTTTGTAAGGTCGAGCCGTAAATTAAGGAAAAAATATAATTATAATTTTTCCTTAATTTTTGTTTTGGTAGCTTAGTTTTCAATTTTCAAACAAAATATCCTGTTTTAATGAAAACTGTTTATTATTGAAAATATTTCTGAAATAGTTTTGTACCTAAAAACCCAATTTACCTCGTAGTCAATGCTTCTCATCATAAAAATATCTAACTATGAGATGACTTTTACTTTAGCTATATCACTATGATTGACTGTTTTATCTTCATGGACCAACAAACACTACTTGAACATTGACTTATCCGCGAGTTAAAATTCTCAAAAAGTTACAATTACATAAGTAACTCGCGGGTGTTATCGAATTATCTTATTTTGACTTTATCTGTAAGGTGAGAAATTCAATGGTGATGCCTCTTGAGATACCGTTAGTTCAGTAAAAAGGTGTGTCGTTGCTGCGTGCCGGCAGTGCGCCAAGGAATCGCGGCTCAGCGGGACGTCACTCTCAACATGGCGAGTTGGACGCTTATCGGACTGCTTGCTCTCTGCCACACGTGAGTACCTTTGTTTACAAGAACAACTCCCAACATCCTCAGCAAGGCCGTATGGTCCGTTGACCAATAAAAAGCATGAGGTTAAGTTTTATCGGTCAATGCTTCGCAGATGAACTTGAGCTGTCGACCTGTGATTGGCATAATTTAGGTATTCAACCGAACTGTTATAGTTAAATTACTTACTCAACTCAACTTTGACACCTATAACTATTTATTGTTTGTTATTATGTTACAGTTATCAATATTTGTATGCAAACGGGACGTTACTGGAACTTACCAATTGCATGATATCGACTCTGGACGACAAATACTCGTACATGTATTAAAATGACGCTTTTGATCAATATTTTAATCATGTCCACATTTATACAGCCAGAATCACCTATTGTTTGTTAGTAATTAGTCGATATCTACCTATACAGTGCACCCATTTTTTTATAAACACTATTATGCCTGTGACAGCCTGTGTCATAGCCTCATATTACTGAGAGTTTGCTAGTTGGTGCTAAAAATATGTTTAGAAATACTGTTTCATCCCATTGAAAAAAAATATTTTTATTTAAAACTTGCACATACATACAAGTACCTACACTGTGGCGGACTTAATGCCGGATAGCATTCTCTGCCAACCAAAATGATCATATTTTTTTCATTTCTCGTGAAACTTATTTTGATACTCAGAAATTATTCTTTTATTAATATTANTTTATTATTTAGGTATGTACCTACTTTTAAAGCTTAACAATTTAAACAAACATCTATAATTGCCTAAGTTCAAAATGCGTCATTTTATAACATACACAATCAGGAGAGGGCTAAGTTCAAGTAATATGATTCTTATTATTAAATATATTGATAAAAATAAATTATATTCCTCAATTTAACTAGGTATCATAACAAAATAGATAGTAAGTTGTTAGGTTTTTATCACTATTATTTATTACATAGAACCACGCAAAACTTTTGAAACAAACGTCCTGGGATATGCTACGAGAATCCCTGTAGAAACTACGACATCGTAGTCGTAGTCCTGTAGTTCGTAGCAACTTGCAACTCGTAGCATATTTTTTAAACAAAAATATTTCATGACACTTTTTTTTACAGATGCCTTGCAGGGTACACCAAGTTCCCTGAAGGCTTCACTTTTGGGATAGCGACTGCTGCTCACCAAATCGAAGGTGCATGGAATGTCAGCGGTGAGTTCTTAACTTCTTACACAATAAAAATAACATTTCTTATCTTGTTTCGAGGAGGATTATAAATGTCAGTATTGACTATTGATAGTCATGGCTTTATCTAATAAGATGTACCTATGTGCCCACCCGTGTAGTAGATGCGTACTAGATATAAGTGGTCTATGTTAGATGAGAGGTATCCTCGTGACTTAGATTAGTCAGACACTTGATGGAGTTCCGTTTCGTTATGATAAACAACTTATTTACACTTGAATATCATTGCTTTTAAAAGCATTATAAATTACGATATATTCCAGGAAAATCTGAAAATGTATGGGATCGCCTTTCCCACACTCGTCCCGAGCTGATCGCTGATGGGACCAACGGAGACATTGCTTGCGACTCGTACAACAGATACCAGGAGGATGTTGATGAGCTGGCTTACATCGGTGTTGACTTCTACCGGTTTTCTTTCTCTTGGGCCCGCATCTTGCCCACTGGTCGTGTAGACTACGTCAACCCTGACGGTATCCGATACTACAACGACCTGCTCGATGCCCTCGCCGCGAAGAACATCGAACCACTGGTAAAGGCCGAGCAAATTAATTTGACAAAAAGGATAAACCGAATAAAGGAATACAACAATCTTCTATGTAAAATTACCTACTTTCATAATATTAGACCATTTCTCTCTTTATTTTAGGTTACACTGTTCCACTGGGACTTACCTCAAACTCTTCAAGATCTTGGAGGATGGGCCAATCCTAAAATGATTGACTATTTCCGCGACTACTCTGATCTTTGTTTCCGGGAATTCGGTGACAGGATCAAGTCTTGGATCACATTCAATGAGCCTTACGAAATTTGCGAGGATGCATACGGCGACATTAAGAAAGCGCCAGCCATCGACAGCCACGGTGTTGGCAACTACTTGTGCAGTGACAACCTTTTGAAGGCTCACGCTGAGGCGTACCATTTATACAACGAAACTTACAGATCAGTACAAAACGGCAGAATCATGATCTCTATTAATTCTATCTGGTACGAACCTGCTGACCCCAATAACGCTGAGCAAGTTGCTTTGGCTGAAGTTGCAAACCAGTTCAAGGTAGTTTTTGCATGCTATTGAATTGACTAATAAGGTGTTGTTCATTTATTCTCTCATTGAAACGTTTACTTTACTGTTATATTCCTTTTTGATTCAGTTCGGTTGGTTCGCACACCCTATCTTCACTGCTGAAGGAGGATACCCTGCAGCAATGGTAGAAAATGTAGCCCAGCAAAGTGCAGCTGAGGGTCTTCCCAAGTCTCGCCTGGAGCAGTTCGATGATTACTGGCTACAAAGGATCAAGGGTACTTCTGACTTCCTTGGCATCAATCACTACACCACGTTCTTGGTGACCGGTCCGGGTGTGGATCCTACCGCCAAGTCTCCATCTTGGTTGAAGGACATTGGAGCTGTTACTACTATGGAAGTTGGTGGAGATTCTGCTTCTGAATGGCTCAGGGTAAGACTTCTATCAACCTGTTTGTTGGAAATTTTCTTCAAACATTTCTTCAAATGACGTCCACTGCTGGACAAAGGCCTCCCCCAAGGTTTTCCACAATGCACGGTTCTGCGCTGCCCGCATCCAGGCTCTTCACGCGACCTTTACCTGATCGTCGGTCCACCTAGTAGGAGGCCTGCCCACGCTACTTCTTCCAGCCCGTGGTTGCCACTCGATTACTTTTCTGCCCCAACGGCCATCGTCTCTACGAGCTTCAAACATTTGCCCAACAATAATTTTATTCATGTTCACAGGTGGTCCCTACTGGTTTCGCCAACTTGCTGCGCTGGTGTAAGAGCACCTACAACGACCCACCGATCTACATCACCGAGAACGGTTTCTCAGACCAACCCGGAACTTTGGAAGACTACGGCCGAATCGCTTACTTCAACGTAAGTCATGTGATTTAAAATATATATTTATCTAATCAAAACGCGAAATTAATCGCTTTGTTGTTTTGTAGGATTACTTGGGAGAGATTTTGAACGTTATCTACGATGATGGCGTTAAGGTCCTCGGCTACACCGCTTGGACTCTGATGGATAACTTCGAATGGAGAGCTGGATTTTCGTAAGTAGACAATATATTACATAAGTAATACTTACATGAATCATGTGTTACCATTAACCAATCAATTCCGAGGCACAAGTTCTGTAAAAATTTTTTACAGAATTATAAATTACTAGCGGCCGCCCGCGACTTCGTACGCGTGGATCTCGTTTTACCCCCTTCATCTATCTTACACGGTTTAGATTTTTTCATACAACTGTTTTTTCCCGCTAACTCCCGTTCCCGTGGGAATTTTGCAATATCCTGTTGTAACTAAGCTTTGAGTTTACTAAGGTACCTGCATGCCAAATTTCAAGCGTCTAACTTAAGCGGTTTAGATTTTTCATACAAAAGGATTTTCCCGCTAATTCCCGTTGCCGTGGGATGCTCCTAAGTATACTATAACCTGCCCAGGAGTATATATGAAGAATAATTGTACCAAGTTTCGTTAAAATCTGTCGAGTAGTTTTTGTTTCTATAAGGAACATACAGACAGACAGACAGACAGACAAAAATTTTACTCATTGCATTTTTGGCATCAGTATCGATCACTAATCACCCCCTGATAGTTATTTTGAAAATATATTTCATGTACAGAATTGACCTCTCTACAGATTTATTATATAGGTGTACCAGAATCTCATGGCAAATAGGGAAAATAAACTTTGTTGAGAGCAATACTAGGGAAATTGGAATAAACGATCTTGATACTGTTTAATTTTTTACTTTTATGACTTTAATATTAATGAACATGAAGTACGAATATACATTTTAGGTAGGTATGTGTATGAAGAATGTTGTTATACATCAGGTTTTTAACATAGGAAAATGTCTTGGAAATTAAGTGAATCGTATATTACTTTAAAGTAACTAATTTTATTATGCATCATACTTTTAACTTATCACTTCATTCAGAACTAGAAAACGATTCTAAGAACTCCACTTGCATTTCTTGTTCTTCAATAGACAGAAGATCAAGATAGAGAGGTATTTGTAAATAAATTGCTCTTCCAGCATTTTAATGGAGAAGTTCCTGATGTTAAAAACACTAATTTCTCTGAATGGGATTTAAATATATACCAAAACTAAAAAAAGACGGTGAAGTTTTTTTTGAAATCGATCAAGAAATGTCTGAGAAATAAATTATTTAAATTACCTACATATTTTCGCGTGGAACTGAAACATAGGCGGTGCCGTTCTTTTTGTATAATATGGCCAGGTCTGGGATATTTTAAAAAAAGGTTACAAAATTTTACTAAGAAAGAATCTTGTGTGACCCTAGCTGAAAAATTAAAAACTGCTAGATTTAAAAAAAATGAACCTGTCAACAGCACTGGCTGGATCAGGGGTGATTTACTGTTTGTACTCCAAATGACTGTCGTGAATACACCGATCAAAATGGCGTGAATAGTTATGCGCAATTTTAGGGCTATGTAACTTATTTATTTGTAGAGATATTTTCATGATTATTTCACAATTATTATTAGTTTTACTTATATTTATTTCAAGTTTATTTAAAAGAAAAAAATTAGAAACTTCTCCATTNGCAAATAGAATGTTGGATTAGCTGGTTTTCGACCACATTTAGGTAGATGCCATAATATTATGTCCAGATCGGTTTATCGTTTTTAGGGTTCCGTAGTTCTGACAAGGAACCCTTATAGTTTCGATATGTCTGGCTGTCTGTCTGTCCGAGGTTTTGCTTGGAAACTACTGGCACTAGAGAGCTGTAATTTTGTGGAGGTATGTATATTGATCACGCCGACAAAACGGTTTGGCCGGAGGATAAGTTTCATGTCCTAAACGTGTTATGGTGAGACTTCGGAGTTTGCTTTTATGCGCTAGTGGGTCAGCTAAGCATTAGTCACATCTAGCTGAGTTTGCAACAGTCTAGTGGCTTTAAGATCATTGTTCACATCTGAGGAAGGCCTCAGTTGTTTCTGGTGACTGAGCTACTTTACTAGTAAATATTATTGATATTATGTTGTAGAGGACCGGATCAATTATGGAGTACTGGGATACTCAAGCTCTGCAACTAAAAAAAATCTTGTCACAGAGTTTGACTTGAAACTATGCCATAAATTGATGGTCGATTACTACATGGGCCATACTTAAGCAAGGGGATAAACGTCCAAAGACGGTCTTTTCCCACAATTTTGACAATACAAGAGTCCAGTTAATAGAACGATAGGATGAGACTTTGTTAGCCGGCTTTCCAGCCTTATGGATAATTCACCAAAGCTAAGGAATTGGCTTTGCGAGGCTCTCACTCAGTATGTTGGCCGTTTGATGTAGTGGTACGTTCGTAATCTATGCCGGAGGTCGCGGATTCGATTCCCGCACAATAGAAACATTTGTAAAAAAAACAAATAGTCAGTGCAGTATAGGAGTCGGCGCGCCGACAGCCGATCGTCGGCGGCGGCGGCGTGAAAAATTTCGCGGCGGCGGCGGCGCGCCGGCGTGGCGCCCACCTCTAATAGATAGAAGATAAATGGGGATAAACACTAGATTTATCCCCATTTATAATTTATAATATTTTATAAAATCACTTTGAAATGAATACTAAGACAAGGAAAATTACATTTTGACAGCTTATAAAGAAGGATTGGTGAACTACCCACCAAATTAATTTAATCAATAGTCTAAATAAAAAAAAGTCTTGCTGACTGAGAAATTCCGTACTACGAGTTCAATGCGTATTTACAATTAGGTACTTTTCGTACTTTAATACCCTAGTCGGCTGGAAAAAATCTCTGTAGCCCTTCACACGGCCACACTGTTAACTATCCATTTCCGTTTTTGCTCTCGCTCTCATCAAATGGTGATTCTTTGCGATAGAACGAGACGACATGACAGGCAATGGATAGTTAACGCTGTTGCCTATGGTACCAGATAATCTAGACACAATACAAATCAATTGTTACCACGAGTTAATGATGTGAAAAAACAATAAATAATACTTCCAGCGAGAGATTCGGCTTCTACTACGTGGACATCACGGACCCCGCGAGGCCGCGCACTCCCAAGCTGTCGGTGGAATACTTCAAGAAGCTCATCGCCACCCGCGAGCTGCCTCAGGACGAGATCTTCAAAGACCCCGCCGTAAGCACTCATACATAAGTAATAATAGGTGGTGGTAGTCAACATACCTACTTTACAGTGCATGTAGATAATGCCTAAAGGCCGATTCACACATATCAGTGAAGTCACAGTTCAGGCTCAATACCGGCACAGTGCGAAATATTATTTCATACAGTTTCTATGAACGCATCCCCACTTGTCAGTGTCAGTGACGACACAGTGCTCTCAGTGTCAGTGCCGACACCGGCAATCACGGACATATTTTTTGTCGGATCACGGACGCCGCCGCGGCATCAAAAACAAAATAACTTAATTCATAGTTTCTGAACAAGAATATTGAAACAGCTCTCTGACATTTTAAAATGTTCAAAATATTTCACTGACGCAACACTGTAGCACTGATACTGAACTGAGCGGACACTGTGACGGAACTGTGGCTTCACTGATATGTGTGAATCGAGCTTAAAGCTTCAATCACACCAACGGACGACCAATGACAGGTCGCGCGACCTGTCCTTGGCCTATGATCGCGCCGGCGATGGCGATCTGCAGTCAAGTCATTGGTGTGGTTGAAGCCTATCTGCTCGACGCATCGACAAATTCAAGGAACGTGCAGCGCCTAGATGAAAAAAACGGGAGATTGTGCTTACAAAGCACAAACTACAGTTTCTTTGAAAAGTTTACGTCCAGATTCGCTATCTCCATGGGACTTAATAAAGGAAGGATGGATGGATATTAATAGTCTCCACATAGCCTATGAGGTGAATCAGTTATTACGGGCTAAAATTTAGTTCTGCTAAACTTGTGAGAGTTGAAAAAATAAAGCAAGTCTTATGCTTAAGGTGGTTTTTGTATGCTTACAGGTGAGGCGTTCATAAGTTGCGAGTGGATGCTTTAGCTTTACTAATACCAAAGTGCGTAATGCATGTAAATTTAATCTGAATAAAATGTAAATATTTAATGTGCATGTGTTTTTACTTTAATCTCGAATTGAAAGAACATTTTAACCCTTTAAAATAAGTAGCTATATTAATGTTTAGCTAACATATAAAGATACATAGTATATTATTATGGTAGACTTCATATTAATATGTAGATAAGTAGATGGTAACTTTTAACTGTAATCTGCTAGAACCGTGCATGTTGAGTGTAGGTTAAAAAACTGTATACTTCTTACATAATATGCTGTCAATTTAAAAAGGCACTTGATAATTTACGAATAGGTAACGTCATAACGATGCGTACGCGCACGTACATAAATATTATCAAAAAATATGTTTTCATCTACAGAGTGTCCATACCGAGCTGTAAATCATTTGGAAGTGTTGCTGAAGTATAAGAATAGGCACATCTTTAGCTTTATGAATAGGAACGATATTAAAATAAGTATCCACAAGAAAAGCTTTTTTACTGATTTCTCGTAACTACCACTTAAATATGGCTAAAATGGGATCATAAATCACAGGGAANACAAGAATATTGAAACAGCTCTCTGACAATTTAAAATATTCAAAATATTTCACTGACGCAACACTGTAGCACTGATACTGAACTGAGCGGCCACTGTGACTGTGACGGAACTGTGGCTTCACTGATATGTGTGAATCGAGCTTAAAGCTTCAGTCACACCAACAGACGACAAATGACAGGTCGCGCGACCTATCCTTGGCCTATGATCGCGCCGGCGATGGCGATCAGCAGTCGTTGGTGTGGTTGAAGCCTATCTGCTCGATGCATCGACGAATTTAAGGAGCGTGCAGCAGCTGAATGAAAAAAAAAACGGGAGATTGTGCTTACAAATCACGAACTCTATTACACAGTCCCCTGCTGGTCGTAAACCTTCCAAAGAAATTGTTCTTTGGAAGGTTTACGACCAGCAGGGGACTGTGTAATAGAGTCGTAGGTTAGCTATCTCCATGGGACTTAATAAAGGGAGGATGGATATTAATAGTCATCACATAGCCTACGAGGTGAATAAGTTACTACGGGCTAAAATTTAGTTCTGCTAAACTTGTGAGAGAGTTGAAAAAATAAAGCAAGTTTTATGCTTAAGGTGGTTTTTGTATGCTTACAGGTGAGGCGTTCATAAGTTGCGAGTGGATGCTTTAGCTTTACTAATATCAAAGTGCGTAATGCATGTAAATTTAATTTTAATAAAATGTAAATATTTAATGTGCATGTGTTTTTACTTTTTTCTCTTAAGATTTTAACCCTCTAAAATAAGTAGCTATATTAATGTTTAGCTAACATATAAAGATACATACACAGTACATATGTATATCATTATGGCAGACTTCATATTAATATGTAGCTAAGTAGATGGTAACTTTTAACTGTAATCTGCTAGAACCGTGCATGTTGAGTGTAGATTAAAAAATTGTATCATTCTTACATAATATGCTGTCAATTTATAAAATGCTGTACTTTATAATTTACGAATAGGTAACGACATATCAATGCGTAAGCGCACGTACAAAAATATTATCGAAATATATGTTTTCATCTACAGAGCGTCCATACTGAGCTGTAAATCATCATAATTGGATTTTGGAAGTGTTGCTGAAGTATCAGAATAGGCATATCTTTAGCTTTATGAATAAGAACGATATTAAAATAAGTATCCACAAGAAAATCTTTTTTACTGATTTCTCGTAACTACCACAATATGGCTAAAATGGGATCATAAATCACAGGGAATGAATTAAAATTAATAATAGGTATTAAAACAAATATTTATTTCATTCATTTATGAATATCAAATTATTTACAATGAAATTAAAGTAAATTAATTCATTACTCTTAACATTTTTATGAATTTCATTGTTATGACATTGATACACGTAATACATTACACTACAGAGAAAACTTGCATCTGCTATCAGACTGAAAGATATGTTTGTAATATAAAGGCTATACTTAAGAAATAAACGATATTTTACACTTGATATATTGTTCCGAATATTATTCTTCGTAAGCGAGGCGCGGCGCGCGCGCCGGCGACTGTAAGCGACTGGAATGTTTCTCGAGTGTCGCCGCAGCGACGGACAGACTGTAGTGGCGCGACATCGGCGTCGCCGGCCACGAGTAGCGGGCGTCGGTGGCTCCTTCGCTCCACCGAGCTTCGGACACAGGGGGAAGGGAGCGAGAGAATAATAACCCGAACAATATGAGAAGCTTCCACTTACGGAGTACAAAGAATTACACGATACAATATAAAGTACAACAAATGGATCTACAGAATACAAAATAAAATGTATCATCAACCCAGCACCGTTACCTCTAATTACAGTAGTTACACAGATGCTTACACTTGCTATCTATATCATAACTGAAGATTACATTAAGTCTTATAAGAATAAAGTATTTTACTAATATGGCAAAGTTTTCTATGTAGCATTTCATAAGGCCTAATTTCGAATTGTATAATCAAGCTAGCTGAATCATCACACTCATAATAACGAAATCTAAAGACTAGGTGGGCTAAAAAGTAATTTTGAGAAGATCTGACGTTTGTCAAGATACGGATGATGGATTCATTGAGTCGATAAGATAAAGGAAGTATTCTAGGCGACGGTAAATAATGAAAATATATTTGATCCTATCTAAGTTGGCACCAAATTGGACGTCGGATCCATATTGCACAGGCCTACCCGTCGCCGTCCGCACCCTACAGTCGACACGTCTCCCGCGCAACCCCTAAACATACCAAAAAATAATCAAAAATTTACCTACTTATTGACTTTCCGAAGCTTCGTTAGAATCATCTAAGTCATGTCACATCGCGGCGAAGTGTCTCGCGCCGCTCCCGCGCTCTTGCGCAGCGGGCGCGGCTCACTTCGGCCAATCATTTAACATTACAATAACCACAGTAATAGTTGCCAACATAATTAACTACTTCACGATTAACGATAAAACTTAACATCTATCATAATCTCCAAAAATACACAAGGACGGTGTAAGTCGACAAACACATAACTACAAGTTTACATAAGTAGTTTTACAGTTATATCAAATTAATATATCAAATGTTCGACAATAGTAGTGTAGAAATATTTTAACATTTATCTAAATTACAAAACACAATAAATAATTTTTATAAAGGCACAATAAGGCACTGTTATGTCAAGATGTTATCACAATCTTAAATTTATTGATAATACATTAATTAGTATTTATATTCAGCCAACATTATGTCTAGTTTAAATACGCATGAAATAATAGGATTTCCGATAGTCTTAGGGAGAAAGAATATGGGAAACCTAACTTATGAATTGAATTAGTGTTGCAACACAGCTTCTTTCGGTTATGAAAGAAAGGTTGCAACGGGCCGGCCGGGCCGTCCGACTCGCGCGAGCCGCGGTCACGCCCTACGCGGGCCTGTCATTCCTCGCTGGCACGCAGCGCAAATCATACAAAAGGCTTCTAATTCTAGACAATGTAAACTTTTTGGATACATTACATCACCGTCTGCCGTAAAACTCAATGCCCGTTTAAATGATACAGTGTAAATACATCTCCACGAATTAGAACAAAAGATACTTCAGTTTCGGACACACGGTTAAATATCAGAATGGAAAATGACACTCATCACCCAGAATTCCGTGTTTGTGTCTCATTCGAATAAATGCAGAGAGGACAAAACGAATTCTGAATAATAAGTGGTGCTAGACACGAGGCCGTCGTAACGGTGCCGATACCTCTACAGTCACTCGTCAGACATAAAAATCACGTCAGTTCAGACACACGTTGCACTATTGTCATTTTAGTGAAATGTACACCTTTACCGGTCACCGACATTCGTGGCGGTGGACGTGTGAAGCGGTAAGTACGCTAAATTAACGATATGATCTAATTTGAATGTTTGTAAGGCCTACAGCCAGGTCAGCACGTTGTCCGGCTTGCTCGGGGTCGAGTTGATCAGCGACTGCACGTCGTCCAGCAGAATGTCGTTTGTAAACTCGTTCAGCTGGAAACAAACGAGAAATCTTTTAAAAACAACGCTCACGGAGCTCCTATGCTCCTAATTGCCCTTTCAAATAAAATGTTTCAAGTCGGACATTAGCAGGCACACGGAAAATTGTATGACGCTGCATTGGAACTGCAGTCTTGCAAAAGCACGACTGACACGTGCTCAAAACGTCTTATTTGAAAGAGCCCTTAGATTACGAGAACACGAATGAATAGTTCAAATCAATAGAATTTGGCAATTTTGTTTACCAACCAATTAAGCCAAGTAATATTAACTTCACTTTCTATGTCCTGCTTAATTTATGTAATATGACTAAGTCTACCTTTGATTACTAATTAAAAACTGTTGCGGTCACAGTTCAATCTATTTATATTAGGTAGGTAATGTACAAAATTGCCAGTCCATTAGCTCTAGTCTCGTTATGATTTGTTTTATTAATTGTTAGTAACTAACTGCAGTCTGTTAAAAAAGTAAGACGTTTTTTACTTGTTCAATGTGCAAACATGTTGAAAAATAGAAAATCGCGCACTTAATGGTTACATGCAAGTAATCCATTTATATTATTAGCATCATTTGAGTTGAGGAAAATACAATTTTAGAATACAATAAACTATCAGTTAGCGACGTCAATTCGATTCATTTTTGTATCAATTTTTTTCCATGGGACCATGAATGAGTCATTATTATTATTTGTGCGTGTCATAACGGCAAGTTTATTGAGGAAAACAAACAATATTGTATATCTAAACAGAAAGAGGATTTCCCATTATACTTATTCATTTACAAGAATGGACCAGCGATTAATTTACATTAGTAGGTAAACACAACACAGCTTCTTAAGCATAAATTAGTAAGCACATCGGCTTTTGTTACGATTCAATATAAATGAAAGATATATTTCCCTACATCGAATCTACTGCATTTTAACGACCTACTCAAAATTGTGAATCATGGACAGTAGAATGTTATAAGGTGACCATTTTTTTGTGAACAGTCTCCTCTACTAATACTAATACCTACATTCAAACGACAGTTGAATAGAAAAGATGACACCATTAACATATCGAATTAAATAATATCATGAAAAGTGGTTCATTGGCAAATAATAAAAAAATAATTTCAATATTTATTGATTCACAATCAGTTAGTTGATTTCAAAAAGTGTTTTGCGTAGTTAATACGATTTATTTTTACATAAAGATTATAGAGAAACAACTTTCTCTCAGAGCTGTTACAAGAGGTATTTCAGTTAACTGGCGGTGTCCTGATACACACTGGTACCATATTATTTCCTAAGTGCTTTTATCAGTTTTTTATTTAATTATTTAAAACTTTGAGAAGCACATACGAACTAATTAAATAATGGTAATTCGAGAAGAACTTGTAAGTATTTTATAACAATTTTCGATATACTTTCCATTAATTGATCTAGCAAAGCAACAAGCGAAGTTACCTGCAAAGAAGGTACCAGGTCGTCTGTAGAGTCGAGGTTGTCGCCGATGGCCATGTCGGCGGAGTCCATGTTGGCGCCGGCCTCGCTGCTGCAGTCCATGCGGTCGTCCATGCCCGCCAGGAAGTCTTCGGGCGTGTGCGGGATGGAGAACAGCCCGTCTCCCTCGCCCACGCGCGGCACCGCCATGCCCAGCCCACTGTCGGCCGACTCCTGCCGCTGGTGCTCCGACAGCCCCGACAGGAACGGGTCCAGCGACAGATCCGTACTCGCCGCCGCGCCCGCGCTACTGGCTAGCGAAGACATGATCGACGACGACTGCCGCGCCATCAGCTCTTGCTGGAAACGGAAAATGCTTCTTTAGACACTTTTTTTAATGTGACAGGAGGCAAACGAGCAGACGGGTCACCGGTCACGGGTGGTAAGTGATTCTTCTTCTTATGCGTTACGCTCTTGGCAGAGCGGTCGTGGTCACGTTGAGGCGTTGTTCACATCGTTTGTAGAGGCGGATACAACTCTCCGCACGATCTCCCTCCATCTCTCTCTTGTGTCAAGTGATTACCGTCGCCCATAGACACCCTCAGACCCAGGGGCATTACAGGTGCGTTGCCGGCCTTTAAGGTGAAGACGTTTTCGGGACACCGAAACTTCTGGCCCACTGACCCGAGTCTGCGCTGGCGCGAAGCCAAGGTTTTAGTTAAACTGAAGGGATTCTAACGTTTACTAGTAGACTCGGAGGTCGCACGTTGATTTATTAGATACTACTTAGCGGTCGCCCGCGACTTCGTAGGCATGCGTTTTTCCCGTCGTTACTCCCTTAGGAGTTGAATTTTTCAAAATCCCGTCTTAGTGAGCAGTGAGCACCTAAGTTCTAAAAGGAACCCCAATGCAAAATTTGAGACCCCTAGANCCCCTAGCACTTGTAGTTTCTGAGATTTCGTGATGAATGAGTGAGTGAGTCAGTGTCCTTTCGCTTTTATAGATATAGATGTCCGTTCATTACCTGGAGTCGGATCTCCTGCTGGCGCTGCTTGAGACGATCTCGCTCGAGCTGAAGCGACTGGAGGCGTATTTTCTGCTGGCAGGCCTGGAGCGAGGCGTTGGCCCAGCCGCCGCCCGCCGCGCCGGCGTTCGCCGCCGGTGTGCGTTGTAAGTGTTGTGCTGGAAACAAAAGCAAAACATCAATCAAAATAACAATTGCACCACTAACATGAAAGCAACGTCAGGGAATATCGAAGCTAACTTACGTATTCTAGGGTCGAACCAAGACGTTGTTCGGGCGGCATGGTTTATAAAATAGGTTTCACCTTCTGGTGTCGTCGCCTGCTCCCAACCTTCTGGTAGCGGCCCTAGTGGATCTGTCGTCGTGTTACTACTTGTACTCTTCGCTGCTGTAATCAAAGAGAAGGGATACCGTTAGTGGTTCTATGTTATTTGAGTGTTGAGCGGTTGGTTGGAAGCCAATAAAGACATGAGTTGCGAAGCTCGCGCACGTGATTGGAAATCAGGTGGATAGAGGAAAGGTCGGCGTGAGCTTGTTCCAAGAAAACAACGGCGCCAGACGCTCGCCCCGCGCGCGTGTGAATCACGCCGCGGATGTCGCGCGGACACCTCACCCTGTACCACCGATGCAACTGCTGCCAACTTTCCAATCATTCATAAATAGCTGCTGATTAAAGCACATAGGTGCAAAACTGCCCGTTATAGAATCATTTGTCATCCATTCATTATGCTCCACGTGGAACTAGGTGACTAGTAAATACTACTTTTTTATCTTATTTAAATAGTACGGTTTCGTGAAAATTAGATATATAAACAACCAAAAGTATTTATTTAATTAAATACAAAATAGCGGTACAAAGTATTTAAAATCAAGGGCCAACTAAAATCTCAGCAAAAGTAGAGACAGCATTTCATCAAGATAACCTCCTTATTGGCGACTGCACGATGCGCCGGTGCAAGTATAATTAAACATTATTTACAGCGCCATTACTCAACAGCGGTCGGGCGACTAAGCACTGCGTTATTATTACGTTACTTAATAATTCGTTTACCTACTAAGTACACAAAACTCACGCTACTTCACACTATCTCTTTGACAAGCTTTATATTGTTGATAAAAATAAATTCAAAAATACTACAACTTAACACAAAACTAAACTAGAAACGAGGAAAATAAATCATATTTGAACTTCAATGTTTTGATTATGATTTTTTATAAGACATGTAAACCCCAACCGTATCTCACTCATAACTAAACAAAAGTGCTGCATTGTAGAAGCTAGTTACGAGATGGATATTTTGAGCATGGCGGACGTAATAAGAAAGCAATTTCACTTGAAAAGATAACACAAAAGATAGCCCGTGTCATCAGATTACGGAAGAATGTGCTACGAAAACACAATTTATTTGTTTTGTTACCTGATCTACTTAGATTGTCTCTCCCTCTCTCATGATAGGCTGAGGAGCTAGTCACTTGTTTAAAACACGTCAACGTCAAGTACGTGACTAGGGCACGTACCGAAGTAAACTATCAGAAGGAATGCTCAAATAGGTGCAAAGACACGTGACCCAACGCCTTGGAATCAACGTGTCAGCTGAAAGCGAATTCGTCATAACTACACTCATATACTAGAGTACGTGTGGCTAGTTTAGAAAAGCGGCGGAATTTTTAGATGATGAATGTTTGTTTATTGGGATGTGACAAAAATTGGTCAGGAAAATGGCAGTGGCCGGCGGATGTGTCGCAAGGCACCGCTGAAAGCCGGAGCCAGGGCCGCGCTCCCGGCGCCGAGACACCAATGTATTTTCCGAACACCTTTCAACGCTCGTCTCGCATCGACCGACGGAAACAACGCGTTAATTCCCGTCATAAAATCAGTTTTAGAATTCGGGTTATTTACTTGTTTTTATTTCAGTTCCATGATAATTTTAAACTCGGCTCTGTGGCCAATTAGATCACGTGAACGGGATAGTAATATAACGACGAAAACGGCCACTCCCTGTTTCATTTGGACGTCTTTCAGAATGATGGTAGAGTTTGCGATCTATTCGTTTCATTTAATAATTTNATAGTTATTTATTCGAATGATTATGAGTTTCGATCATTAGTATAGAAAAATATATGAAAACAAATATTAGTAAAAACTAAGCGTATGATTAGTGATATTATGAATATCAATGATTATGATTTTAAATATGTAGGTTTTAAATTTTTTATGAAGAATGATCATTATGATATCAAATTGTATGAGAAATATTTTCGGACCTCCAATGATAGGAATTGAAAAGTTATGTAAGAAAATGCGCTACCCTCTACAGGTTTATATTTAAGTACGAAATATTATACTACTTAATGATTATTAAAATATTTTTGTTACCAACTTCGAAACAAAAATGACATCATCTTGCTGCAGCTGATAAAATGGAAAACCCAAGGTGAGACAGTAGGTATTACTATTTAAAATTATGAGTTCTTTGTAATTTGTAATTATTTAGTTACAAACAAGATGACTTCATTTTTAAACACAATGAAAATCTAGCTTGCCTAGATCAGTTGGATTTGTACAAAATGTATAAAAAGAGAGTAAATTAACGGACCATATTAGATTTTCTTAAATTTTCCTACACACTTACTTGCTTATAACAACAAATTGAAATGGATTATTTATTTCTAATCAATAATGTTCTATTTCACCGTGTGATAAACTAATAGGATCCAAAAGATAGATCCCGGGCTTTCTGGCTTCACTTGAAACTCCGATCACTAATCTCTATAAGACTTCAACATCTAGGAATATTAATTGTTTTGGCAAATTGACAAGGGCAGTGCGCTTAGAACAACAGGGATAGTTCTACGCAGGTTTTGCAGCGTCAAATTAAAGATGGAGCAAGTGTAGGTGCAAATGTAGCCACTGATTACGATTAAATAAATCTCTATTCCTATAATGGATTGATTTCTCACGCTATCTTTCAGGGTAGTCATTACAAATAAATATAAACAAAACAAAGAATAATTTAGTAAAAATGTTAAAACGACCGAATCAAAACCCCGATCAAAAAAATAAGAGTGATAGGGACTACTTTCTACTAAGTAATAATTGCTAAGGATGGCTGCCAATGTACCTAAATCAGACTAAATTAAATAAATATAAATTCATGGATTGAACCGACCAACAAAAGGACTCTATACAAGTTAAGTGTTATCGTACCTCAATCTGTATAATACGATTATCACTAACAAACTACTATTATCCGATATGAATAGGGAAGCCCCCCGGTTTGATGTACCTACAAGCAATCCCAACTAATATTATAAATGCGAAAGTAACTCTGTCTGTCTGTCTGTCTGTCTGTCTGTCTGTCTGTTACGCTTTCCCGCTTAAACCTCGCAACCGATTTTGATGAAATTTGGCATAGAGATAGTTTGAGTCCCGGGAAAGAACATAGGATAGTTTTTATCCCGGTTTTTGAAACAGGGACGCGCGCGATAAAGTTTTTCTGTGACAGACAAAATTCCACGCGGGCGAAGCCGCGGGCGGAAAGCTAGTTACAAATAATGGCAAGAAACTACCACATCATAGTTTAGGCTGAAAAGGACCACTTCAGTATAAGGTTACGAAGGAAAGTAGGTAATCATAGTGTTTCAGCTGTTTAAACCTTGTCAATTATAGGTAGGTATCCGTTTTAGCAAATAGATTTGAAAATGTTTTGATACTTAGATATGAGAGATCGAACTTGAGAGGGCATTACCATACATGCGACAGAACGCATGAAAATTTGGGTGAGATACGGAGATACCCACTCAGTGGACCAACCTGGTGAAGTCGCGTTAAGCACCTGGATGCGGGCAGAGGACCGGTCGTCATGGAAATCCGTGGTTTAAGTAGTCCAACAGTGGACGCAATTCGGTTGAAATGACAGGTGAAGCCATCGGCAGAAGCGAGTAGGTACAGCTAGGGACTGATTTCGCTGCCTGCTGCTGTCTTACTATTATGGAAGCAATTAACTTATTGAGTAATTGAGTATTGAGTCTTTCCCGAAGACTATAATCCGGGCCTTTTCAAGGCGAGAGTGAATAGGCACTTACAGGGCAGATATGTTTTTATTTTTTTTATTTTTGTCCACAAGGAGGAAGCTCTTGGCCTGTATCTCACCTGTACCATCCTATGTACCATCCTAGACTGCATCTCACTTAACATCAGGTGCGATTGTGGTCAAATACCTGCCTTATAATGCATAAAAAAGGTATCATTAGTATGTAATCAGTCAATAACCTGGGGTGGCTGCGGGTGTGATGGCGGGCGCGCTGGCGGGCTGCGGCAGCAGCGTCTCTGCGCTCTGGTGCTGCACGCTGCTGGCCACCGACTGTGCCGCCAACGTCTTGCGCGGGTCGTCCCACGTCGTCGTCTTTGTTATGTGACTGGAAGTAAAGAAATGTTGCTGTTAGACGGGCAAGAGATCAAGAAACTTAGTAATAATGGTCACTCGTAATCCTAAAGATAGAGTCAGATACTTTTAAATCTAATGACAGCATGAAAAATGTAGCTACTTATTTTAGTGATTCTATAAATAATTTACATGAAAGTTAGCAAGATAAAAAATAGAAAACTACTTTTAGTACAGACAGCAAAATTAAATATAAAATGTAAGAAATCACAAAATTAAAAATCGCACATTTTGTAACGCTTTCATCAACTCCGACGGGACATTAATTCTAAGAGAAGATGGCATTATAAAGTTGTTAGCACCGTTGGCCGCGTGTGAGCCGAATCTTCCCACTTAGCGGTCGATGTGACCAATTTGTAGGCAAACCGGACACGGCGTGTGCGACCCACTGAATAGCCGCTGCTACGGCATGATGAATGGCTCTTTTACTTTCTTTGCTGAAAGTAGGCAGTCGTCAGTTCGTCACAAGGCGAACGGCGCGCCGGCGCGACGTCCCCTTTTAGGATTCTAAAGGCTATTTGCTAATACTCACAATCCCAGAACACTTATCGAATTTCTGTTCGGTACGACGCCACACGCACTATGATTATTGCCTCAGTAAATAAAGCAAGAGTAATCGGCGCTTACGTTATCAGTAGAGTAGTACGCAGGATATTGTTCAAAATTAGAGCGTGCGTGTCTGCTCTTGAAAAGGTAACCTAAACGTCCAAATTGGTTCATATTATCGGAACAGCTGTTGCGTAGAGAGTAGTTAAGGAGCATCTGAATGTGTGCGAAAGATGTATGTAATAAAAAGCGACGTGTTCCGGCAGTGCAAATCGAACATTCACAGACGGTAAGATAAGAAAGTGTTGCATTCGAAAGTGGGTGGGGGCGCTACCACGACGGATCGATTTGCGCGGAGCGGTAATGAACTTGGGCTGGTATCAGCTGTTGGCGGTGTCACGCCACCACCTGTGCCGGGCACCTGCGCGTGCGCTTATCGACGCCTAATTCATTATAACTTCCTTCAGCGTTAACCTTTAGCGGTCAATGCAGCTGGTTATAATTTTAGACCACCAAGGCGTTGCAGCAGTTGTGGTCGCGTGCTGCATTCGTTTCTTTTTACGAGCCGTGCATGCAGTCCTAATTAAATTGCTAAATAGGGTAAGAGAGCGCACAAAACTTGCCTCTCAGCTTTAGGTGAATGCAAATATGGGCATATAGTTAGTTAACAACGACTAGCGCTTGCTATAATTAACATTCTCCAAACTTATAAACTATTTTAAAATGAGCCTTATTTATTACTAGGGTTTAAGCCAACGCCGTCAAATGTAGAGATCTGCCAATCATGTTTCTGTACCTACGACTGCAAATGGTTTCATAATTCATCTTCTTCTACGCATTGAAAGCAGCTTACTGAATAAATAACATTAATAAAATGTACCTACACTTAGTTACGTTTCATTTTCAAACGGACTTCACGTGGAGTCACGTGCATGTTTAGTTGTTTACATGAAATTGTAAAATTGCAATTTGTTTTTCTAAGAATACTAGAAGGTACACCGACAAACATACTTAGAAAACGATTGCCAAGTTTCAAATAACATATAGTAAATTAAACAGAAACGGAACTTTGAAGAAAATTGATCATTTTGAAAATATGCATTTTCATGTAGAATGTAGAGTCGCTGATCACTGTGAAAGAAAATGAAAGGTTGCTGCTGAAACTTAATGGAACACATAGATGACACTGACCTGTACCTTAAGCAGGTTCATATAAATAAAAATCAAAAGCGAATCCCTCGGGAACTCATGACACTCGGAGAGTAACAGGAAGTTTTAACTGAAATAATTTTCACAGATTTTCTTAACATGAAAACAACATTAATGTTTCTCTAGCTATAATAATAATATAAAGAGGTAAAGTTTGTGAGGTTGTAGGAGGTATATTTAATCTATGAATCTGAACCGATTTTGAAAATTATTTACAGAAAGCCACATTATTTTCGAGTGTAACCTGAAAAATGATGACAGAATGAATTCAGGCGGGCAAAACCGCGAGAAACAGCTATAATGAGTATAGATAAAATGGCAACACTTCAGAGGTTTGCAGCGGAGGTAGCGCGGGGGGAGAGGTGCATCGAAGAGGTGTTCAATTACAGGCTGCGTGGGGCGCGGATGGCTCCGGTTGCATAACACCGGCCGAACTGTTATAATGCGGGATTTACACGAGCTGATTTAGCACGGCTTATGTGTTAATAACATGATATGATAGGGTACCAAGTGAACTTCAAAGATAATTGTTACTTGTTGGTAGGTTTCATGGCATGGGGATTCCCAAATGCTGAAACGAAAATTGCTGATCTTAGAAAGTTTACTTTTAGAGACGTGTATGAAACTGCAGTGTAGATTATAAAATCTGCCTACGCTGAATAGTTTTTTGCATTAATGTGATTTTAAGATTCTACAATCAATATCCGATACATTCTAATACTTGTTGGCTTTTCTTCAACACTGAAACTGTTTTTGTGTGACTTAAATCGGTTGACATGACAGACTGAAACGATAAAAGTCGTGTTGTGTAAACCGCGCAGTGATTGCAGTACACCGGCGCGGGAGCATCGTGTTTGTACACAATCACACTATTTACTCACACCCCGTAAGCGAAACACGTAATTGGTAGTTCTCAGAATCTTACCATTAAAATTGGCAACTGTAAGGAACACCTGGGTGTCATTAGTCATCGCTCTAATACCATTATTTATACAGTTTTTTATGTTATGCATTTATTAATTTCGCAAAATGCATTCCAATTTGACGCAGTCTTGCATTAGTCAATTAATAACACGAGATTTGAAACAAATTTATCTTTTACTAGATGTTTAGTCTATCATGATGAAATTAGTCAAGATTCGAAGAACTAAGAATCGAAATGTATTAGAGTAGATACTCACGTGAGTATCTACTCTACCATANATCGAAATGTATATCTACGTAGATATACTATGGTATAAGATAGGGCCTATGATAAAATCAATACCCCGACCAATATGTACCTAAGGTAGCACATAGGCCTACATTAGTACCTACTTACCTAAAAGGAAAAGATCGCATTTCCATTCAAATTCGTGCTTTAGATCACGTCATCCTCCAACACTAATGAAACTTACGTAAATCATTACATGTTACAAACAGATGACACACTGGCGTCAGTTAACGAAAGCAAGTTGGTAAGTAATTTGTTTTAATAACACAACAAGTGGACTGGCATACGACATGACATAAGCGTGCAAGCCTCGCGAAATTAGAATTTAAATAAGTCGTAACGAACAATCGCACGATGACAACGATAACTGAGAACAGAGACCATTTCTCTGGCATGAAGGCCTTCCACACTTACACAACTCGCGCGCAGCGGCCGGTCCAACGCTCGAGATCTAAAGGACCTTCAGAATGACATATTGTAGCGACAAAGCTTTCAACCCGTCCGATACAGACAGATAAACCTTTTGTTTTATATCACGTCTGAATTTTATTCGCCTGTCGCTGTGACACTGTAACTAATTAGAGACGCGTACAAACGGCTCACGATTAATTTAATCCATAAACGGTGCAAAATACCGTTTTTCTCTGTCGACGACCACTCAAAAGCGCATAAACCCTCGCCGCAACAAAGTAAGGCTCGTAAACTAAATCGCGGGCACAATATGACGAATTCGGTGAAATGCCTCGTGTTTCAATTAAACGGAAAATAAAGTTGGCACAGCGTCTGTCGACGTAACATAAACATTAAAATAACTATGATGGTTGAGTAGCAACACCCAAATCCCATTCAGCTGCCAATACATAACATATCTGCGACACTCACTTTACGTTACAGTTAGTCGGGCAGTGTTTATTTGAGCTATAACTTGACTGACGACCTGTACCTCTAGTAGGAAAAACTTTCGAGTTCGTTTCGTTGCGTATTCAAAGTGTCATCGAAAAATTTTGTATGAAAAATTAAACAGCGCCCCCTATTACCTCTAGTACGAAAAACTTTCGAGTTCGTTTCGTTGCGTATTCAAAGTGTCATCGAAAAATTTTGTATGAAAAATTAAACAGCGCCCCCTAGGGCGGCTATAATATAGGGGGCGCTGTTTAATTTTTCATACAAAATTTTTCGATGACACTTTGAATACGCAACGAAACGAACTCGAAAGTTTTTCCTACTAGAGGTACTGNACGACCTGAAACAATTTGCGATCGTTCCCCCGCGGTTGCGTCCCTCGTCGGCGCCCGGTGCATAATGGAACGTAAACCGTTGATATCATAGCCGGTTGCAATCTCATATCGTATATTATGGGCCGTTTGGTGGATTGAGATAAACAAGTCAATTAGCTAGTTAAATCGAGTACAATCTGCAGCGGGCACGCTCCGAAGATGGCGAGCAGGGCGGACGCGCGTCACGTCGGACGCACATCCTCGAGTGTGCGTAATTTCCCCGCTTTTACTGCAAGTAAGTACCGCAGACAACAATGAACAACAACTGCAACCTCAAAATAAAGCAGCTTTATTTGCTCTCCGAGTTCGATTACGTAACGCCGCTGATTGCGCGGTTATGTTGCAGTCATGGAGGAAAAGTAATTTGCGTAGGAAACCGTATAACTAGATTATCTTTATTATAATACATAAAGTAAGATCTAGAAGTAAAGTTGCTAAGTTACTTTGTATACTCATACAAAGGTTTCATTAACAGCAGAAACTACCCTTCAAATAAAACCTACGAAAAAGTTATTGATCCAGGGGAAACTGACCATCTCAATGTTACAGGAATTTTCAGTAATTAGTTATCGATTGTTCCTATCGAATTAATTTAGGTACTCGTTTTAAAAAATCTTCTAAACATTATCGCTACACGCACAGTCATACTCCGCTTCCATTACCACATTAAGCTTCGATTTTGACTGCATCAGCTAGGCAATTTACACTGCAGTGCACTTATGGTATATTTATATTCAAATGCAAATATTCCGTAAACTGAGAGATGGCTAAGTAGCAGCAACATAAACAGCGAGTACCGTTAGCCGAAGTGTGCCGTCCACAATGGGAGTACACCTGCGCGCGCGCCTAGACAAACTCACGTATTTGTTTTACTTGAAACGAGTATCTCTACTTGATTGCTATGGTACGAAAAGAGGTTTTTTCAAAAACAATGGTTTAAGATCTTTATTCTCATTAAGAATTATGTGCGCTTACTATGAGAACATAATACAAACATACATAATGGTATTCATCGAAAAACTTAGAAAGTCGACAGTGCAAAAAAGTCACAGCGTCAGGCAAACAAAACATACAAAATCAAATTAATATCAGGTCAAAACTCTGGTAAAAGCTGGCCAGTTTGGAAAAATATATCCTGCATACGAGTACACGCATATTTTAGGTGTAACTAGATTAATTTTCGTGATTACTTTTTGTTGGTAACACGTATGTATTAACAGAGAAAAGGATAAACGTTTGAGGAAGTATAATTGTGGTTAGAACTGCCAGGGTGATATCGGTCAATGGGCATGTAGTATCGTGGAAAATACATATGTAATTCGTTCAAGTCGACATACAAATGACAATAAATCCATTTATGTAAAACTCTCAAGGGGAAGTAGTGTTTAAACCCACTTAATAACACGTGTATTGTACTTTGCATGTGATGTACATGAAGATAACTGTAGGAACAAATAAAAATGTTAACACAAATAAGTGGTAATAAAGAGATGGTATTAATGTATCATCAATAATAATAGTGATAAATCAGTATAATTTAAGTAGCACCTAACCTCAGATTATAGAAAGGGTTCTATGAAGGGAAACCCTTCTATGATCTGAGTATCTAACTAACATATACAAAGATATACATTATACATATAACATAATGTTCTTTATTTGAAGATGGCTCGCATAATTATTGGCCTAGTTTGGCACTATTATAAAAATGTAGAGCCAGCCAGAACGTCTAAGATTTGATAGATAACTATTCGTCAATATACATATTATGTATGTATATCGCATTAACTGAATGTGGATCGTCCAGTAGTCATCCCGACCCCAGTACCTAGCCCGCAACAATCTGTGGAATAACTTGATACAATTCCGAGCATGACTCACTCATTCATTCACATCATACATTATGGTTACCTACGCACCATTCACATGTACACTTTGTATGTGCACGTTTGACAATACAACAACTAAAAACCAAAGTTTCGATATAGACAAAACATTACACAAAACGATGGCGCCAACAATCCGTTGCGTTTATCGTTAATGACTATTTCTTTAAAGATATAATTTTATTTATCGCGCCTATGATAGACGCCACGAGTAATTAATACATTTTAAATGATGATTGTACATGTCATTTGTATTATGTAGACTGTAGAGGGTAGCGTTTAACACTATTGATGCGATTGATTTTCATTTTCCTGCGCAACTAAATTCTCTCTTTGTGAGTTATTTTTTGGAATTATTCTTCTTTTCCCTAGCCCTTTTCCCATTATTTGTGGTCGGCTCTCCTTGTTTATTTGGAATTATTGTTTCTCACTTATAAGATTTAACTTTCCTTGTTCTATTTTGGATATTTTAATAAAACTGTTTCTTAGTTATGATTTTACGACTGAAAGCTGAATGCGATGAGTCTGAATGCGTTACAGGAAAATGAGTTTCACTTTAACGTCGAATTGTTTGTACTCTATATTAGTTTTGGCAATAAGAACAAATACAGTGATTCCAAGAGTTTCAGTTAACGATATCTTTGTGACACATCCACGGTTTCCAAACGATGGATCGTAGGTTTTTCACCGAGAACAACATGGCGGAGACGGAGTTCTAAATTTGAATCTCGGACGAGTCGGCGCTCGCGTACGTAAATAAACGCACACACCAATAATCAGTAACACTATACAAGTTTTAGAGCTACGTTTAACTACTACTTTAGAGAAATTGACGAATCTAGATGGGCTAGCGTGGAGGTTGGCGATATAACCGTGGCTCCAGCGCACGCAAGCACAGTTGTGGCAACAGTTACGTTGGACAATCGAAATCCAAAATATTGAGCAGCTTATGCTGAATGTTATATTCTGGCACACGCTCGTACTCACTCACACGGACACGAGTGGACGAAAACGTAAGCGTGACGCATCAACTTCCGGCCGGTGCTTTTATTATTGGGATCTACTGTTCCAGCCAACACGCATTCGACTTATTTTTCCTTACCTGCGTTTTCAGGCTGTGATAGTTTTCAGTAATTACTTATTGAAATGAAAACATTTAATTAAAACTAGAGCCTCGATGTAAATGTAGCTAGCTGATGATAGTGCTATTTTCCACAAAAAAGGAAACTTTTTCAAAGCTATTAAGTATGTATTTAATAACTATGTCCATCATCATATCCTACCTACATTTATACTAGATAACATACTCGTAACTATTGTAATCCATGAAAGCTATGGATTACAAACAGGTTGTGTTTACGAAGTTCCGAATAAATCCTACAATATTGACTCTACATTTCCTAGACAAGAAATGCCCGAGTTACGAGTAAATAAATACTGACCCAAATACTAATAGAAATTCTCAATTTCATGCGAAAGAGTGAAATGAACCACACGGAGTTGAGTCGGGCGAATCAAAACAAAAGGATTGGACGTGAGCGTAGGGTTGCCAGGCGTCCGGCTTTAGCCGGACATGTTAGGCTTTTTAAGGACTTGTCCGGCCAAATATTGCCTTGTCGGGCCTGTCCGGCTTTTGTTAGGCTTTTTATTTGGTTGCCGCGCCAGGTGAAAGTCGAGTCACACAATAATATAAAGCGCACGCATCAGGATGTTATGTTGGGCAACCGATAATACGATGAAGTACTCACTCNGCTTTTAGGGTAAAATGTCCGGCCAAACGAAGCACAGAGTCCGGCTTTTGTGTTTTTGGACCTGGCAACCCTAGTCGGGTGAATCAAAACAAAAGGATTGGACGTGAGCGGCGCCAACTCGCGCGCAGACGCGCTGCGACAACGCGCCTGATTTATACACTGCGACTTCAAAAGCCGACGAGGCGCCGCGCACGGCCTCCAATATAACAAAATTTTTAATGCATCTCCTAGCATTCAGATTACATCAAAGAGAAACAAATGGGTGCTTAATTAAATCAAGTGTTTTAAAACAAAACTCGAACTGCCTCTACAAATTCTAAACAAGAATCAATGACACACATATATTATTAGATAGAGCGAGCCAAACATGCTTTTAAATTATATTATTTTTTCGTTTAAATGCGTGAACTAAGTAATCCTAAATCTTAAGATAAATAAATGATGTTGTATCCTATAAGATCGTTATTTAAAACGTTGCAGAAGTTGCAAAATCGGTACAGTCATCTGATAATTGATTACACCTCCATATACAGCTGAACATTACAATAAATAGTAGAGCGTGCGTCGAGGTGCGTTGGTGCGTACGCACTCACGCAGCGGGCAGCGGCGCGGGCGGCGGACCCGTCGGCCTTGCGGCCCGGTGGCCTGCCTCTCGCTGCCAGAGGTTAACTACGTGTTTTTTCATCTAACTTTAGAAAGTAACAAGATAACACCGATCGAACGTTATCTACAAAATTACGACTCCACCTTATCCACCTCGTACGGACCCGATAAAAACGATCGACTGACATCTCGCAATCGGGAGAGAAGACTCCTTGAAATGCCGACAACAATGGCTTTATTATTGTGTGGGATTATTGATTACAGTGGAAGAGATGGTTGCGTTGAAATTTATTCAATGATGAATATGCAATAGGTAATTGTGAATTATGTCTCGCATGAATCAAATTATCGTTTATTGGTTGACTTGATAATGCTGACGGCGTCGTGACCCGGCTTTTGGGTATCGTTGAGTCAGGCCACTGCGCGCAGCATCCGGGTCGACAGCTCGGCTCGCGGTAGGTACGAGCAGACACTTCAAAACCACCGAACGTTTCCCATAATTTGGAATTTGAATGTCCTTAATCGTCGAAAACCTGCTTTTTCCGTATGCAAACCTCGGGTCGTTGACTCAATAATTTCTCCATTTAAGTGCGTACTAGATTACGCTTGCAGANAGAACCGTGGCGATGAGAAATAGCCAGATACGTAAAAGACCAAAGTTAGGAATTTATATTTCCCACAATGTATTGAAACCAAATGATCAAATCGGAAATTAACGAACACCTACAACACGTTAATTTTGGAAGTCGTAATGAAGTTATTTCTAAAAGAGTCATAAAATATTTCGCAAAAGTGCTCATAAATGTCACTTTTAGAAACGTGTAAAGGGAATCTGTGTAGCTAACTGCGTCAAATCCGTTCATGTGGCGGATACTCGTTCCAGAATATCATCTGAACAAATATAACTTTTAAAAACCCCTTGATTTTGTCGTTTATCTTATCTTTGCATTAATAAGCTTAAAGTAGGTACACTTAAATAAGAATTTTAAGATCTGACATAATTATTTAAGTAAGTAAAAGTGCTTTTTAACGCCTCTGCATTTCAGTCCTTGTGGACATTTATACATTTTAAAGTTTCAAAGCTGTGTCGCTTGTTTTTTCTTTTAGTCGTCGTTTATTAAATCTAATTCCTACCCTGCGATTGCTTCATTTGTGATCAGAAGTTAACAAGGACAATAACAACATGTGAACAAATTAAAAAGTCAAGGGAAGCTTTTTCTCGTCTAACTTTTGTTTGAAATGATACGGTATTAGGTACATTATAATCAAAGCATAATTTTAATCAATCAAAAGCAATCACTAAATACACATAAACCTACAACAAAAGCTTCAAATAGAAAGCGAAACAAATAATAACAACTTTAGCGCTAGCAGAACGAACAGTCATAAACTAACACCCGCCGAGCTAAATCTGACCGTTCCTAAACCACGCTGTGTGTACTGTGTAGTCCCGAAGTGTATTGTGCCGTTATTGCAGGTCTGAGTCACTAGAGTCATGTGAAGAGCTGCCCTATAATTAGACGTTAATCAGCGAAAAAGGCAGAACACCAGCATATGTCCGGCGCCAGCGGAAGCCGGGCTGGCACGAATAACTCGTTGTGCATTACGCGCTGCTCATTCATATGGTGTGCTAACGTGACCAGGCGAGACGGTTTGGGCAGGACACACTCGTGTTACGGTTACTAAAGTGTACATTCGTTTGATTATCTTGAGAAATAAACGCGAAAAGCTACTTTACATCCTGACCATATAGAAGAGTTGCAGTGTTGAAAACAAAAGATGGTATTGTCCCGAAATTTTCGTCAAAAAGATGAAACTGACGAGTGACCAATCCCCTTTCAGTCGAATTTCAATTGAATCAAAGAAAATCATCTAATTCTCGTTGTGATTTGGGTTCGTGCTTTCATAGTGATAAATCTGAGTATTGATGACGTGTCTCCAATGTAATCAATTGACTTATTGTTAACAATAATAATATTTGCGTGTACACTTATCAGGATAAGATCCGTAATCTAAACCTTATCACTAACTTGTCCGGTTCATATAACCGGAAAGCTTGAAAGTGATTAGATATCGGTAAAGATGTTGTGAAAATAAACAACATGAACAATCGCGTCATCATTTTCGCAATTTAAAAGTGTTATAATTTATATGATGGCACATATAAACAAGATTAAAAACGTAATCCTTAAAAGAAAGCTATTGCTGATTGAGCTCTACATTTCTTTCGAGAAAAGATTAACCGTTTGTAGACCAAGCAATATTAGAACTAATCATCACCAGGTTTTCAAACAGCTAAGGTCCCAATTTGTATACCACTAGCTGGTCACGCGAGCAGGCCTGAGCGGCATTGAGCGCGCAGGAAGCTTTAATGGTGCACCACCGGAACTGGAAGCCAGGAACTGAACAGTTAACGCGGACGCCTTTTAGCAGATGTCAATCCTTTTTTGCCGATTGATACCGATCAGGTTAATTACTAGATTGAAAACAACGATAAGCCGATTATGTGCTCAATAACTGTCCCGATTTTAACCAAATAGGACTCAAGCAATCGGGCCCATGGTTTCGAAATTGCTGAACTGAAAGATGTAAATCCTCTGAAATTCTACCTGAACCAACAATCAGTTGGTAAAAGATATCGTACTATTAACCATATTATTGATTAAATAATTTGCAACATTTTAGCACAATTCTCCGGTCTTGTAGATATCGGACTCTACAATTTTGGGCTACGTTTTTGTGTCCCTATCATCAACACCATCTCTATTATTATTAAGTAGGTATGCCAAATTTAACCTGATCATCTACGCTACCATAACCTATTAGTCGACAGATATACTACCTATTAAACTGAAATATTTATGGAACGACTAGGGCCTACCTATACTGATTTTAGGTAGTGTAACGCAACCTAATGACGTTAATTAATTATGCACCAGTAATGTATGACGCAAATGGCATCATAGTAACAGGAAATATATTAATTTAATACATATTATTAAATGGTAATTAATATTACCCAATTTGATTTGACAAACGTGATTGATACATGACACTTTACATGTGGTGCAACAACTAGATGGATGGACATGCGTTTTAGTCTTTATCATGATAAATACGTTGGGCCACTTAGTTATCTTACTGTTATCTTTCTCTTCATACGATGCAGATATTAAACACTGCCATTCAACGTTGCACGATTGATAAAAACCATTAAGGGTAAAAGAACCTATGCGTCATAAGCTTGTACTAATTACAATCAATAGGAAAAGTTTACGCAAGATAGCAGCATAGATGACGCATAAACAACCATATTTTAAGGAAAAAAATCTAGCATTCTCAGAAATGTAACGAGCTTTGTTCATCATGTTGTTAATGACATCTAAGTATGATCAGAAGAAAAACTTAATCCAGCCCAGACAATACATGGCGATGCAAAAGGCTAGTGTCCTACAGGCGCGCGAGCGCAGACTTTGGACCCGGCTGTTTTATGTGCGTCTCGTTCCTCCAGCCGCGTCCCGTTCGCTCCTGAGCCGGGACGCCCTCCCTCCTCACACCCGCCTAGGGTTGCCAGGCGTCCGGCTTTAGCCGGACATGTTTGGCTTTTTAGGGTCTTGTCCGGCCAAATATTGCCTTGTCCGGCCTGTCCGGCTTTTGTTAGGCTTTTTATTTGCTTGCCGCGCCAGGCGAAAGTCGAGCCACAGAATCATAAGAAGCGCACGCATCAGGATGTTGGTTAGCAACCGATGATGATAGTACTCGCTCATGAGCTGCCACTAATTGCACCTCACCCGCTCATGAGCTGTCACATGTCCGGCTTTTAGGGTGAAATGTCCGGCCAAATGAAACACAAAGTCCGGCTTTTGTGATTTTGGACCTGGCAACCCTACACCCGCCACATCATTACCTCGCCACACGATTCGTATCGGTGCACTTTTTGCCGTCACCAGGATAACTCGACGCCAACAGCTTTCTCTCGATCAACCATTACGCCCGAGGGTATGTGCTGCCTAATTTCATAACTGTCAATTTCCGACGAATCGGTAAACTCGACGTTATTTATTCAAATTACACAGTAGGACACGAAATTTTGCAAAATGCTCATGCTACGGCCGGAGACAGAATGACAATCCATTTCCCACACGCAAGCAAACGAGCGGGTGCCGCGGCGGCCGCGGGCGAGTAGCTTATACCTGGCTACTAAATGACTAAGCGGTCCTTGAACCCTCGCGCACATCTCCACGAGACCAACAGGTAAAACTCTGACTCCGGCAATCTTTGATATCTTTTTGTTTTAGATCCCAAGTTTCCCAAGTAACTAATGTAATATCTATCAACGGTTTCACAAGTTACCGAACCGGCTTGCACGACTAGTTTGCCTCCAAGCCTTTGCAGCTCGAATGTAACAAGGAAGTTGTGTTTGTTTTACAAGTCTTAGTCAGAGTATCATTTAAGCTAGAACAAGGAGATGTTAAATCAAATGTTTCAATCTAGGACAATCTACACAAACGCAATACTCGCTTGCGAAATGGCAAATGCAAGCGAGAAGGGAACGAAACAGGCACCCCGCCTGTCAAAATGCTCAAAATGCCAGCTGTGATTTACATAATATTCGTCCCAGTTACGATTGTTTAATCACTCAAGGTCAACACTCGATGTTATTGTAACATATTTTGTGGGCAGCAATTCAAAAGACCAATTCAGCTTTTTCACAATCGAGCTTTCATGAAACCAACTGCCAAATTTGTAAAATCTGGTGTAAAAGTAGATCTAGGTTGTTATTGTATCCTTTTCATTTTTCTTCAAATGTTCAAATGCATTCACAATCAACGTTTGAACAGCACAGTACCTGCTTACCTATTAACTTATCAGAAGATAAGAAAAGCAATAATCTAAATATATAAAAGGAGAAACTGACTGACTGACTGACAGATCAACGCACAGCCTAAACGGCTAAACGTAGGCACTTGAAATTTGGAAGGGACGTAGCTTAGGTACCGTAGAGGTGCACTAAGAAAGGAATTCCCGAAATTCCCACGGGAACGGGAATTAGCGGGAAAAACGGGATTCACGCGTACGAAGTCGCGGGCGGCCGCTAGTAGTACATAAAACGATAGGCTCAAAAGTTTCAAATCACCGTCTTTGATCATGTTTTTGTTGTCGGGTTTAGTTATCGTGCTGGAGGGAGTTGTTTGGAGAGCTGCAGCGGTATCAGGGCTATCGGGGATTACTGAATGATCGGCGCTGGTTCCGAGAAACGCGGCGACTCGCTCAAAGGCCAGGGCGGAGCCGAGAGAAAAAATCAATCCCTTTGTTACTAACAACTCAGGTGTACAGAAATAAAATAAAAAGATCTGAACACGAACTGGCAGGCAATGCACAGAGAGGCGCAGGCGCCGCTGCGCGACTTATCGATAGATTTAAATTGCCTTTAGAAGTTTATCGACTTTCGGGACAAAGAGTCAAGACAAATGCCAAAAAAGAGTACAGTAAAACAGTATTTATTACAGTCGACATAGATAATAACCGTACTTTTGTTTACATTTAAATTAATTAAGTAAAGTGTCAAATACCTAATTCACACAAGTTTGATAAGATTAAATAAATAATACTTCAATGTAACCAAGAACATTGAACCCAGCATCGACAGAAATGTTTCATGAGCTCTACCTTTTCTGATCGAATGAGTTTCTAGAGCTATTATATTTTATTTTGTCGATATGGGAGTGGTACAGCAATGTTTATCCCATAAGCGAGGCTGTGGTGAGAGGCGATTACTGAGGCGAGGGGCGAGGGGCTCCGATTCCGAGAAGGAGGCTCCGCAGCCTCCAGTCGGTAACATCACAGGACGATCGCTCGTTAAGTCGACTGGGAGGTGAAAAACGGACGGCGGATGCACTTTAAGCAGACTCAATTAAATTTAAAACAAAATTTTATTGCCCGATAATTCTTATGGGAGTATTGTAATTATCTGTTATTGTAGATCAGTTTGATTTTACGCCGATAATTCATATTTTCTGGCCTAGTCGATGGACAGGTGCAAGCATTTAAAATAATAGAGTAAAGTAATATAGCATGATCGTATTGGTCGTTCACACACACGAAGGAGCTGCATTCGAGTCAATCAAGCTCGTATAATGTCTTATTTATTGTTAATAGACGGTCAATCGACTAATAAAACAAAAGAGTTATTAAATAAACTTTCCGTCTTTCGCGACGAACAATAAACAGTATGGACTCTACATTTTACCTAGTTTATTTCCCCATGTGAGTACTTTACACTAGGTACTATATCTAGTAGAACATTGTACAATGGACAAGGTAGAGTATAGTATGATTGCTTACACGTTTAGAGATAACAAGATAAGTATCCGCCTAAAACTTATTTTCGTATTAGTATTTGTATTTTTTTTACCAATTCTATTTCTACTTATTTTCATCCAAATATCCAATAATCTACCTGATAAAACTCTAAATCTAATAATCGCGCAAGGTGCGTCGTTATCGAAGGTTTTATAATAAAAACGATGATTGATTGATGGGTTTCACAAAATGTATAACTACATCAGAGCGTTCAGATTACTCAAAATGTGTGTCTTCGGATCTTTTATAAGACTAAAAAGCACTTTTACTAGTCCCAGTATAACCCCCTACCACTGCTTCGGGACAATAAATGGGCGTTCCTCATTTTATACCCTTCATACCCTTGAGAAGAACTGAATGATGACTATTCATATCAACACATTAATTATGAAATCTGTGATTGCTTATGCAAATGCACCTGTGTGTCATCGAACAAGTGTACAATCGAAAGCGAGATGAGGCTTCGGAGGCTGAGTGAGCATATTGGGTGGCGTCGGAGTGCCGCCTTCGCTCTGCCGAAATAACCGCATGTACTGTGTTCAATGGGAACCGCGGGGGAGGCGCGGGGGCGGGCGTCGCGGCGCTCGCGCCAAAATTAGACGTAAACACGAGGCACGAGGCGCCGGCGACGCGCCCGCCGACTCCTGCGCACCGATACACCTTTATACCATCCACGTACAATGTTTTCGTAAGGATTTCTCAGGATCAGAGCAAAATAGCACATAATCTCACAACTCGCATTCTCCAAGTTCGTAATCGACTACCCCAATTTAGAACCGCAGTGTGTTAACAATTTAATTAATTACAAACAAGATACATTTTACAATTTATTTTGCTGTGAAGGAGCAAGAATTTAGTGGCGAGAGCTGTACAAAATGATTAATTTAAATTTGATAAATAATCAATCCTGTGTCATAAATGCCACTTCGAGTCGGTTAACATGACTTTCTTTTTCAGATTCGTTAATAAATCTTTATTGGAAATTTCGCATTTATCTTGGTACCAACTATATCAAACACGACAAGTGTTGCGCAAGCATAATATTGATATTAATATTAATTAAATATCCATCAATCAAAAACTTCTGATTTCTCAACCTGCATCAAGTCAGGCTGTGTAACAAACCACCAGGATTGGTTTGTGAACAGGTAAATCTGTCGTTGAAGTCGTTTTCAGGAAGATTTACAACCGATTGCATTTGGTAATAAAATGATGTTTCAAACAGGTTTAGCAATATTGAACATTGGAACATGATCATGCAAAACCGTTGTCATTCTGTCAAAATCCCAGAAAATTTTTGCAAAGCAATACAGAATTGCAAAAACACAGTGCCAACGTAGCGTCAATAACAACTGAAAGACGTATTTGATGTCCGTTACACTTCGTACAACCGAACAGGTATAAAAACAAAACAATCGGGTGAATAATGAACAACAGTCGGTTTGTCTTATGAGTAAACTTATCAGTATTCAATGAAGGCGCGCACAGTAGCCGAGCATCGACCACCGCGGCCGTGCTGTGACATCGCATGAGTAATAGAACCACTACAATCAGTTCACAATGGTAAATTGAAGACATTGCATTGACTCCAATCATAAAACTCGGCCCCGGCCCTTCCCAATGGTTGCAGTTAAACTACATTCGACAACAGTTAATTCGTAATTCATAAATAAATGGGTATGATTAATAAAATATATTATAATAACTGTAAATTAGCTAATTACACACAATAGTTGATTGATATTAATTTTATTAGCATTCTTTATGATTGCGTCTGTCAGTGGCGTAGCGTGGCTTTTCGCCGCCCGGGGCCGTCCGGAAATCCGCCGCCCTTTATTTTATTTATAAATATTTTAAAGTTTAAATATTATATTGAATGGACTTCAGGTACACTATTCACCTTATTTGTTGAAAGTCAAAATAAACTACCACGCACTGCTTCAGAAGGAAAATACATTAAAGAGAAGCAATTGCTTGAAACCCACGGGAAGTTTGATTTTCTTAAATAGCTCAGCTTTATTATGTAACACTAGGTGTATAACAATAAACAATAATAACAAGTATTAAAGTATTTATTTGTCAATTGAGAGTAAATATTATCTTAAATTATATAGTGTGAGTCACGTTAAAGTGTACATATGAAAATAGATTAAACTAAACCTATTTTTATCGACAAAAAGAGGTCAAATTATTTTTGAGATTTTTTTAAAAAAAATTATTGGAATTTTTTTTCTTCCAATTACTTATTTTAAGAAAACGTAATAACTTTTAAACTAAGCGGTATATCCTGATAAAATAAAAACAGTAATAATGCTAAATAATAGGCGATACTAAAAAAATGCATAAAATACACAAAAAATGCCAACAAATAATAAAAAATGATACTTTTTAAAAAAAATCTGCTTTTAAATTCGTGTTTTTTTGGTTATTTGATAAATTTCTCCAAAAAATGCCCCTATAACAGGTGGTTTTTATTACTTTGTATTATTTTCTATCGTATTATCTTTGTAAAACCAAAAATCGCATGTCTCTATCCCTATCACAACATTTGCTATGATCGTTTGAACAAAGGCCTGCCACAACATTATTCTCCGCTACAGATAGAGACAATTTTAATTTTAACTAAAATGTTTATTTTACTTCGAAATCTTTTGTTTTTATTTGAAATCTAACTTGTCTTTATCAAAATTACAAATCTAGAGCCATTTTCAGTTTCGTTGTTAACGAAGCGTTGAATGGCGCGCTCGGAGAGGCTTAGTTCAAACGATCATTGCAAACGTTGTAATAGGGATAGAGACATGCGATTTTTGGTTTTACGAAGGTAATACGATAGAGAATAATACAAAGTAATAAGAACCATCGGTTATAGGGTCATTTTTTGGAGAAATTTATCAAATAACCAAAAAAACACGAATTTAAAAGCAGATTTTTTTCAAAAAGTAGTTTATTTCATCAGGATATACCCCTTAAATTAAAAGTTATTACGTTTTCTTTACAATAAGTAATTGGAAGAAAAAAAATTCTATAAAAAAATAAAAAAAAATCTCAAAATTTTTTTGACCTCTTTTTTGTCGATAAAAATACCTTAGGTCTAGTTTCATCTATTTTCATATGTACACTTTAACGTGACTCACACTGTATAGTGCTCATTGAACTTAGAAGGAATAACAAAATTATGTGCTTAATATTATTAAGGGTTGTACCCTAGCTAACCAGCGCCACCATATTTTTTCTTGATTACTTTTGTTAAAGACCGAAATTAAAAAAATGGTTTGAAAAAAGTATAATGTGTATCGAAGCTATTTTTTAAAATAATTTGTTTGAATTCATTAGATATTTGCAGCAAGTTACAGATTTAATTACTGCTAAAAGTTACCATTTTAGCTAATTTTGAATTTCGAACTTGCAGAATATAATAAATACACGGTTTTAAAAGTAGCTTAGATATGGCTTTAACAAACCACTTTTTTATTTCGGTTTGTAACAAGAGAAATCACGAAAGATTATCTGTGGCGCAAGTTTTAGAGGGGTAAGTAAGCTCCTTAAATATTTTTGTTACTATTACTTAAAAAAATAGATTAAAAATGTACTCTTCGTGCTTTTTTCAAAGCAAAATCTTTTACACAATCGTCGATATCAAATTGTATCTCATTTTCAATTGCCAGTATAGCTAGATTTGTTAGTCTCAACGTAGACATAGTCGACCTAAGATAACAAATTTTTTATCAGCTTTAGTTTAGAAAAGCTTCTCTCACAACTGGCATTGCTGACAGCAGTCGTTAAAAAAATTCTCAACATAATTACAATGTTTGGCAAGCCATCTTCAAGTTTGGAGTCACTAATATATGTANAATTTGTATTCCATTCTATGCACCAGTCAAATTATTTTGTAAATAGTGTATCGTGAAATATTTTTGCCAAATGAAACATTTGCCAAAACATACTTTGCCAAACAATAATTTGCTAAACAACAATATGCCAAAAACGGCATTTGCGAATTAAAAGTTTGCTATAAGTTGTTTTGCCAAATGAAAATTTGCGAAACGTTGTTTGCGATGTGATAATTTGGGAAACGTTTTTTGGCCAAACATTAGTAATCCCATACTGCATGTTTGTAGTTTTAAATGTATGAGATATATCGAACTAGTGATCTTTGGTGTATATCGAACTAGTTAATTTCTTACTATTCCATATTGGTCCTTAATTATTTTACAGAAAACTTTGTAAAAATTTTTAAGTAAATATTTCNAATATTTTATAAATTTTTCGGAAAAATCTGTTATTATTTTTACAAATCTCTTCGTCTCGTTCCGTAGAAGTACTAACTCATAGAATACTTCCTGAATGCCGAAGATAAGTAAGGGTAAGGTATTACTATCAATGGGTTTTCAGTTCCATGTTGACCCAAAATACTGAAATGGCGTTTGAAATACTGAAGTTTCAGTAAAACAGGTTGAAAATACGATGATTGTATTCATCGTATTTTCAAATAATGAAAATATGATATACTGTCAACCCCTAATGACGCCTATGACTCATTGTAACTCTACAAATTGGTTGGTTTCCTTTTCTTTAATCGTTTGGCGTTACATCGATTTCTCAGAGCACTCCTACTGCGCTAAGTTTCTGATCGGCGCCGATAAAGACGTTGTCTAGAGCCAACATCCAGTAATCAGAGCGTGGAAACTGAGTAAGTACCTTGTTGCCGCCCGCTCGGAAAACAACACTCTCTACATTATCATCTTAGGGTCCACGTTACTCAGACGCGCCTCGCTCTATCGTGCACACAAGGATGTAGATGACACATGACGATTGAAAGGTACACGTAATACGATATTAATAATGCCAATAACATCAAACTCAGAACACGCAGCCACTGTACCCCTTGTTTACGCTACAGACCTCATCGGCGGCATAACAACAATCAACGCGTAGGTTGATAAAATATTTATAAACTCACATTAGCGTATAATTAATTAGGTAGTGGTCATAGTTTGGTAATCCACCTGTTACAGAATCGGTTTCACTAAGTGCTCAAGTGCTAGTTTGGTGGAGTGAGCACAGGAGAAAGTATATTAACGGCACATTATTACTTTGTTCTAAAACGAAAATTGTATTCTCAAGAGAGTGCCGTTAGGTAGAGCTACCTGTCGCGCACGGCCGAGGCGGTCGGTTCTCGGAAGGCGACAGTGAGCGCTGTTATCGTGGAACCCTGCGATAACTCCACGTTGTGCGATTGCTGCACTTCGTTCCCTTCCTATGAAGTAGGTACTTATTGGGACATTTTACTAATTGCCTCGTTAATAAATCGTCGTTGTCGCTCATTGTCGAGTTTCGTTGTGGTTTCGACTTTTAAAACGCCATATTTGTTCCGCAAACAAGTTAATCAATTGGGCTAGTTGCTTGATTTGTTAGTGTTTTTATAATGACAATAATATAATTGGGACTATCACGGAAATCAACACGGAAACAATGTTATTTGTATATGTCACCGTAAGATTATAAACATCGTTTGATTACAATCTATCTCGTGAGATTGTAAACTGTCGAAAAATTGTGAACCGTAACATATGATTGCAATTTAACGCATTATTTTTCGCTTTATTGTAATCTATCGATGGGAAGCGGTCAAATTGTGAACCGACGTAGGTTCCACAGCTCTTTGACGTGCAACAATAAGTGTTTTTTTTAAAACGTATTAATACATTTAAAATGTTTTTTCTAAGACTTAATTTTGTAACTTTATATTTTTATTATTGAGAGTGATCGTTTTCTTATAATTTTTGAATTTTAATTTGTGTTAGAGGACAAAATGATTGAATTTTTATAAGTTTTTTTTTATAATTTCCTAATTTCAGTTCGTGTTTGAGGACAAAAACCGTTTTTGTGTTGAATTTTATTTTCTGTTACAGGACAAAATCTTTTTTATAAAAGTGTTTTTTTAATATTTCCAATTTTATTTTATGTTTAAAGACAAAATAATTGTTACCTACTAAATAATAAATAAATACTTGAAGAATTTTTTNGCCACTGGCGTCTGTTTCAATTTTCTGCAACTTGTATTTTAACACGTTTTATAACTGGCATGTTCATAATTTTGTTACAATGATAAATGATAGCAAATTACACTGGTCAACAAAATTTTGTAACAAGAAAGGTGCTTGCTAAATTTAAATTACCTACCTACCCTCAATTTATTCCCATATTTATTTTGATTCCATCAGGTCTAGTTTTCGTGTTACAGCTACTACCCACAAAATTAAAAATTAACCGTTTTTGTTTCATTTTCGCATTCAGACAAATTGTTTAAATAAAGAGCGTAGTGTTTTGTACTGTTTTTAGAGTTAAGAGATTCTTAAATAATGTCAAGAAAGTGCAAAAATGATCCTGTCAAGTTTATTTACATTTGTGGTGACATTACTTTCAAAACTCAGCGAAGGAATTTGACGCCATTAGTAACTAAGTTATATGATAAGTATTTTGACTTTTCCATCGGACAACAAGACAAAGTGAGGGTTCCACACATCTGTTGTGTTACATGTGTGGGTCTTTTCACTGGATGGGTGAAAACATCCTGATCTATGCCTTTTGCAATCCCTGTGATTTGGGTGGAACCAACGAACCACTCATCTAATTGTTATTTTTGTCTTACTGATACAAAAAAAGGTATTACACTTAAAACAAAAAGTAAATTAAGTATCCTAACCTGCTTTCAGCTAAAATACCGATCCCTCATAGTGAAGATTTACCAGTAGTCCGCTACCAGAACCACCTCAAACTAGCGATCTGGCCGTTACGCCAAAAATCGAAAGACACATTGGATCCTCACTTTGAGGGCATATTTGTTGGCCCTCAAATCAGGCAATTGATGAAAGATGATATATTTAAAGAAAAGCTTAGTAATTTAGAAAAATCAGCTTGGGAATTTTTCATGAAAGTAACTTCCAATTTTCTAGGAAATCATCGATCAAGTGACTATAAATGTATTATTGCGGAGCTTTTATCTACTTATAAGGCTTTGTCCTGTAACATGTCATTGAAAATACATTTTCTTCATTCACATTTAGACTTCTTCCCTGAAAATTTGGGCGCCATCAGCGATGAACACGGTGAAAGATTCTATAAAGACTTCTACCAGAGAAAAACAATATCAAAGCAAGTGGAGCCCACGAATGTTAGCGGATTACTGTTGAACATTAAAACGAGACATTCCTGAAGCAAAATACAGACGAAAATCATAAAAGGAAATTCATATTAGTGTTGCAATTAATCTAAATAACTTCTTTTTGTTAAAAAAAATTCAAAATTTCTAAAATGTCATAAAATGGTATAACAAAAAAACTATTCGTATTTGAAACATTTAAATTGTATTTCTAGTTTCCATATCCTTGTCCTAATCATAACCAGACAAAAGTTTTCATGTTACATGCAAAAGTTGTTTTTTTGTTGACTAGTGTTATCATTACTAAAAGGGGACGTGCTGTGCCCGTGGATGACGTTGGCCCTAAGGCGTTTGTCAACGTACACAGTTGACCCCTTTTGATCCTACAATTAAGCATGGCGATACTCTCCGACTGAATTACCCATACCACAATTTGGACTTGTCGTTATCTTTATACAGCGACACAAACAATATAAACATTATAAAACTTTATATTGTTATGTCCTTACAATGTAAGCTTATCCAGGAAATCGTTTTCTCATAAATGAGTAAAAGCCGTAATAATTTACATTGATATAAACATGAAGGTCTTAAAATAAGACGGGTGGTAAGTGCCTGCCCGCGGTAGGCCACCGGTGTGGTCTGCCTGAATGCTCCGTCTCACTCTTTTATCGCAACAGGCAGCTTTGTTGATCATGGCAAGTATTATTGGAACACATTAATACCGATGACACAAGCCGACGAGAGCCATCTGTGTCCACAAGTCTTGATAATGCACCACGAACAAAGGTCTGCCCTTGAAGGTGCCGCATCGGAGTCCACAGCTTGAAAGCACACATTCACACACAATATGTGAGCTAAACTAAACATAGTAAATTAGATGCATTTGTTACAAGCATTCCAAAGAATTTTGAACATCTCAAGTGTTCTGTACCTCGACTGACAGACTGAAGTGCCAAGTCAAATTATAATCGTGTAACATGCTTAATTTCACTCTAGGAAGTTTCACTAATAGATGGCCAATCATATTTGTGCCTTGTGTTTTCTCTTGGCTTTAAGAACCCCAAAAAATTTTCAAAAAATAATACAATAAAGAATACACAAATAAATGTGTAGCAAAGCGATTGAGATGGTCTCCTAGCGATTATTTTATTCATTCGGTCAATGTTAAAGTTCGCTCCGTTTTCATAAGATTCAGTACAAGACATTTAAAGGTCTTCGAAGGCGTGAGTTTGTTTCGCAATTTCAATGACATTTTAATAGAAGGCTTCATATACAGGATGCTTCAGAAAGTAAGGTCAGGCGGTGGTCCAGAAATAAGGATACTTTATACATGTAGAGCAGCTACACTTACTTATCTGAAAAACCACTGAATACTTCATACTGCATGTTTGTAGTTTTAAATGTATGAGATATATCGAACTAGTGATCTTTGGTGTATATCGAACTAGTTAATTTCTTACTATTCCATATTGGTCCTTAATTTTTTTTACAGAAAACTTTGTAAAAATTTTTAAGTAAATATTTTATAAATTTTTCGGAAAAATCTGTTATTATTTTTACAAATCTCTTCGTCTCGTTCCGTAGAAGTACTAACTCATAGAATACTTCCTGAATGCCGAAGATAAGTAAGGGTAAGGTATTACTATCAATGGGTTTTCAGTTCCATGTTGACCCAAAATACTGAAATGGCGTTTGAAATACTGAAGTTTCAGTAAAACAGGTTGAAAATACGATGATTGTATTCATCGTATTTTCAAATAATGAAATATACTGTCAACCCCTAATGACGCCTATGACTCATTGTAACTTTACAAATTGGTTGGTTTCCTTTTCTTTAATCGTTTGGCGTTACATCGATTTCTCAGAGCACTCCTACTGCGCTAAGTTTCTGATCGGCGCCGATAAAGACGTTGTCTAGAGCCAACATCCAGTAATCAGAGCGTGGAAACTGAGTAAGTACCTTGTTGCCGCCCGCTCGGAAAACAACACTCTCTACATTATCATCTTAGGGTCCACGTTACTCAGACGCGCCTCGCTCTATCGTGCACACAAGGATGTAGATGACACATGACGATTGAAAGGTACACGTAATACGATATTAATAATGCCAATAACATCAAACTCAGAACACGCAGCCACTGTACCCCTTGTTTACGCTACAGACCTCATCGGCGGCATAACAACAATCAACGCGTAGGTTGATAAAATATTTATAAACTCACATTAGCGTATAATTAATTAGGTAGTGGTCATAGTTTGGTAATCCACCTGTTACAGAATCGGTTTCACTAAGTGCTCAAGTGCTAGTTTGGTGGAGTGAGCACAGGAGAAAGTATATTAACGGCACATTATTACTTTGTTCTAAAACGAAAATTGTATTCTCAAGAGAGTGCCGTTAGGTAGAGCTACCTGTCGCGCACGGCCGAGGCGGTCGGTTCTCGGAAGGCGACAGTGAGCGCTGTTATCGTGGAACCCTGCGATAACTCCACGTTGTGCGATTGCTGCACTTCGTTCCCTTCCTATGAAGTAGGTACTTATTGGGACATTTTACTAATTGCCTCGTTAATAAATCGTCGTTGTCGCTCATTGTCGAGTTTCGTTGTGGTTTCGACTTTTAAAACGCCATATTTGTTCCGCAAACAAGTTAATCAATTGGGCTAGTTGCTTGATTTGTTAGTGTTTTTATAATGACAATAATATAATTGGGACTATCACGGAAATCAACACGGAAACAATGTTATTTGTATATGTCACCGTAAGATTATAAACATCGTTTGATTACAATCTATCTCGTGAGATTGTAAACTGTCGAAAAATTGTGAACCGTAACATATGATTGCAATTTAACGCATTATTTTTCGCTTTATTGTAATCTATCGATGGGAAGCGGTCAAATTGTGAACCGACGTAGGTTCCACAGCTCTTTGACGTGCAACAATAAGTGTTTTTTTTAAAACGTATTAATACATTTAAAATGTTTTTTCTAAGACTTAATTTTGTAACTTTATATTTTTATTATTGAGAGTGATCGTTTTCTTATAATTTTTGAATTTTAATTTGTGTTAGAGGACAAAATGATTGAATTTTTATAAGTTTTTTTTTATAATTTCCTAATTTCAGTTCGTGTTTGAGGACAAAAACCGTTTTTGTGTTGAATTTTATTTTCTGTTACAGGACAAAATCTTTTTTATAAAAGTGTTTTTTTAATATTTCCAATTTTATTTTATGTTTAAAGACAAAATAATTGTTACCTACTAAATAATAAATAAATACTTGAAGAATTTTTTAAGTGTATTTATTTTATTTAACTAACACCTCTATTTCATTTCTAACTCTGTGGGGACAAAGAACGGCTGGTCGTGATTGGTCGCTCTTACAATAAGACCGACCAATCAGGAAGAGCTTTCGGACAGTTGACAATTTGACGCGGGACAGATTGTAATTTTACAGTTTCACTTCGATAGATTACAATATAGCGAAAAATAATGCGTTAAATTGCAATCATATGTTACGGTTCACAATTTTTCGACAGTTTACAATCTCACGAGATAGATTGTAATCGAACGATGTTTGTAATCTTACGGTGACATATACATATTTTGTATGTAGAGTCAAAACAACATTTTAAATATCAAGAAATTGGGAGCAAGAAACGCTACAAAAACATCCAAAATAATAAAGAATCTGAATGTAAGATAGTTAATCATAAAAATGTATGATATAATTATGTTCTTTATACTTATTGTCGGAAATTGTTAAGCAAAAAACGATTAAGATAATGGTAGGTAAACGTATATGATACAGGCAGTGCATGTATCAACCGGTGTCAGATACCAGACAAGGCACTGTAACTCAGCGCGAACGGCCTTGCCAAAGTCGTCGGAGAGGCTATTCCTTTCGCCATCCACTACGCACACGGCAATATTCACAAGCACAAGCTCTTATTGCAACCGACGCAAAGGTCAGTATCCAACAAAGAGGTTCGACACGTTTGCTGTTAAGCAAGTATCTGGTAACACAAATTATAATTGAACGAGTTGACGTAATTACTACTGAGAATAGACTAACTAACCTATTCTTATGCGACACCAAGTAAGAATAGTATTCGTTTTTCACTAGGTAATTGTAAAAAACTAAACACATTTATAGCTCCCAAGATTTAAAAAAATATTTTACTTGACACGTAGTCAAACCTAAACAACCTATAAGTGTTCTTTCAGATACGTACGAAACAAGAATTCGAAACGAAACTTTATAATGAATTCGGAAATCTTGACGACGATAAAAAATAATTAAATATTAGATAACCTTCAGGAGCAAACACATTACCAAGCGATGGTTCATGTAGAGTTAACCTACCTGGCTAAATAAAACAAGAGTTGAACGAACTTGGGCTATCTTTTCGTACGAGGCTTGTTCCTTTGTATGCAGCGCGAGAAGTTTCTCTGATTAAGGATTCAAAGAACGACACTTAAAAGGAAATATTGTTCGAAGCTCGACTTCGCCATTGTGTAGAAGAGCGCGCGGGCAACGTAACTACGCAGGGCAGGTTGGACTGACGCACTTTATTCACTGCAATTTGCATGGCAACTGATATTATTTGTACACTAAACATTACCATTGTATGTAGGTAGGTAGGCACTATTATTTAAACGTGTGTGTAAAAATAAATATTACCTACGGATGGCTTTTACTTAATCTCAAGACTATTTATACTTAATCTGTGGAGGCAGGACTGTTTATTTGAACATTAATTATGTTATAAAATGCAATGAACTCCTTTTTAGTCGCTGAAAATTTATTTAGGTACACTACATAAAAAGTAACTTCGTAAAAGTTTTCAGTTAAGAAAGTATTAGGATTTTTCTTCTACGAAAATGGGTTTATTCTTCATTGTCAATATAATTTTGATTTAGAGTGTACCTACCTAGTAATGGGCTTATCTTACAATAATATTACCGGTTGAACTTGCAACGCTAACCGGGTAAGCGATAACCCTTGTTACATGTTAATCAATAAATTATAATCATAAATGAATAATAAGGAATTAATTATAGATTTAACCGCTTGTCTAAATTGAGGTATCTTCAAGACATAGTGAGGAAACGATGACGAATGACGAAATTACCTTTAAAGGAATATAAGCAAATTCCCAGATTGGAAGTTGGCAAAAGTTTTAAATCAAAAATTAACGTACACAATTCTTTTATAACCATTTTCAATCAATTAAGTCACTCCACATTACCTACGTTTACTATCATTAATTTGAACTTGTAAAGTTCTGTTAGCACTTAATTATTTTTCCTTAAATTAATTTTATCACCTACCTGGTAGTAGCACAGAATACATAATAGTAGCAACAGAAATTGCACTCCTTTGTGTAGGATCAGATGCCGACATTTTAACGGTAATAATAATAATGCAAAATATCCAACGCACATGGTGCATTCGAAATCGCACCTTACTACTACGATCACAAGAGCGCATTTTTTTTGTGTTTAGAATTGATCTACGTCACCGCTCAAGCGTCAGGGTTGAATGAGCAAAGTAAAATAAATAAAAACTTAATTTTAAGAAGCATTTATTGTATTTACGATTAGAAAACTTTAATCTAGTGGAGTTTGTATAATCGTACCATCTCTAAAGTACCTACCTATTAATAAACTTCAGTGTTGCGATAATTCGAAATTAAAAAAACAGTTTTAAAAGGTGTAGTGTCGGAAAATAGACACGGTGAAGTAAAGTTAATGTTTTTATTAGCTAAAATAATTTTTTTGTTATAGTTTTTTGTCATAAGTATTTCAAAATAATTTATCATTTAAAAAGTGTAGTTTTTTTTTATTTTTTAAATCACTACAGTTAAATTATTATTCCTAAATATTACAATTTTTCATTAAAGAAGAATAACAGTGCTGTTGGAACAATAAACCTTGATTGCGACTATGATCGACCGAGCGTGTATAGATACGCGTGTGCAAACAGGCGCGTGGCGGCCCGGACTGATTTGCAACTTGAAGTTGTCGCGCGCTGTAGGTAATTATCTCGGCCGGCATAGGCGAGTGACGGAGGCCTGGTAGTAGGTAGTAGTAGGTGGTGACGTTCAACTGTTAGATGTTGGTGGGAGTGTGTTAATTTTTAAATTTTGAAATGTTTGATTGTAGATCAATGATATGAGTAGGCGAGTGATTCTGCTATTGCAACAGGTAGGTACTTAAAGTTCGGGTCAAGAAGCAGCTGAAGGTGTGATGCGCGAAGCTACTGGGCCTGCTAGCGCCGCGTTGGGCGTCCGCCAAGGCAATTTGCATCGCTACCCGTTTCGGAACATCGCCAAGTCTAGCCGAACCAAACCACTGAGAATTACCCTCCATTCCAATAATAATTAAAGCAAACATTTCGCAGCCGAGACGCACGCCGACGGGCGTTATAGAGCTTATAAAGCATCAGCCTCAGCTCGCAATTAAGAAACGACGCGCGCGCACGTCTATTTAGGAACACACGGAAGAGACGCACCGCTTGCAATGGCCCATCGCGGCCGGCCGCTCCTGCGCCGACCGCCGTCTAAATTAATACCTTTGATATTCGAAATATCAATATTTTAAGGGAGCTTATGAAGTGCGTCGTTGCAGATACGCTCGGGCCTTCCGCGTTGGCAAACCTGACGTTCGCTAACGAACCGAGCGAAGCGAAATCCCAACTAATATTATAAATGCGAAAGTAACTCTGTCTGTCTGTCTGTCTGTCTGTCTGTCTGTCTGTCTGTTACGCTTTCCCGCTTAAACCTCGCAACCGATTTTGATGAAATTTGGCATAGAGATAGTTTGAGTCCCGGGAAAGAACATAGGATAGTTTTTATCCCGGTTTTTGAAACAGGGACGCGCGCGATAAAGTTTTTCTGTGACAGACAAAATTCCACGCGGGCGAAGCCGCGGGCGGAAAGCTAGTACATAATAAATCCTCATGTGAAACATTTATCTACACCCAACACTGTTGCACGTCTCGGAATTTATATAATTTGTTCAAATCGTTATTAACGGTAACACTTGTTAAATTGAAAATATAAAGTCTCAGTCCATGTGTCTCTTAACTTAATCATGTTATGATTTGAGGCGGGTATCGCGGTTTGCGTAGTGTTACAATTTCTAGTTTTTGTGCATGTATTACAACAGTTGCGTTTATTTACGAGGTGGCAAAGCCTTTGATGTTGCGTTGGCTGTCGTCCACGCACGGTGAGGGAACATCGGCATTATTCGTTATGCGACTTGATGCTAGATACTGTCTTCTAAACACCTTGCTATTGTTTTAAAATATCGCTTCAGTGGTCGCATAATATTATGACATTAACAGATTGTTATATTTAATCTAGATCATGTGAATATTTTGATTTAACACAGAACCTACTTGACGCTAATGTTTTATGAAACGTTATTTCTAACGTTATTGCTAACAATAACGAAAAAAGCCGCAATAGAATGTCCTTGTAGAGTAGCTCACATGCGAACACTTCTAATAGAATTTACATTAATTAGCCCAGAAACATGCTTTCGATTGATATTTGCGTCACTTTTTAATCGTACCCAAGTGCTTTAATTTTTTCCGTAATCGCGAACTCATGCGCGAGTGGGAATTGCGTTGGCGACGACAATAATGGCCACGGCGCCAGACTACCAGCCATTACTGATTATCGATATAATTATTTCAATACACTCGACCTGGCTTCAAGCATTAGCGCCGCATCTGTTTTAGCCAAATATAATGTAGATGTTACAACGAAGCTCTCGCGCTCCTAGGTTTGGCCAGTCGAACCTCAGGTCTTCAAAGAAGTCTCAATCAAAGTCATGAATTGAATTTTATGACAGACCAACTTGGGCTATCATACGTCGAAATTGAATATTGTATGAACTATTTTAGGTACTGAAATAAATAATTTTTCTTTCGAGTTTTCACTTCAGTTTGATAAATCATTTACATTTACACCTCAGAAAAAACACAATATCGCACCTTTAAATTTAAACCGTTACTAAACGAAATTATGGAATTTTGCAGGAGNAAGGTGCGATATGATGAAAAGAAAAGCTTCACACATAAATGAAAAACTTCAGAGAGTTTCCCGATAGATATTGGTCAAATCTAAGATTAACCAGTCATTCGTATCGACCTTCGACTATAACATAGATTCATAATAATAAAATCTATTTGGAATCAGTTACAAAGAGTTACGTCTGAGATTACAGCAAAGGCTAGCAAAAGCAATATTGATGTTACATAAGCTAATTCTTTTACGAAGTAGAGTACGTACGTACACTTACGTAATGCATAATAGTTTTTTGGCAAATCTGATTAAAATATAGACGAACTAAATTACTAAAAGTATGCAAAATATAAAATTGATAGACATGATGTAGGTACTTACCTACCAAACAAAGAATTGACATGACATGTGCCGGAAAATGGAGTCACGGCGCTACAAGGGCTTGTCCGTTCTGAAAAAATGTATCGTACGCATCCACATAAAGTTTTGACAGGATAACAACCAAAACTTACGAGTATACCCATATAAATGGTAATATTTCTGAAATACAAAGATCCTCAATTTACAATAAGGTGCCTTAAAATATGCAATGGAATGAATAAGAATATTAAGACTGCTCGTGTAGAGACAAGCTGCAACGAAATATAAATCGACAAAATAGCATTGACGAATAATTAATGATTTATAACTAAGATCTGATGATGAGATATATGAGATAAACAACCCAATGACCAAATGGAGTACCAACCTAAATGACAATCTATTATGAAGTAAATGAAGAGGAAGAATAAAAGAGACGAAATACCAAATCGATTAGGACTCGAGTCTCATTGACGACTGTTCACTTAAAAACGGAACAGTTATACTCACTTAATATTATAACAAACTAGGAACTACATAATTAAACTATTGAGTCCGGAAATATAAATAAGAAGGTAAACAAGAATTTAAAGATTGTAATATTTTACTTGTTGTAAAGCCAAGAAAGATAAAATCATATTCACAATTAAACTGGGCAGTTGATAATATGTACCTACTAAGCATAAAGTCAATAACACCACCACTGAGTTTTAAAGGAGGGATCAGCAGGATGCACAATTGCACATTGATGTATGCTTGATTTGACAGATTGCGCTGCTAAAAAAATAGGAAGGAAATCGTTATGCACCTGAAAGACCAGGGCCAAGGGTAAAAAGTTCTCCTCCTCCTATAAAGTCCCACTGGTGAAGACAAAAATGTCAAAAATCAATACCCTCTTATTAGGTAGGTTAGGGATGTTCCATACAAAAATAAAGTCCGGAATTTTATTCAATCCCGGTTACTGTTTATTTGTCATTTACCATTTCAGAAGCACGAAAAACAATAATTAAATAATTTTTAAATTGTTGTTAGGGGTCCAAAATTTCGTAATATTTCAGTTAGGTTTTCGAGGAGTTAGGTTAGGTTTTCGAGGAGTTAGGTTAGGTTTTCGAAGAGTGGTTTCCGAATTAGGTTTTCGAAGAAGAGCTAAGTTTCCGATAAAATTAAGTTTATTTTTGGGTGTATGTATTGTCTTATGTCGTTTTTTTAAACAGATGTAAATTAGCAAAATATGTGATGTCAGACTCGGGAGAGAGGAGTTTCGTAAATGTGACCAGGTGTGACAAGTGGTGTGGGAGAGGTTCAAGTAATCATGAAATTCGTGTTTACTGTTTTTAAGATTAACTATATGGTTCGGAAACGTGGCCTCTCACTATATGCCTTATACAGAAGCTCAAAATTGCACAGCGTCTATGGAAAGGGCTATGCGACATCGAATCAGGAATGATTAGTCGCTGACATAGCCCGACGGATTAGCAAGCTGAAGTGGAAATAAGCAGGGCAGTAAGATTCTGGAGTGGAGGCCGCGTACCGGAAAATGCAGCGTGGGACCGAAGACATCATAAAGGCAGCAGGAAGGCGGCTGAAATGGTGATGATGATAATGATGATTTTTTAGATGTCCCCTAAGATGAAGATGTTTAATTTGATTACAATGTTTCCAACAATAATTGCCCGAAGGGAATTCTGGAACAAATGGATACTTAATCTCTTTTTGGATTAATCAATGTATGAAATTCACCACAAATTCCAGCCATTGTTCATAGAAATCCCCTGGGCCAGAATAATGGAAAATCATTTTCAGGTCTTACAAGCTCTATTCATTTATAATATTTCTGTTGAAGTTTAAAACAACATTCTCAAAGATTTTGGAATCACCGTCATTTAAGACAATTAACGTTTTTGTTACTGAGCGTGTTTGCTGTACGATATTCAATCTTAGTTTGGTTAGTGACTTTCTTGAACGACGGTACTAGACCGTACCCATTCTTTATGTTAGAATAAAAGTTTATACTCTTATCTTGTTTTATCACTGCACTGACAGCAGGTAGGTGTACGATCGCGATAAGATAGCAAATGACGACAATGTGTTTTCAGAATGGAGAATGGTGATAACAAGGGTTCTCACCATTATTTCGGAACATTAAGCATACACAATCAATAGATTCAAGAGAAAGCAACACTAAAATCGTTTGCTTGTCTCTACTTTTAAAAGCGTTTACCTTTCTTTTAAGCATTAGTCTAACGTGCATAAAAGGTAAACGACGGCAGAAACCATATTGGTGCTGTGGTTATTAGTAATTTGCAATAGTACCTGTGCAGGTCGATAGCTAAGTACCTGCCTTAACGAGCCTACTTAGTACTTTGCCTGCGTAATAATAACATTCAACATACTGACATCAAGTCCAGCTAATCTAGATGCACAATCATAAGTATATAGTTTCTGCGAAACGTCTTTTGTAATTCCATACTAAAACTCTTGACCGAATATATGAGTTGTAAAGAAGTTCTATAAACTTTTTATCATATCCACGATACAAGAAGTTGAAAGCAACTTAGATTCCACTTACTTGCTATAACAGGTTTGGAAAAAACATAATTTCATACTGTAGGTAGTGCGATTCCAAAATCTCCAGTAGGATTACCTTCTCCCAAAAGAAGACTTGCAGCTTGTGTCTACATTGAACTAGATTCCTCAATGAAACCATATCAATGCAAACAAAGGAAGACATTCATATAAGAAACCAAATTCATAGACTTACTTGAGATAATAAATCTGACCCTCCGGAGTTCTCGCTTGCTCCCAACCAGCTGGAAGTGGGCCCAAATCGTCTTGAAGATGTGATCCGACATCATACGATCTGTGTTTCGCGTGTTGGTGATGAAGTGGCTGTGGTTGATTTTGCTGACCCGCGGCGTACGTCTGTTGCAAACTGGCCGGCGAGGAGTGCGCCCGAGAGTGCGACACCGGAGCGGCGCCAGTCGCGGACGACGATCCGAACGCCGAGTCAGCCGAGTTTTCTCGCGAGTGAGACACAGATGGCGACTTGGAACCGGTCGACGGCGGGTTAAAGAACGACTTTGGAAGCTGTCGCATACGAAGAGGCACCTGTAGCGGCCGTTTCGAGTCCGGCTTGAGCACAGTGTCGAACAACGACTGCAGAACCGAGTCCGAATCCTGGTCCACCCGGAGGACCAGGTTCGATTTCTGTTCACCGTCCGAGTTGAGAGCCATGGTTGCGTCGGAACGAAGAAATCTCGAAACCGACCTGGCCCACCGCAGTGACACAACACTAGCACGCGACGGGCGGGCGCGTCGCCACCCGACGTTCTCGCAGTATGGCGCTCGGTGCGCGACTGCCGACTGACGCACGCCCCGCGCCGCTGCCCACGCGCACTCCGCGACCGGTCGCCCCCCGCGCCCCCGCCCCCCCCCCCCGAGCTTACCTATCTCCTTAGCTCGCCTCGCCTTGTAGGTAGCCCGNCCACCGTGCGCCGGCCGCCAGCCGCGACCGCGCAACACACCTTTTTATTTATTTATTTATGTGTGCCGAGACACAAAGACCACCACCTTCGTTGAACTTGCGAGGCCCTACAGATCTGTACAAAGAAACACGAATAAGTTTATACACCTGTAGATACTTACCTACCAAGAACGTTAAGAACGACGATTAAGATATTATATCCGGGAACTTCCCGGGATGCGGGATTTTTAGTGATGTACCTACATCAACATAAATATGTCGTGAAATACATAATTCAATCACCTGTTTAAGTTATTTTTATTATACTCTTCTGTAGTAGGTATATGTACAATTATTTTTTATAAAACACAGTTATTACAACAATAATAAATAAATAAAGAATAATATGTTTAGCTGCAAAGTTAGACGTATATTTTCTACGTTAATCATTTTGAATTATTAAAAAAAATAACGCGAAATAACACAATTTCCAAACTAATGTTTTCTGTATTTTTTCGAGATTATTTTCTGCAATTTTATGTGGATTTTTACAGTGATGTTTATTGTTCAAATAAAATAATGATATGATTTTAAATTAAGTCAGCTACACTTATAATAAATATTATCTAAGTTATAAAAGAAAAAAACACTTAAAGCGAGAAATATTTGTATTTCTTCAAAATTACCATAATTTTAAGCATAAAATGTTACTATGTACTAACCATTAAATTCACATCAATGTTCTTAAAATTATCTTTTTTGTCACTGCATTTACTGCGCTTAATTAATTTTTAGACTTGCGACACTTGATATGAAAGTATCATATGAAATTAAAACATAAGACTTTATACTGTCAATACTGCACATTAAATAAAAGTATACATTCCACACCTACTTGTAACAAAAGTTCACTGAATGCATTTAGTGTTTATGTAATTTGTAGTCTTTAACAAGAATCCTAGAATAATCAATAAACTCAACCTAAGTTTTAACAATTCTAGTACTTTAATGCAAGCTATCCTGTTCAAAATATTGAGGCAATGAAAGTAGGTACTTGAAAATGTTTTAAAGTTATAGATTCGGAAGAAGTAATAATACTTTTATCAATTTACAGTCGACAGCACATCATACATTTTTGTTGGAAATTAGCACCTATTTATTAACACATAAGATGCCAGTATTTACCTTGATGTGCCGTCGTCGGTACACTGAAACAGTCTACTTGAGTAATATGTTCTTGGACAACAGAGCGAGCGGCCGGTCCTTCGCCGCGTGTTCCTTGTCGTGGTGTATCAGCAAACCTCTTCGAGTGACGAACTTTTCCGAGCAAAACGAACAGTGGAACGGCTTTTCTCCCGTGTGTTGAAACATATGATACTGAAAACAAAATCAAATATTACCTATAACATTTTCGCAAGGCAGCTCTGTTAAAAAGGGGGCAAAACTGTAAGGCTGGGTTGCACCATCTTAGTGGCAATAGGCAGGGCACATAGTACGCAGAACTGACGGCCAATAGGGCAGCAAGGTTCTAGAGTGGAGGCCGCGTACCGGAAAACGCAGCGTGAGACGTCCACCCGAAGAAGGTGGACCGACGACATCATAAAGGTAGCAGGAAGGCGCTGGACGCAGGCCGCTACCAAGCGGGCAACATGGAAAGCATTGGGAGAGGGCTATGTTCAGCAGTGGACGTCCTATGGCTGAGATGATGATGATGGTGCAACTCAGCCATAGAGAACTACAGACTGAAGAGAACTTCACTAGTCCTACTATGCTCGTTTATAAGCTGTTTTGAGGGTCACGTCAAATCAACTTGCTATAATATTCACAACAGAACTGGGCTTCGTTTAGATTTATATTTACCATAGACCACAGCCACGTACGTAGTAGGGTAGGTACTCGTACTTTACAGCGATGACCTTAAAAGCCGAAACGTGGAATATGACAGGAAAACTGGTTCACCACCGACTACGTCACTCTGCGAATGTGTGGAAAGGCCGCAGGACTATCTGTCGCAGAAACTATGAATGGTGGATTTTTGGTTCCACCTACCTGCTCAAAAGGGATACCTGGTAGTGGCAGAAGCTTGTGTTTTTGGCGGGATTTTTCGCGAACAATAGCCCAATGATATCAATGTATTAAATTGTTTAAATTGTTTAAATTGTTAAAAATTGTTTATTGATATCGGTGTCGGACTGGTCGACACATCGTACACTTGTACTTTACGACGCCCTTTACTCTACTATTTGCGGCTGCAGCGGCGAAGAACTTGGCGCGAGTTGCTATGCTACGTCTCCCTGGCCAGGGAGATAAAATAGGGACGTATCTTGCCGTCGACGCACCGCCCGGATTGGACTTTTCCGTGACATGAAGTTAATTTAACATTGTGTACTTACTGTAAAATTGTCTAACATTGCGTACTTACTGTAAAATTGTCTCGCTTCACGAAGCTGTGTTCGCATATCGTGCACTTGTACTTGATGACGCCCTTCACGGCTACTATTTGAGGCTGCAGCGGCGTCTTAGGTGCGAATTGTTGAGTGGTCCTTGCCATCATGCGGCGTATCTTGCCGTCGACCCGACGCCCGGGGTGCATCCGACTCCGGTGGGAGTAGCAGTTGCCGGAACTCGCGAAACTCTTGTCGCAGAACGGACACTTGTATGGTTTCGCTCCAGTGTGCTGGTTTATGTGAAACTGGAAAAAAATTGTAATTAATCAGTCAACAGCATTGATTTATAAAAAACGGTATTTGCTTCTAAACAGGGTTTGAAATTTTTACGGTTTTTTGGTCTCATTAACTATTAAATATCCAGTACTGTTTTTATGCAATGAAACTGGAAACCTATCTTTCATTACACTCATCATTGATTTTTTATTGTATTTTCCTAATATTATCCACCCAACCCAAGTATCCACATTAGTTACCTATCTCTTTGAACTCATCTTAACTGACCTTTAAATCTTGATTCCTTTTGAAGCTCTTCTTACAAAGATGGCAGTGGTACGGTCTCTCATTACTATGGGTGATGCTGTGAGTCTTCAAGTTACTGAGTGTGTTGTACGACCGGCCACACACCTTACAAGTATGGGATTTAGTCGCCGACAGGTGAACAGCTATGTGTGCAGCCAAATTTCTTTCTGTTCTAAAGCTGGAGGAAAAGAATAGAACATTTAAAAGAGAATACATAACAATGCAAGCAAAATATAATTCTTACATATTATGCTAAGAACTAACCTTCTTCCACAAAATTGACAAATTCCATTAACTCTATGAATCTTCAAATGTGTTATCAAATCACTCTTGTAATCAAAGCCTTCATCACACGTACTACACCTGAACTGAGTGTGGCACTTTTCTTCATTTATGTGAATCCAGGAATGATTTTTCAGTGCAAATTCAGAGTGAAAACTACGCTTACAAGTAACACATGGGAATGGTTTTGGCTTAGGTTCCTTTTTTGGCGGACAATAGCCATTATCATCATCATAAATTTGAGGTAGGTTTTTGTCACCTTTTTTTATTAGTTTTATTGTCACATTTTCGCTGTCTACGTCGTGCAGATGCGTAACATCTTCAAATGTGGTGCTGCTCTCATCAGCACTCGGGCAAGGTGACAATGGTTCTTCAGAATTTTGAAGTACCATGTTTGGATCGACACTTATCTCCATTTCAGTGAACTTGCTTTCATCATCAGAGCCATCATATTCCAATTTAATTCCGTTATTGATGATCCTAAAACTTTTTTCATCATTTTGGAGACTACTCACATACTGTTCTATCATTATGCTCTTTTTAAGCAATAGCACTTGGGAATTTCTGGCAGTATCAATAAAATCACACACAGTTTGTAGCTTCGTGCAACACTTAATGCAAATATTTTTTGGTAGTTTATCATCCTCATCAACCTGAAAATTATATAACTAATGTTTATATCTAAATAATATAACTTGAAGGTGACTGACTGACATAGTGATATATCAACGCACAGCCGAAATCACTGGATGGATCGGACTGAAATTTGGCATGCAGGTAGATGTTATGATGTAGGTATCCACTAAGAAAGGATTTTAAGAAACTCCACCCCTATGGGGGTAAAACGGGTTTGTCAGTAATTTAATGAAAAATGGGTCACATTTTTCTATAGATAAAGTTTGAGGAGTTGAATCCACCTTGCCAAATTTTGAAAAATAAAAAAGAGGCTGACCACAGCTGAGTTTCTTACACTTTATCTTGATTTCACTGGCTACAAATGCATTGTGTGATCATTTTATGTCTAACAAGAATTTGAAAGAGGTATTAAACAGTAAAGAAACATAATAGTCAATAATCATTTTCAAATTTTGGCACACCAAAACTTGATCAGAAGAGAGTGAAGTTAGCTAAGTATGTCTATGTAAGCCTACTTAGATCAGCATGTTAACATAGTTACATTACATACCTCAATCAAAAGATATTGGTTGAGCTTGTTTCTAAAAAGCATAGCCTCAGCTTCCTCACTAAATATCATGATTGTTGTCTCCTGCTCCTCGGCACATAGGCGGCAGGACCTCTCGAAACTTTCCTGCAGTGATGGATCCATGACTAAATTTATTATGGCATAGTTCAACCCACTGCTACAGCTACACTCTTATAAAGTATAATGTAACGATTTTTCCACTCTAATTTCCAGCTGAGTAAGACGCATGCGCGTTGTGAAATAGCGATGTCGATGAGCTTTGTATACTTCATCGCTAAGTATTGATATTTTTCCAAAAGGTATACTTGCTGGCTCCCTTTGCAGTAGGTTCGTTTTTCTGCGCGCGCAGTTTTGTTTGAACAGTGAACACACCACAGACACATTGCTCTGAATTTATTACTTGTCTATTTTATTTGACCTAACTTTAGAATGCCATTTAAAATTTAGTTCTTCATCATCTTTTGTTTTGTTTACAATAATTACAATGTTAACAACAACCGGCAGAACAACAAATGTCTCTCTCTCCTTCTCTTTCTCTCTCATTGTTTGTTGAATCGGTTTGCTCCGCTCACTCTACTGCTGAATGACCTTTTGACAGATCTGTCTGTCATCTGTTTTTTTTATTGAATCAACAAAGTGACGTTCTGTGCCCCGATTGTGCTAAATATTTTCAATTACAACGCGACTAGACGACGAACGAAAATCACAAAATCGTATCGCGGTTCGCATCTAGTTCAAACGAAATCAAAACGCAACTGCTTCTTTGTGTATAAGCTGATATAAAGCTACTTTTTCTCAAACTCGAGTCAAACGCCTTCACGAACATTTGCTGTATTTTAGTGAAAAATAAGGTTTTTGGACTTTTAACGGAAAGTGATTAAATCCGTTGTTTTGTCTTCGTTTGCGCGTGACCTTTACCGCGATTCCGAATTTGCACCTTAGCTGGAATGAAAAACGGAGCGCAACTGGAGATGAAGTGCCAATGAATTGGAGACGTTAAAAAGTAGCGTAATCGGAGCACTGAATTACGACGAGCCCTGCAGCAGACGAACTATTTTGCATCGGGGCTCGTATAAATTATTTCCCCGTGTTCCCTTAGGTTTCCATATTAACTATCCTCACGCGAACTTCTTGAGAGAATTTAACTTTTCTAACGTGTTCGCATTATTCGAGTAATTTAGTAGAGTAAGTAAACTAGTCTTTAGTAACAAAACTAATCGCTACTTACTATTAAACTGTTCGCACTGGTTGAGTACAGTTTGCAAGTAAATTAATTTAGTTATCAAAACAAAATAGAACAAAATTGACTAAACTATTCAGTAACTTAGGCTGAGTTGCACCGCCTAACTTTAACAGTCACTATAACGATAACCGGTGTATATTTTGTATGGAGTTTGACAGATTTTTGACGTTTGTTAACGTCAAAGTAAGATGGTGCCCCAGCCCCAGCCTTAGTTGACCAAATTTTTAGTGTTGTTGTTCACAGACATTACTTCTAAATTACTCGCCATTCGACTAATTCACTCGGCTAGTACGAACAAGGCTTTAATAACACAAATGTTAATGTAGTAATAACACATTAAACGTTACTAAAACATAATAAGAAAAAAAAATTTTAAACAATCTAATAAGTAAATAAGTTTGTTTTAGTTCAAGGTCGTTATACCTGTCGTCGGGCTTGGTCGGATAACCAAATGCCCAACAAGAACAACCCTATGAAACACGGAAATTTGACACTAGTGACATCTGAGTTTGACATTTGATTTGTCACTGTCATTTTCAAGAATCCCGTGCACTCTATAATCCATATCTGTGCGTGCACTAGTCGTTCGCCCATCTCTTTCTAATCTGCTCTTTTATTAAAAAGCAAGGACGAGATAGTTGCGTTAAATCAAGTTGAATTAAAATTAAAAGTATAAATAAAATATGAATAATATAAATTAACATCTTCACCGTGACGTCCGTACTGAACCGCTCATTTTAGTTTTAACGCCAGTTAGTACATACCTATAAACTTTATTTAGCAAGTTAGCTACTTTTATCACACAGTTATTGCATTTTTGATCAATGTGATGTAATATTGTGTAGTGTAAAACTTTCAGTTTGATGGGGACGCAAGAGTTTTAAAACTTTTATACACACGACCTTCAAAAGTGACCTTAAAACTTGTATAGTCAATAGAATTAAAGTGCGCATGTGTAATATTCTGTCAAATCGTGTTTGGCGCGCTGATAAGCTCAAACATACAAGCTGTTGATCGCAATGAGTTTGTTTTTTTAGTCGTTCAACAGATACCGTGCATAGTTGACGTACGTAACATAAAATAACGCGAGTTGGTCATTAACTAAAATGTCTAACCACGATTTAACCTGCAAAGTGAGAACGGCGAGACAGAATGGCATTGTGCAACCCCTACTCACTGGTATGTCTAGCAATATTTTATTTTGGAGCGAATTTTGAAATTTGTTTTTCTGATGCACTTTGAAACATCTTAACATTTGGAGCAATTCAAACTTTAACAACCTACACTAATATTTTCTTGAAAAATAAACAATTTTCAAGTGAAATTTTTTCACTATCTTTAAAAAATTGATTATTACACATCTTTAAATGCTGGGTGGATAATATTGTGCTTTGACCTTAATTACATCTTTTTTTATTTTTTGTCTGCAGACCTTTACCAAATCACTATGGCTTACGCTTATTGGAAATCTGGTAAAGTGAATGATGTTGCTGTATTTGATTTGTTTTTCCGTACCAACCCATTCCATGGAGAATTTACAATATTTGCGGGACTTGAAGAATGTTTGAAATTTCTGCATAATTTTCATTATTCAGACAGTGGTAAGATTTTAATTATATTGTTGCATTAAATCTAAAATTAATAAAAAATAAAAAAGGTTATAAGATATGTAGGTATGAAATAAAATGATATTGGTTTAATACCTATAAAATGACACTAAAAATATAATGTATCATTAATTTTTTTTAGATATAGAATATTTAATGCAAACACTGCCAGATAATATTGAGGCAGAATTCTTTGCATACTTAAAAGATTTAACATGCAAAGATGTTAAATTGAGCGCCATTGAAGAAGGTTCAGTTGTTTTTCCAAGGTAATTATTTTTTTATTTAATAAATTCTCCTATCTTGATGATTGGACTAATGGGTGTTTTAATATTTCAGAGTACCACTGTTGAGAGTAGAAGGACCGTTAATTATTACTCAATTACTGGAGACAACCCTATTGACCCTGGTTAACTTTGCTAGGTAAGTCAGGCTAGGTGACACAATAATATTCAAGGCAAAAAGTAATTGTCTGTGTAAATTAGTGATTCACAATCTTTAGTCTTTATACTGAATTTTGTAATTTTTATGGTAATAATGGTTTGGGGATAATGTGTGGAAATTGATCTAAGAGTTCTAAAGTTGATCTAATATTTTATGTATAGGTCATCTAGACTTAACTTAATAATTTATTTATATGATAAATTATATTATTTCAAATATATTTTTCGTAAATCATTAAATATTTTTTTAATAAAGGCCAGTCCAGTTTATAATAAAATTATCCAGGATTTATTAGTAATGCTTCCCTAGCAAATTATATGTATTCAGAACAAATAAAAAATATCAAGAAATTGAAATTTTATTAATTTTCATAGGGGTAAACCTTATCTTCTATAAAGTTCTTTGCTTCATCATAATTATGTCCTTAATTTAGTGATTGTCAACATCTTTATTCAATAAATTTTATCATCTTCAAAGCAGCCCTAACCCTGTTCAAATAAGAAAAAATTAAATAAATATGTAGGTACTTTCAGTAACCAGCAAAACTGTTTAACTAACTACATAATTTAAGATACATACCTACTGTGCATTTTAAATTTATCTACTTCTAAAGTTAGTTGGTAGTTACGTAGTTATGAGTACACCCTATTTAAAATTAAAACAATAAAAATTCGCTTCGTAATTTTTAAAAATCGAAATAAGAATAATTTTAAAATAAATTAAGGTCGCGGTAATTTTACGTCGTGATTTGAATGTCAACAAAATAAAATTCCACCAGAAGAATTTTACATTAATCTTTCTGAAAACGGTTACATGTCACGATTTTTAGGGTTCAGTATTTAAGGAACCATTTTTACGCTTTAAGTTCTCATGTATCACATCACCTCGTCTAATCATTCAATCAATACCTACCTACGATAGGGTGTTTAATATTACAAGCTCATAGGTACTTGTACTTCTCAGGCATAAGATATCCGCATGCCGCATGTGTATTGTTTTGTTACCATAAATAATACACTGTTTCTCACCTATGAAACGAACAAAATTACCTACGTAGTATCAGTAACCTTTTTCAAATGCATTATACAGATTTATATTATGTACTTAGTACACTAGGTGTGCCCGCGACTTCGTACGCGTGAAAATAGTTTGAATAATATTTTTGCAACATTTTTCTTTACTGCTCCACCCCTATTGGCTGTAGGGTGAAGTTATGTAAATAAAGCCTGCCTCGATAAATGGGATTTTTTAATCGGACCAGTAGTTCTTGAGATTGGCGCGTTCAAGTAAACAAACGAACTCTTCAGCTTTATAATATTAGTATAGATAGCTATATTACCCACATACTGTTATCAGTCAGGCTCCACTAGTTCAATTAATTGCTGTAGTCACCATTATCTATATTGGAATAACTTTGTATGAGATAGGATATATCTAGAAGAGCTACATTGCAATTTGCATCCGACTAAGCGTTGTTATCACTAAAAGTACTGTTTCGTTTTAATTTGAGTTGATCCAACCAACACATTGAAGAATACTACTTAAGTAATTAGACCTTGAAATTCATGATTTAAGGTCTTAATTAGTTTTCTAGATGTTATATATCTAAAGCATATCCACTGTCAATTTACGCAAAGCTCGACTTGATTAATGGTTTTACTGATAGAGAATGCCTATTGTCATGAAGTCCGCCATTTGTACATCTTCACGTGTATCATAAATGAAAATTGATTACAAAATATGGTACTTACACTATAATATTGAGGAACTTTCACAGCTTAAAACAGTGGCTCCAAAGATAAATCACCTACGTCATATTCGCATGTCTTGTACCTCCTGTTCCCTTAATAACTACACAGGGTGTCCCGTAACGAGCGTGCCAAAAATAATGCTTTAAAAAGTATCACCATTTCAGAGATATTATGATTTTTTTCATTTTTTTAATCCCTATTTTTGTGCCATCTCTTGTTGCTCTGGGTATAATTGGGCAAATCATTTTCAAGATGAATGAAAAGAAGAATAAGAGAAATATCTGCTCATTTGTACACAAGAGCAAGGCTCAAAATTGAGGATTAAGAAAAACATGAAAAAAAAATCGTATTGAAAATGGTGACACTTTAAAAAAAACATAGATGACCATCCATTAGTCTATTATCTCTTTAAGTTTGGCACGCTCTTTATGGGACAGCCTGTATACAAACCAAAATAATACTAATATTAAATTTATGTATAGCCTGACCAGGAACATAAAAACCCTGGCATAGAGGCGCGTCAATTGCATTTGATAGTGCAACACTGAGTACAGTCGTACCTGTGTTAAATTAATAGACTAACTTTATGCATCAGGATTCAGGATTACAGGCTAATTTGATATTTTCATAAATTAACGAAAATATATTATTATAAGTAACCTGGTTTAAATAAATTAAATGAAACCATCAATCGAGCTAGTTGGATTTATTTTATTATTCATCAATAATCAAATTCAGAACTTGCATATTCAACTGCAATGTCTGCTCATGAACGCTTCAAACTCGGTACTTCTTTCCCAATTCCATAAAATTCAACACTTAGAAAGTGACAAAAACTTTAAAATAGGTAGTTGAAACAAACTGCAGCTAATTTTTATAGTGGACTGTACTATACGATAAACATGTCAGTCAATTTGACAACCTTTGTCGGAAACATTATTCAATGAAAATATTGTCCGAACCCTTAGTATTTCTCTTCGACAAATACTTTAACACATTGTGAACCACTTTTCTTTCACGACTATAAAAAGATTTTAGCAATTTAATTCACAAAATCAATTGCGCACATTTAAAATAAAGTTTGTTTACACTTTGACAGCAATAGACTGACATGCAAGGTGACATGTCAATGAAGTTTTCAGTTACTGTTGCCATTAAAAGAAATTAGTACCATTAGTTTTCCGCAACATGGCGAGGGTTTTTATGTTCCTGGTCAGGCTGTATTATTAAATTTCTGAATCGATTGTATGAATTTCATACTACCTTCATCTTTTGTTGTAGCTTGATGGCGACGAATGCTGCCAGGTACAGAATGGTAGCCGGTAAGAGCGTGTCGCTGCTGGAATTTGGTTTGCGCAGGGCACAAGGTCCAGACGGCGGTCTTTCTGCTTCGAAATACGCTTATATTGGTAATTATTAGTTATACCTATCTTTTTAAAGTATTTTGGAGTTTTTAATACTTAAAGTATTTAGCCATTGTAATTTATTTACAACAAATGTTGCAAATTATGTATGTAATGTACAAGTGAGGGGTACTACTACAGAAACATATCCACAATGCTTGTTTTGTTGTAGCATTCAGTCATGCTATTAAATTAGAAAAGATCGTCTGTAAATAACAAAGGAAATATGTAACAAACAAAACATATGTTTCTTGATCTTTTAAATAATAATAAAAATAAAACTTTACTGTACACCATACACAAAACAAGAACAAAAAAGAAATACACACACACAGTATAATTTAGGTGGTCTTATCGCTATGAAGCCTTAAACCTTAAAGTAAAACATTTGAGTGTGAGAGTCTTATTTGCATAGTGACGAGCTTTTTTCTCCCCAATTGCGAATATTTGTAGTGGAACAGCGTAAATTAACTTGTTCTCGTGTTATTGATTGTATTAGCGTGTATCCGCCCCGGGGCAGGTGAAACCGATCTCTTAGTGCCTGGCACGGGCCGCCCGCCCTGTTCAAACTGCAATATAACACACCGCCGCGCCACTGACTCATAAGAAGCTCCAATAGCGAATATACTTTTATTTAATAGCTTTAATCAGGCAAGTTTTCGCGAACCTCGCCCTTGAACGCCATACCGTTAGTCATGCCTACCAAAGTTTCCAGCTCCCATCCATGCTATCAAAATTCCACGATCTACTTCAATAGCTTCACGTATCTATTGTCTACGACCTTCTTCACCGTTATATAACTTACATATTGTACGAGCGGTTCGCATGATACCGATACGTAGCTGCGACTACGGCGGACTTAGTAAAAAAGTCGTTGGCTTCTAATAAGCATTGTTGATATCATTGAACGTAATTGCTGAGCTACGTCAGCGCTCCTTATAGACGGACGGATGAATTAACATGAAGTTGTACTTGTAAATGTGACGGTATTATCACATATTATTTATCGGCCATCGAGTGATTAATATCCTATTATTCAAATTAGTACTACCTTGTTCCTTGATGGCCACATTAATTTAGTTATTGAGTCATTATTATTGTGATTTACATCGTAATGTTTATTTTCAGGTGGTTTTGACGGAACGAGTAACGTTTTAGCCGGGAAAATGTTCAATATACCCGTGAAGGGGACGCACGCCCACTCGTTCGTGACGTCATTCAGCACGCTGGACGACATACATTCCGTGCTTCTGAGACACGCCGACACACAAGAGCCTTGCAACTTGCTAGAGCTGGCCTCAGAGTGGCGCAACCGCGTGTCAGCCGTCATTGACATCTCCCCCGAGGAAGCCAGTGACGGCGAACTGGCTGCACTGATCTCGTATGCCATAGCCTTCCCAACAGGTTTCCTGGCTCTAGTGGATACGTACGATGTCAAGAGGTATAATTTTCAAGGCTTACCGTCACGGCACAGGCAGCATATGAATGGGCATTCTGGCTACAATAGCAACTGTGGATCCAATGATACTAGACTACTAAAATCACCGATACATAGTACATATGGATATAGCACGGTCGAACGCACACTGAGGTAAAGATGCAAATAGAAAACACATTGACATATTTTGGTGTCTGATAAACTTGTATTATTGTTTTGCATTGTTCATTTATATCTAAGTTATGTGGAGTTTCGATTATTAGATTGTTTTCAAAGCTGGCATGCGTCCGGTTCATACATGATACATACTCCTCATCGGGACGGGCATGAATAACTCGCATCTGGTGGGAGACATCACGATGGCACGTATCACGCTGGACTCCCGGCCGCCTAACATACTCATGGCCGTAGTACGATACAAACATTTTCTTTGGCTTTTTCAGTGAAGCGCAAACGGACAGCGCTTCATTTCCAACCGAATGTAAATAAACGAAAACACTATCGAGGAGACTTACATTTGCTTCAGTGTGACGTATTGTCCTGGACTTACGAGCAAGATTAGGGACAATCCTAGTCATTGGGCACAGTTGCATTGTATAGGGATATGCACACGTTCACAGTAAATATGTATGCATGCACATCATAAACGATCATCCACGTATTAATGGTACAGTTGTAAGATATCTTTATATGCTAGATGTAGGGTATATCTTTATAGGTATTTGTAAGTAGTTGTTTCAAATGTAGAGATTACTTCGAACGTGACATACAGGGTGTTAGGTAAATGGGTATATGAGCCGACACTAGCCCATGTTAACATGGTCATATAAATGGTATGGTGAAGTCAGAAATTTGATATCATAATTTTATTTTTTTTTAATTTTTATACAAAATAAATTGTATAAAATCCGATTTGTATGAAAATTAAAATAATTAAAATGAAGATATCAATTTTCTGACGTCACCATACCATTTATATGACCATGTTAACATGGGCTAGTGTCGGCTCATATACCCATTTACCTAACACCCTGTATACCGCGCAGATATTAGTGACATAATGCTGCATAATTGCGTTCCCATCGAGCACAGCCCGCAACAAGTAATTCGCGTAAAGCATTAAGCACGTTGCCTCTGGGACAGTTATAACTAATTACTTTGAGTAGCAATATGCCCTAACCAATTTTATTTACTTACGTTATTTGATTAAAAACTCGTAAACCGCAGTAGGTACCTATTATAATCTTACCTACCTACTTTAAACTCGTAACTTGTAATCGCAAACCGACCCGCGACGTAGTATTTCCTTTGTTTAAAAATATTTTTTAAGAACGATTCGTATGGAAAAATTAGAAAAGATTACTGTTTGAGAAAACATAGTTTTTGTAGTACTTGAATTACCTTGAAAATCCAAGTTTATACGAAAGAAAGAATACCTTAAATACATGAGACCTTTACAAACCTCTGTTTTACACACTAGCAATTGAAACTGTGGACGTCAATAAATAACTTACTTACTAGGACAACCATTAAAATATGTAGTTCAATTTTCATTACCTTCAGAGTTGACCCCAAATATTTATATTATAAAGGCTTAAATATGGTTAGTAAGGAATGTGTAGTTAGCAATTGTAATTAGAAGGATGAGTCACAAGTGCCTGATTTTAATCTGCTTAACTTGGGATCCAGTTCTCACCCACAAATGCTAGCCAGATGTCACAATTTTCGCCCTTTCATTCATAACATTATGTAGGACTCACTGCTCATCACGATTTTTATTATTTTTGCTTATATATTATTATTATATTGATGGTTAGTGCTTCTTCGATTTTATTTTTATTTAGTTGCATTTGTTTTCAACAGGAGTGGATTGCTGAACTTCTGCGCTGTGGCTTTGGCTCTAAACGACTGTGGGTATCGAGCAGTGGGCATCCGTATTGACAGCGGAGACTTGGCTTACTTGTCAGTACTGGCCCGGGAGACCTTCGAACAAATCGCTGAAGCCTTCAAACTGCCATGGTTCTCCAAACTGACCATAGTCGCGTCTAATGACATCAACGAAGAAACCATACTGAGCTTGAACGAGCAAGGCCACAAAATCGATTGTTTTGGCATTGGGACGCATTTAGGTAATGTTCTTTTTTGATAACAGCTTAATGAAACGATTGTGCACAATTCAACAACTCTATGTTTATACTGATAGTTACATTGTTGCCATATTGTTTTGATATGTTTAACTTTAGGAAAGTGTATGTCAATGAGAGTATTAACTCCGTGATTAAGACAGGGAATGACGTCAAGGCGTAAACATTAGAATAAATTTACAAAACTTTATTTTCATAAATTCAGCTAGCAACCGCTACAGTTGTAACACTAGCGTGGTATTGGTGTCTCTGACAATTTTATTCGACTTCTATTGGCACGCTAAAGAAAACTTTGCATTAGTTGGATTCTACTTTTGATAAATGCAATGCAGCATTAGATATTGTCAAAAGTTATTGTCGCATGGTGGTTTACATTCGAATTAAAATATTAGCACGATATTTGGAGTCAACATTTTAGACGGCACCTAGTTGGGAAACGAAACCGAATGCCGGTACCTATTTTGTTCGCATTAACTTCGAATTAAAATTATTAGATGCTTCTGTACTTTTTGTATGATGATTTTAACTTTTTGCAACGCTCAAGATTACAATAACTATTTTCAGTTACTTGCCAACGTCAGCCAGCATTAGGATGTGTTTACAAGCTAGTGGAAATAAATGGGCAACCACGAATCAAGCTAAGCCAAGATGTTGGAAAGGTCACAATACCAGGACACAAAGAGGTAATAACAGCTCTATTTATCTATGGAATACCTACCATCATGTAGATAACTATGCCTAATTGATTTTTTATCTTTCCCATCATTTATAAGATATTATCCATATCTATGAAATAATGCAGTATCACGAATATTCATTATGATTCATGAATATTCTGTATTAGGTACACGAGTATTCACAAATCATGACAAACACAATGTGGTTTGTTGTTCATTCTTAAATTATTGTAAAAAAAGCATTTACTCAATATTTTGATATTAAGTACGAGTCACCTGTCTGCAATTAATCATCACTACAATGACAAGAAAATAAAACATCATCCTATTATTCAATACACAGGGTCGGATTTGGAGGTCGAGGGTGATGGAATTGAATGAAGGTCACTTACTTTAACTGTGTATCAAATCATATTTAAATTACATTATTTGAATGTTTTAGATTATATTTACACTTTCATAATCTCTTTTGGTGTGTTCTAGATCTAGACCCTATGTGGTATACGCCCATTGTTACCCGACTGCGCAAGAAGGGGGGTATTTAATGTCCTGCTTGGGACTTTACACGTTCGACTTCGAATGTGTTAAACTAAATTAAATTACAATTTGCAAGTACATATTTCGATATAATGTGGCTCTCAAAGTGAAAGGCAATGTTTTGTTATACATTCATTTGCTGCGAAAAAATTCCTTAAACGTTTAATTGTGGTGCGCTTTCTTGTAGAAGTGACTGACAATAGCACATTATGTTACACCCTCCCCTAAATCCGGCCTTTTTCATTCCGTTCTTTAGAATTTTCGAAGACCAATGTAAGTTCTTGGTAGGTAGGTCTACTTGATTTATTGTAAGTACATAAAAGTTTGACGACATGTAAGTTATTTAACGATATTAGTTATTATAATAATAATACAAGATGTGACATTGAAACGAAGTTACCAAGATCTAATTAATCTCCACTTCCATAAATTAGCTTTCCGCTTTAAAAGGTTTAGTTCTAGGCCAGTGGAAGTTCAAGATGCCAAAATTAAATTTAGGCTCATATTTTAGAGCTTGTAGTAACCGTTGGCGTATTTAGGAATATTTTTTAGGTGGGGTATGACTCCTAACCACACCATGTCCAATGGATACTGAGGGATTAGTATAGTATAGATAGTTTCATCCACGAAGACGAGGGGGGGTTTGAATCAAGCAATCCGAGCGTCATTATTGTAGTGTGCGTGCGCACTCATGGATGATTTAGCGTGTACCGATAACACTCAAACATTAGCGGAAGCATGGTGGCGCGCGTCTTCGTGGATGAAACGATCTATACTATAGTATGCTCATAAGTGAGTACCTACTATCTTCGAATCGAATAGGTAGCGCAACTTGTGCAGCTTTACAATACAGACTATTACCTACTGTTCCGGCTTCAAAATAAATAAGTTAGTTATTTTTTTTATAGTCTAGACTATTTATTATGAAGATAAGCAGGTTTTAAAACACTGCATTAATAACTTACATAAATGATAACTTGTTAGATACGTAATACGTGATCTTGAACCTAATGATAAGAATGAAAACGTATCATATACTGTATAGTACAGTAGGTGGCACGTCAAGCTAAACACTGAGTTCTTATGCAGTTGAAATAGGAGCGAGTTTGCAACAAATATGGGTAGTCTGTTGTGATGTCTGTACAAGTTTTGGTGCCAAGGCTGCATACTAAAGGTAACGCCTAACACCAAATTGAAATTATGAATTCCAAAATTATTTTCGACATAATATCCAATATGATATTTAACTGGCTTGTTACGTACTTAAAGCCCATCAATGCTATCCAAATAAATATTATAGACATTTTATATATTTTCTACATTTCTTTCTCTGAGGATGCTCTTCTTGCATTCGTTTTCATAAGCTTTTGTTACTTTTTGTGATACTAAAAGTAATATTTAGTACTTATTACTTATGACGTATTTAAAACCATTTATGGTTAATGATACTAGTCTACATGTGTTTTTGTTAACTTCGCAATTATTGTTTTAGTTAAAGTACGTACCTAAAGTTTGTTTACCTTTGGTAATACAATGCAATAGATTCGAAAGTCAATGACTGTTATTGTAAGTGATTAAACTAAGACCGATTGCCAAGTCAAATTAGGTAAAAGAAGTAATGAGAGCACATCATACTTTACAGTGGTATTGAATAATCGTCCTTGTTACAACCGCTTAAGGGGCTAGTAATTAACTTGATGTGACGTTGAAATGTTTCGCGTCTGTAAGTTTTCCGCTGACTATAGGTAGGTTTTTCTTTGGATACAAAGTAATGCTATCTCACTTATCATAACTCTCATGATGATAACACAACTTTATCTGTTTAAGATGATGATAAATTACGAGTAGGTATAATTTAAAGTTACACAGCATAAATTATCCAAATTGTTGACTCTGTAATGGTACAATTATACAGCACTTATAGATATTTCAGTATAATGTGTTTAGCTCACTTTAGCTGTGTAGAGCCAAATATGGATAAACTACCTACTAGACTCTTATTCGTAAAAACTCAATCAGTTTTATCTGTTTTCATCCTAGTAAATAGACGTTATAACGGTTATCTTAGCCAGTGTTATAGCACCACAGTATAAATCTGTATGTTTTTTCGCAATTTAAGATTCATAACTAAGCTGGAGCCTGTACTTATTCATAAGAGTTAGTAGTTTTTTTTATATTAGTGCTACAGAAATGCACTTGCAATTGGAGCTAGTGGGTTACTCCAAAAGGTACCTACTGGCTAGGGAAACAGGCATTTTCCATGTTTATAGCAAGAAGTGAAGGGAAACGCAGCGAGGGACGTCCACCTACAAGGTGGACCGACGACCTGATAAAGGTAGCAGGAAGGCGCTGGATGCATGCCGCTACCAACCGTGCGATAATTATGGAAGTCATTGGGGGAGGCCTATGTTCAGCAGTGGACGTCATGTGGCTGAAATGATAATGATGATGATGATAGCAAGAAATGTACATTATAAAATATTTTTGCAGGCCTATAGATTGTTCGGCGCAGACGGTCACGCGCTCATCGATTTGCTTCAAAGGTCTTCAGAGCCGGCGCCAGGAGTTGGCCAGAAGGTGCTCTGCCGGCATCCCTTCCAGGAGTCCAAGAGGGCATACGTCATCCCCAGCAAAGTTGAACATCTGTACAAGGTGAGTGTCTGCGCATCTTTCTCAACTCGCCCTCCTGCTGCCCACATCACTACGCTCGCCGGAAGCCAGACACAACACTACAGCGGTCTGCGCGGGCAGCGGGAGGGACACTTGGACTTCCGCCCTCCCCGAATGCGCACCCTTGTTTATGTTTTCTACACGAGCGTCCAGTAAACATCATTATACAGTCCACTCTCTTTCATTTGAAGACCCCGTTTGATCCGGCTCGAAGGACTCTTTCATTTCAAGACCCCACTCAACAGTGAGTTTAGAAGTAATATCGATGCATTAGGCACCTGATTTGAAATGCTTTTGCTTTGAAAATCTCTTAATTAGGTATCAGAGTTAAGCTCATAGCAGACTTATCAACTCTGAAAGGGATCAACGCCGAATCGCCTTTCGCGAGGTGTAAATCGCGAGGCGAGGCGTTTACGTTACGATTTGTTATGTGCGTTGCAGAATGGAGTTTCATACAAAGAATACTGACCGCCTCAAGTTGATTCGGTTACGATCCCTTTCCGGTTTGATAAATGTGCGACATCCTTAAAATTGACATGAGTAGTTGGCCAAATCTATGCAACAAGCCCAAAATACATTGAGGCGGTAAGCTCTGGTAGTGAACCTACAGGAATGCGTTACAAAATCGAAATGCTCCCGGTACTGGTCCAATGTGTTTCTCACTGAGGATTGTTGAAGTTTATGATCTGTATTCAATCTGCACAGTGATATAATTTGTCTTAATTACCTAACTAATTTATATTTCATTACATTATCTTTCGTTAATATTTGTCGCTCACGATTTTTCAAGTTTCTAACATCCTAAACATTTAAATTACTTTTTAGGTGTACTGGAAGGACGGGCGTATTTGCATTCAGCCGAAGCCTCTGCTCGAGGTGCGGGAGCGGGTGCAGTCATCGCTCCGAACCCTGCGGCAGGACATCAAGAGAAACTTGAACCCCACCCCGTACAAGGTAAATTAAATTGTTACTATAAATACTCCAGCAATCTCATCTCTCAGAACGTATAAAATCAACAGAGTTATTATTTCATCATACAATTAAAGATGACTGACTACTAAAAATAACGTGCATGAATCCGGCTATAAATGGTCGTACCTACTCATCACATCATGCTACCATTTTATCACGGTGGGATTCGACCCGCAACTATAGCTGGTAATGTAGGCCGATACGTTAACTACCAGGTCAGGTCTACTAATGGTGGGTTTTTTCCAATCAAATAACAGATTTGATAAGAAAAATATAGGCCGATACGTTAACTACCAGGTCAGGTCTACTAATGGTGGATCTTTCCCAATCAAATAACAGATTTGATAAGAAAAACATAAAGCAAATGTAAATACTTTATTCAGTTTACGTTCTCCCTTCTAGGTGGCAGTCAGTGATGATCTCTACAACTTCATTCACGACCTGTGGCTTCAAAACGCGCCCATCGGAGAGCTTTCGTGAAATTAAATCTGTCGGAGAGACAGTCCAGACGAGTGATCACTCGTATCAATCATTTAAAAAGATACAAAATCATTAATCATGGAAAATGCCTAAAAATACCAAATGAAAGTGTCCCAAGGATTCATTTTGGAACGTAATAATAAGATAGATGTAAGCATTGTGCACAAACACAGTACTACTTAATTTATTTGTTGCATGTTATGTTTATTTGTTACATAGTTTATGATCTTGCCATGCAAATGTGGAACCAAAGTTTAATATAGTGTCACAATTGAAAAGCACCTGTTAATTGGCTTGTTCAGTAAATTACAATGAAAGCGGAAAAATATTTATTATATAGGAATAATATAGGAGGATAAGGAATATGTAATATTCTTGTATCTGTTACAAAGAATATAATTATAGCACTTTAGAATTAATTAATAAGATAAGATAAAGATACATTTACATTGGTACGAGGCATACGAGGTGCGATGTTTTGTTTCATCAAGTAGGTACGTTGAAATCAATGTGAATGTACTTTAACATGTTTCAAAGACAATGAACCTCGGTTTCTCATCAAGTTATCTATAAATAAACTCGAAAACAAATAAACTCGAAAACAACTGAACCATTTCAGCTATATTTTTTTCGTACGTATGTCGTTTCAGCTAGTTGCCATTGATGAGAAACCGGATTCATAATACTTACACTAAATTAATAAATTATTTGGACTAGTCAACATAGTTTTTAAAGTTTAGTCAGTTGTTGGCAGTTGCGTAATTAATTGTATAAGATATAAAGTTTCTGGCACACAGCGGGTACAAGTGCGATCATAAATTAAGCGAGATTTTCAGTCCTATTTGCGTAGGTACGCAAAATTTCTTTTACATAGTGTTTTCGTAAGCGTCTGCGAGCTAGCTATGAGCTGTCAAATCGTAAACGTGATGCGCCCACAAGAGCCTCGCTCTCATACCCGCTGTGTACCACAGGTTTAAAAATTAAAATACCTAATTGTCCTTTCTGCAGCAATAAATAGATTAACATAACTTAGTTCCATAGAACTACGTATGTACCTTTACTATTATATTTCAGTATCTACTACTTTTAAAGTTAAACGGTAAAGGACAAAGGGAAAGGCACACAAATAGTTGAGTTAAGCCATAAAGGTTGTAGGCGTAGGTTTATAGATACATAAAATGTTTGATGTCTAGTAATTCATGATCTAGCACTTATTGTAAGTTATTGATTAAATAAAGATTAAAGTTCTACCGCGGTAAGTGAATTAAATATACGTATAAAAATTAGTTACGCTAATGCTCTTTCGAGCAATTAGCTACCTAACAAATAAGTACTGCACTTTTCAAGCAATCGTAATTTTTAAGTGTTAATTGAATTATTTATATAATCAGTTTTGTTTTTTGTTAGTACTTATCGGTACTTTAAACATGTTTCCTATCTATCCTGATAGGTACCTATAACATCCTTTTTATCCATGGTAATTTCGCATTCCTTAGTATTTGAAGAAATGTAAGTAATAGAATGACCAAATACAGACCATACCAAGTAGTTTAAGATCTTTATGATAAATAGGGTTTCTGTTGTTAAATTATTATTTAGGTAAGTATATCCTATACCTATGAATGTTTTAAGTATAGGGTGGTGATATATTTTACTATTAAAATACTTTGTTAGTGCATTTAGTTGAATCACAGTGTTGGAATATTTTAGCTGTTTACAATTTTAATCATGAAGTGTATAGTGTACGCATTTCAAGTATACAGAGTGGATTTTTGAGACGGATAGGAAAGTAGAGGATTTTTGTGATATATTTTAATTTTAACAGACTGAAATAAAAATATAAAATATAATGAAGATAAATTATTTTAAATAATTTTCCTATAGAATGCAAGTTTACAATCTCTAAAAGTCCGGATGTTTTCTTTTACTTGCATCTAAACCGTTTGTATTTGCCCTTATAGTCCCATAACAAAAATCCACTATGTGCGCATAGGTTGTTTTAACCGTAATGTATAAAACTGATAATTTTCTATTAGTTCTACTTTCCCAAACATAATTTATTTTTAAGTAAGTCGACGTCTGTTACAAAGACTAAAGCGCATTGTCCACCTAATAGAAAGAACAAATATGTATAAGGTTTTAAAATTCGTTGACGCACGTTACAAGTGCGATTATAGTAATTTTAATATATATTTATTTTTATAGATAACATATTTTATACAAAATCTGGAAAAGGTCGAATCAATCAGGCTTAGCGAAAATGTCTACCTCTTATAAAATGTATCTATAGATATTTTATTCACTCTGTTTTATCGAAGGGAATTTATTGTACTTTCGTGGGAAAACCACAAATTGTTTGTTTAAATACACATAACAACGAATATGAAATGTTTTAATATCAATACGAAGACATCATTTGTTTTGCATTATAACATAACTACAAAGGCACATTTTTTTTAAATACATAACTTATGTTTTTCTTAATGTTTGAGACTAGAAAATTAGGGAGCTCAAATCCCTCTTATTACAAAAAATTGAGTAAATAGTACTATATTTTTTCTTATTAATGCAATTTCTCCTTTCTTATTGCAATTTCTTGTTAATTTCTTATTTTTACACTTTTATAATTATAGTTTGCAGGACTTCAGTTTTCGTTTCACTGTATAATTATTTTTAAGCTTCTCGAAATCATTCGAATTTCTTTGTATTTTATTCCTTAAATTTATATAAAGTTTGTACGGGTTACAAGATTTAACACTAGAAATATTATTGAGTACAATGTACAATTAAGCTAAGTACATTCTAGTAGAATCTGCAGCATTAATACGCAATATGATTTTTGTGCCTTCAGTATAAAAATTGTAGAGCTTTTTTCTCTATTATATTAATATGTGAGTAAGGTACACGTAAAAGCTTCTGAAATAGTTATTTATAAAACATATTGAATAAATAAAAATACTTTTATAAAATATTTTAGTTTTATTTATCTACAATCAGTGTCCAAATTTTTATGAGCGACCCAGAATCAGTAGCAGTGCAGTGCATTACATTCTAAGTTCTTTCGTTTCGTTACTACAATGGTCGAAAAGAAGACCCAGGGAAATTATACTTTTGACTCGGACAAGAACTTAACTTCACTTTATTTCCTTCCTTTAAGTATTTGACATTTAAAGTTTTTATTTTCCGATAGCCAAACGTTTCTCAAATATAAAGAGAGTGCTATTAGAATGAAATTACGCTTCAATTTGTTATAATGTGCCTTCATTTTGGCAAACAACAGTAATGAACATAACAAGGAAATTAGAAAAACGACTTTTGATTAAGTTTTTCTACGGTATTATTTGTAGTTTCTGCTATTGTAATAGCAAAAACAAATAAAACTTTTGATTAACTTTCCCATAAAAATAGTTTTATACATATAAATATAAAAATAACATGTGTTCGTCTGCCTGGACACAGAAAATTTACAGTTTCGGCGAAATACCCAAAAGCATTTTAATTGTATGAGTTCGAATAAGTAAGTTTACTACAACTACAAGGGGTTAAAACATTGGTTAAATAAATAAGTAATAATATTTGTGAACTACAAGTTAAAAACATTCTTCAAATCAAAAAATAATAGCTCTCATTAAATAAACAAACCTGGGAGGGATAATGCAAATATAATATAAAATTCGTTGGATGGATAAAGAAAGACAGATACAATTTTGTAATATCTGGCTAAAGCAGTAAGTACAACCCGGTCGAGCACCAGGCGGTGACTTCATAGGAAATGTGCGGTGAGAGTGAGAGGGAGTCGCATTCAGCGAGGTGCGCACTTAACTCGCTCGTTTCGATCGACAATGGCCTACCCCAAGGTTTTCCATTATGAACGGTCCTGCGCTCAAGGTCACCCAAAGGGCGATGGAGCGGGCTATGCTCGGAGTTCTTTTTCCTGCATGATCGAATCAGAAATGAGAAGATCCGCAGGAGAATCAAAGTTGTCGACATAGCTAAAATCAAGTGGCACTAGTGGCAGTGGGCGGGGCACATAGCTCGTAGAGACGATGGCTGTTGAGACAGGAAAGTTCTCGAGTGGCGACCACGGGCTGGAAGACGAAGCGTGGGCAGGCCTCCTAATAGGTGGACCGACGATCTAGTAAAGTTGCGGAAGAGCCTGGATGCGGGTAGTTAACTCAACCGGGTTATAAATGTACAACTATCAAGTACGATTATTATACGATTACAGTACGAGCCGGTATCGATTCCTATTTGATATTTAATAAACTGGCAACATTGGAGAACCATAGACAATAGAGCAGAGTTGGCATCTGTCATCTGTGGCATCCATTATCTGACAAATAACCTAAAACAAGACTGATTTTTTATCATTTTATACCGTAAATAATTAGTGATTTATTGTTTACAAGCATTAATAGTGCACATCAAGAAGTATACATTCATTTACAGTCCTAAGGTAAGTGGTGTATCCTATTTTTATATATTTAAATGATTATTACTTTCCTACCTGCGTAGCGACGACGATAAATTCGTTACTTTCATGGATTTTTTCGCCTCCCTTTTCTCGTACTATATAATACCTACTATAAACTAAATTGTGCGCATCTAGAATGATTTTAAGTTTACTGATTAAGGTACCTAAATCAGAACACTGAGCTATACTTATAAAATAACACTTACACCATCCGGCTACTGTAGACATTGGCGTAAATGTAATTAAATAAATGGCCCGGCAGGCCCGGTGCTTGTATGTATCACAAGCGTTTCTCTATTGCGTGATTCAACTCCTGTCTATTCGTTTTCCATAGCTAGACGATAGCAGGGTATCTAGATAGACTATTCTTTAAAATAAATGTTAGGTGGACAGAACTTTGTCATTTTGGATTATACCAATATCCATCTTCAACCAGTTCGAAAACACATAAAATTATTTTTTATATTAAGCCAATTTTTTGTGTTTATGGCATTTTTATATCCAAATTAATTGTATGGTTTATTTGTTAGTGTATTGAAGTTTGCCAATATCAAAAATATTATCTTCTTCTCTTCTTCTTTTCGTGTCGACAACAAACCTACACAGTGTCAGCCCAAAACTCCGCCACAAGAGTGGCGTTGTCAGTAGCACTCATCAAATCCTCCTGAGTGCAATATTATATTGATGCAATATTATAAAAATATTATATTGATAGGTCATATGATATTACTTCTGCTATAGACTTTAATCAATGTTATTGAAAAAAACAGAAATAGAAATGTCAGAGAACTGTATCATAGTTTGGCAGAAAATATTAATGTTTACTGTGTGTATTTATATGGAAAATAAATAAATAAATAAATAAAGATATCGTAAAAGTTTTTCTCCTACATTTTGTACAAAAATTTCATTTGTGACAGTGATTTTATTATTAGAATCTCATTAGAATATTTCACAAATGTATGAAAATATTGAAGAGCAAGGTGTGGATTTTTAAGATTGCCTAGTGGCCATCTTAAAGCTTATCTGCTTAAAAATCCTTCATTTTTAGAATATGAAAGTCCATGCATGTGTGATCACCAGTAATGGCAAATGAATAAATCTTGCATTTTCACATTTAACCCATTATAGACTGAGTTTTCCTAAAGTGTCAGATTTTTGTTTTTTTGAAATATGTTCATAATTATGGTCTACATAATGCTATACAAGCATTAAAAAAATGATCCGACCTGTAATCTAGAAAAAAAATGCTGGTACCATATGGTACCGCTAGCCTCTTCCCGTGTCAGTCGGTTAAAACATAACTTTATCATGGAGTTTATAAAAATGGGGTAAATTATATATTTTACTATTATTATAATATGTATTAATATACAAGCAAATGACAGAAGTTATATTAAATGTAAAAAAACTGTATATTGGGTAAGCAATATTCATTTTTATCTTTGAATATTCAAAAATTTGGAATGGAGCTTGGCATTGCACGCTGCACATCGTCCCACGTTACATTTTCTATACTCTAATATTGTTCAAGAGTTGCAATTATCTTGAGTTCATTCTATAAATATCTGCTTCGTCTTGGGACCTTCATCGTGCTCCAAAACTGCCAATGTTTCGTGTAAGTTACATCTAAAATAAATAAAAACCCATGGTTTTGTAAAGTATGGGAAACTATTTTACTTTATCTTCCTGTATACCTTATATACCATTGAATATATCACACACTTCCCAATAAATACAGTAAAAACTAAAAATCATAAAATAATTAAAAAGACACGGTAAGCGGCTAGCGGTACCGTACGGTACCAGTAATTTTGACATACAATATTTCCCATTTTTATTACCTATCGACGTAATTTTACACCATTTCACAATAAGAGCACTCATGGAGAATACAAGATTGTAACAAAATCAGTATTTCACTATCACACAAAAAAAATATGATCACTTACTTGAATGGCGCGTCAATTTTCAAGAGAAAATTTTGATGCGCTCATTTCAATCATCAATTACACACAACTGAAAAGAATAACTGTCAATTTTTATTCCTAGAAGCATAGACCATATCTATTGGCTACTACTTGCATCAATCAGAGCACTGCATCTTTTCACATGTTAATGTATAGAGCCAAATTAAAACACACAAAAAAGTGGTACCATATGGGACCGCTAGTCTATAATGGGTTAATCAGTGGTCATACTTGAACGAACACAGTACCACACACATGTATTCATTCATATGCATGTATTTCACACCCATTAAGTTATTTCACAAACTAAGGAACAATAGTTAACAATATGCTTGATTTCCCAACTCTCAGTGTCCCCAGCTCCTAAGTCTACCACCGAACATCAAATGAAAAAAGCTTCTTCTGCCCCTTTTTTCATTTGATGTTCCAGTGCTGGTCTAAGACTACTTGATACCATATGCAACCCACATCTGTGTGCCTAAAAATTGATTATAGGAAAAAATAAAATGCTACTTGCAACTTTTAACGGGTTGTACATTTGCAGAAAATAGTTTTGGAGACTGTCCCATCCCAACTCTTGTATAAAATTTTATTGATAAAGTAAAAAAAAAATTATGTATTTAATGTGAATATTTAAAAGAATTCAGCATTCTCATTGTAAATTCAAATTCAAATTCAATAATTTATTTGCTAGAATACATAATTACATGCCCGTTTTACAAAGCAGATCTTATAGCTAATATGTAGTAGAGTCAACTGCACAACTACCATGATATTCTATTTTAGTTGATTTTAAAGCTATAAAATAAATCTTGATTAAATTCATTATCAATATGCTGGGCACTGAAGCTACGTAGAATTGTTTTTTTTCAAGTTGTATGTATTAAAAATTTAACTAATATTTAAAATGCTACCACTTATGTTGTCATAGAATGAAACACAACAGTTACATGGTTTTTGACAACCGTTGATACGCCGAATTTCATACGTCTAATTGAGTCTGGTGCAGTTATCCAAACTTTACGTCAATAGAACCATAATACTAATACCTACTATCTAATTGAACACTTTACGTCATAATAATAGAACAATTTGTCTGTCTAGCCTAACCCGCACGCGCGCCTAGCTTGCACCCAACGGCGAGTCATTACTTGCAGCCAACTACTCTATTGTCTGAATGTTCTCATTGAGCCCAGACCTATTACTGCCACACCTCTGTACATATAAAAACATAACGATTCTTCTTTTATTGTCACAACCATTGACTTTCAGTAACTTTCCTATTGTCGCGGAAAATTACAAAGCTGCTTAAAAATCTTTGGATCTTCATTGCTTCTAATGCTTTAAAAAGTTTCGACTTTCGGTATTGCCTCAGATCATAAATCTATGATCTGAGGGTATTGCCAAGATAGTGTTTAACAATCATGAACAATTCTGTTCTAAATTCGGTATTTCGATATCGATCACGATTCATTGCTCTACATATAATATGCCTAATAATGCCTATGTACCTACCTATGTACTATCGGCAACAGTGTTAACTGCCCATTGCCAGTCGTATCGTCTCGTTCTATCGCAAAGAATCAATAGTTGATTAGAGCGAAAGCAAACACGGGAATAGATAGTTAACACTGTGGCCATGTGTACATACATGGGTTCTATGAATCATTTTTTTGTATACGAAAAAGTTCGAAGTTCGAATAAAAGTTCACTACATCTCAGCATGACGTGAACAGAACATGCCTTGGGGCAGCACAGTTGTAATATTTTTATTGGCGAATTCACACAAACAATAGTTTGATTATCATCAACAAAAGAGCCTTCGAGGATCTCCAAATGTTTTGTCGCAAAACAAAACCTTCAGGGCTCTACATTTTACACCGTCTCATACCAACCTTTTGGATTATTGAGTTACGTGCTCTGTGTTCAATAGAGATACCGGGGCAAATACCTCAGAAGTTTACATTCCCCTGCGGGTATGAAGGTCATAATAGAACGAGTACTACAGAATACTTGATAGGAGCGAACACACGGGTTCGTACTTCGTATTGTAGAATCTTGTTCCAAGTTTTCGAGGGGTGCTTTGTTTAAGTTTACATTCTAGCTTACCAAATTCGGACTACAGAAGTCTTCTATTTCATATGACGACGTTTCTTTGCCAAGATTTATTTTAGAGATCTATTTTATTTCAGACTCTATCTAAGATTCTTCAAGAAAAAGACTATGAATGAATGTCATAGTCTTTTTCTTGAAGAATCACACGGTGGCTTAAATAAAACCTGAATCTGAAATCGGTGTTCAAAAGAAGGAAATCGTCATGATTTCTCGGCGAATTTCAGGCCATATTTTATATCTTATTTTATTTAGGAAATTACCGTTAAGCAATTAACTCCGAGTATTAAACAGTCTTGATCTTTTCTTCTATCCGTAAATTAAAACAATGTCTCCCGGAAAACGGAGATAGAATATTCCAGGCAAACATCAACAGGACTTGTATTACGTCTCTGGAGATTCACTAGATTCTAACCCGGCCGATTCTACTTGCTTAGTTTTTGTCTTATTGGAAGTCAAAATGACTGTGACATTGAAAAAACCAAAAGCCCTAGTTACCTCTAGTCAGATTAATACATTCCGTGAAAGGGGAAAAGAATCAAATCGGTAGTTACGAATTTGAGATAATCTCCTGTTATAACTAAGTATTTAATACAAATTTAATTGATTACTCACACTTATTAGACATAGATATATCACCATACTAATTAAATTCACATAATACTCACGATATTACATTTAAATACGTATAAAGCTTTAACAAGAATAAAAGAATTTCAAATTGCCAATGGAACTTCGCAAAAAGTAATTTAACAATCCGCTCCCGCTTAAGGCCGGGTAACAGAGAAAATGGCGAAAATGAGGTTTTCATTTTTCATTTTTGAGGTACTAAACAGTAAAATAAAAGGCTAAGATTTTTTTTGGGCATAGTTGAGGATATTTTCTAGGGCTATTAACGGATGGAAACACGATTTGATGAAGTTGACTCGATAGAATAAATTCCCAAAGTTACCTCTATTCGTTTTCTAATTATGGTTTTATTTTTAAAATAAGCGATTTGAGATTCTGAATCTTTTACTAAACTAAAGTTCAGAAATAACTTGAGGGCTTTTAACGGATGAAATTTTTATATCGAATAGAATAGAATAGAAAACTTTCTATTTGCAAGAAAGGTATACAAGCAGGTAAGACATAGATCAAAACAGAGAGAAATAAAAAAGCGGACAATCAACTGCTTGTGCCCCTCTGACAAAAAGGCACCCGCTCAGCGTACATCAAGACCGCCAGGGCTTGTCTTGAAACTGATTTTCAGCGCGTCTTATTTAGTTACTATGTTAAAAAATGTGGAAAAAATCGCCCATGACGGCTTGGACAATCTCAATCAGTCGCGCGGTGGCGCTTACGGAGGACGGACGCGTGCCAGTTTTTTGGCCGTGACAGTTCTCGATTTGTCAATATTTTTGACAATGATGACTTTGATGAGTCACAGTATAATAATACCAGTGTTACTGGAGAAAGCTAAAATTTTTGATAATTAAGAATTCTGAATTTTGTCTACCTATTGAAATCGTTGGCATCCTTTTAAACTAAGACTCTACTCATGATACATTCCTCAAATATGAGACAAAACCAATGAGTTAAAATTACATTTTTATAGTACCTAGGGGAAAGTAGTACGAGATGATCCCCTTAAGCGGGAATCGCTGTAAAATACATATTTTTCAAGGTAAACCAAAAATTAAGACGATTACTACTAGTATATTTATCTATCCAACTTTCCTTATACTCAAAACCAGAAATTTATTGAGCTTTCATTAAAATATTTCATTTTTTGCAAAACCTTACAAAGTGATCATCTTGTACACCCCTGTGGGTAAGATGATCCCCCTAGTAGGGGTAAGATGATCCCTATGATTCTATTCTATGATCTATTCTTTTCTGGTTGTATTCCTTTCGGTGTACCTAATTATGCGAACAAATCGTTAAAAAGTTAGAAAAGTAAAACGTTTACGAATTAAATTACGAAAATAACTTAATCTTTCTTAGTACCTGCTAAAAAGCGTTTAAATAATTTAAAAACTTTTTGGCTGGAGCTGTGTTGCATATATCACAAATAAATTCACCTGCTTCATCACCCTCTACCCCAGCACATGCTTTATGGCCCCATTTTCCACATGCATAACATTTTATCCATCCTTCACCCTTGGTATCGCTTGAAAACTTTTCTGTTCAGTACAGCCACTCAGTATCATCTTCTTCAGACTCAGGTGAGTTATATGAAGTTCTCTTTCTTTTATTTCACTTCCCTTTACCTACTTCATTGACTTTTTTGTTTTAATTCCCAGGGATCATCTCGTACATATAGGAAGGGATCATCTTGACCCAAGTCCCATTTTTTGTTAAATATTTGCTAAAATAATGTACAAGTACGCGGCCATGTTTTTATGGCCAAAATATTAAAATTAAATATAATAGAAAGCCTAACGACAACAGTAATTACATTTAACATTGTTTGAATAAAAGTAACATAAGCTCAAAGTCATGCCTATTTTAGATCAAAAGTACACAATTATTCTTTTTTCTCGTCAAATTCGATGTATCGCTCATGCCACCATTACGATTTGACTGAGGCGGGGAGGTGTCCAGAGCTATGTTTTACCAGTGAAAGAAACTAAATGACGTTAGTAGTTTCAGCACAATCGCAAAGGATCATCTTACCCCAGGGGATCAACTCGTACTACTTTCCCCNAAGAAATACCAAGCCTTAAAGCTTTTCATGAAAAACCAATTATAAGTACTTAAAACTTCCAGTTTATAGTTTGTTGTAACATTTAAATAAGTCGTGTCGAATTTTTTTGAATGAGGGTTTTCGCGATTGAAAAATCCGCCAGATGGCAATACGTAGACGCGAGGTCCAAATGCTGCGTGATTGGTGGATTTTGACATATCTGTAAATGTCATGTCAAAAATAACCAATCATGCATCATTTGGACCTCGCGTCTACGTATCCATCTGGCGGGTTTTTCAATCGCGAAAACCCTCATTGCTGCAGCAATGACCTAATAAAAACTTCAAGATAAAATAAATGTCTACTGAACAATACCATAATAAAATTATTTGAATAATTAAAATCACAAAAAATACACGGATTTTCTTTGAGCCGTGTTGTATTTGAGTTTCTTGCGCTGCTTCTTCTCAGCACTGGCCCATTTATTGTCCTGAAGCAGTGGTAGGGTTAATACTGGGACGTGTAAAAGTGCTTTTTTAAAGCCTACTTACAGAAATAAATGAGGTTTACTGAGTTTTACTGTGTTCAGAAGTTTTTAGGAATTACATTTCGATAATCACATCGCGCCTACGATTACGAAGCGATGTAGCGAGAGCGAAGGGATGTAGCGTCCCAATACACAGAGCTGCGTGTTATGTGTAGTGATGGTCAACTCGAGTAAGTAACTCGAGTTAACTCGAGTTGGGCGTAACTCGAACCCACTCGAGTTGAATTCTCTCTGACTCGAGTTAGTATCGTAAACCGAATGGATCCGACATGGACCGAAGATTGNTTCGTTTGATCATTCAATTATAGCTTACTCTTTACTTATAGGGGTCTCTTACCAAATGAATACTTATGTGCTCATAAATTAGTAGTTTTCATTAAATAAATTAACTAAATAGTATAACACTCACTATCGTGAGACTAACAAATAATACCGAAGCCTCACTATCGTGAGGGCATACTTTCAGGAAAACTGAAAATTCAAAAAATTTTAACGTATTTTTCTAATCTTATTTAAACTCTAAAATAATCCCTAAGTAAAGTTTTATTAAAATATTGACACTTTTTTATTCTCGTGTGTAAAGGGTTAATGGCAATAAATAACGGGATAAAAAGTATCCTATGTCCTTCTCCTGGCTCTAAACTACCTCCCTGTCAATTTTCAGCTAAATCGGTTTAGCCGTTCTTGAGTTATAAGCGAAGTAACTAACACGACTTTCTTTTATATATATAGATTAACTTTCAACTGCCGGTTATTGTTATAGATTTTCGTGTTTTATGTTCTGTTTTTGAGAAATGATTTTTTCTTTCTTACTTTAGTTAGTATGATTCTCCCAATACATTATAAATGATTAGTTTTTAAATGTTAATACGAATCTGAGGGAATAAACTGGTAAAAATAAGTAAAAAACTGACTTGTCCATCCAGTTAACTCGAGTTACGTAACTTGGGTTCAACCCGAGTTACGTGGATTTTAACTCGGGTTAAATCGAGTTTTGTTTTTCCCGAGTTGGCCCATCACTAGTTATGTGGGTGGCAGGATGCGCCGGGCGCGGGGCGGCGCATCCGCCCTGCCGCCTGCCGTCTGCCGCCCTGCGTCAGTGCCACAGTCGCCCGCCGCCGCGCGCCCGGCCGGCCGCCGACCTATATCGCACTCGACACCAAAACCTACGAATTCATTCACAATACTTATTACACAAATCGTGAATTAAAAACACGTTATAACACTTCAAATTCTATTTTTAGCACAATTTTCTATTAACTGTTACTTAANGTTACTTATCTTGTTGTTTATTATTCAATGTTTGAAAGTAAATAGAACTTAAAATATATTTTTCTAATATAATAGTCTAATTATGTTTAAAAGTTGCTGTGCGCGGCCAAACAAAAAAGTCAGTAAAAGTAAATCAAAGTCTGAAAACATGGATTCGATGTCGGAAATAAATGAAACTAAAGAAAAGTTGGATGTTGACGTCGAACCAGACACTGTTACGAATAAGAAAGAGGATCAGTTGATTACGCCTAAAAATGCTGATGCTGATCCTGATAAAAGTGATATTAACGAAACCGCAGAAAAACCGCACTCGGAACAAAATAAAGTTGCTTTCGATGACTCGGCAGAAGATGGTGGAGATAGAGATGTCGTAAACCGTATTCAGTTCAAGAATCTATCGAAAAAAAGGTTTTCAGTGGATTATAAACGAAGTCGTTTAGATTTTAAAAGGTTTTCTGTGGATTGTCGTCGTGATTCTGCTACTTTAGAAGAGTTAGCGCGTCTTGAGCAAGAATTGGCGCGGACTAATGTTGATGTGCGACCGGGAGTAAGACGAAAGTCCTCTGGTATTTTAAAGTCTACAACAAGCAGCAGTAATGGTATGTCGGAACCGCGCTTGCCGGCCAAACCGGAGTCGTCATCGGAGGACGATGAAGTGTTTGAAGGTTCTGCGGCTGCTGGTGAAGCCGGGGATGGTCCGCAGGAGCCTCCAGCTACGCCCGTGGGTCGTGATGAATTAGCCTTACGTAGGCATAGGTTTTTTTCGGACCTCGTTTGTGCTGCCCGCGCGGCGGTCGAACATCGGGTACGGTTTGATCCCCTGGGACCTGTTGTTGCGGATTCAGGTGAGATAAAAAAACTGTATTTATTCAAAACATCTCTTCACAACTTTTAAAATGTAATGAAGCATTTAATTATTAGGTATAATAATGAAACCACGACTGTTCACTATCGGATAAAAGTCTGCCCTAAATACCGAAAGGCTTTTCTTGAAATTGGCTTCCTTAAGGAAGAACAACTGAAATAGTATTCGGTAAAATCAATATTGGTTGGCTGAATCCCAAATAAGCACCTTTCTTATCCCAGTTCTTCGGCCACTTCAGGCTATCAATTGAATTGAATGTTTTCAGAATGTAAGAAGGGTTTTATTTTGTTCTATATTCTGAGTGGCACATATCGTTTGTTTGATAAATACTCCGGTAATTGGTTCTAATTGATATTGACTTATATGACAAGTGGTTTAGTGGTTCAATTATGGTGACTAATAAAATCAATTTGGTGTCCCCGGTCAAACCCTTTTATGACACCAACCAACACCGTGTGACATAGTAAATTAAATTAGCTTTCGATTAGAGTGTATTGCAATTTTTCTAATTACTCAACACATAAATGATGGATGTATTAATTTGAGTAAATGTTTAGGTATATTTAGGTTATAAAGAGTACTTTCAAAGTATATAATGTAAACTTAATAAAATGAAAGTTTTTATGCATGTTATCATTTCGTTATTTTTTAATTTGATATGGGTTCGTAGTATAAGAGCAATTATTCTTTGTGTTTCGTCGTCAATATTAATGGCCCCCAGGGATTTCGACCTCGGTAAAGTTCAGATGAAATAACTTGCGGGAAAAATTTTGCCATGGTATTCAACATTCTTCGTAATAGGCAGCCCAATAGAACGTTAAATACTCAGGTCTAGGTAGAGATTCTCTATGTTCTCTACTAGAGATTATAAAAATTAACGCTGCCACACATACGGGTTTTCCATCACGAACATCTGCATCTGCAATCACTAAATCGTCAATCCTGTCCAATGGATTGACTATTCTATCTCATAAATCTATTCTATTTTAGTGACCAACGATACAATAAAAATAGCAACGGTAACAATATTTTCGCTCATAAATACAAACATAAGACTTTATTTCGTTATTGCGATTTATACATTTTTAGACATTTATGTACTAATTAAGAGTATATCTTAGCACTTATACTTAAAAATGCCTGATTGAATTGCAGTTTATTATCATGTCTTGTTACATTGGCAAAGACTTCGGTATATTCATGAAAAACAGTTGTTTTATCATGAAATATTTACGAGAGTCGAGGTATCGTGCTTTTGATTGCTTTATAAGCTGTATTCGATATGTTATACGTGCGTATTATCTTTGTGGTGAAGCAAAGATATTTGTGTGAGTTGACCATCATTACGAGTCCGACGTCACCGCAATGAGTCATTATGATGGCTCACTGAGGCTCGTGCACTGAGTGGATAGTTTGGGCGTTCGCTTCTGCTTCGCCGGTAGCGTGTAGCGTTATAGCCAGCAACAGGCCGGCTGACAACAGATCGGTGAATCACATCACATCATAGTTGTATCCGTCCCGCGAGCTCTACACTCAGTGTTCTGAAACTCACGCGCAAGTTCACACGCGTATGTGTTGCCATACTGTTTGTTACTAGTGCGTGAAAAAACGGTTCAGTGTTCGAACCGAGTGCTCACAATTGTGCCCATTCCAACGGATTTTAGGATTTCTACCCCTTTCAACAGGTAACGTTATCGTAAAAAGTAATTAGTCAGCCTTACCTACCGGTTCCAATAAACGGATAAACCTTTAAGCCAGCTGGTTTCCTATCGTCACCGACCCGCATTTTGCAAGCGAGGTCATTATGTCCGTTATCCCTTTAGTATTCCTGTAAATAGGAATAAATACACCCATCATTTACATACAAAAAATCAGTCAAATAAGTTAATTTTAGCATTTACAATACTACAGACGGGAATTGACCTTCCGTATGTCCAATGACTATTTGATAATGCAAGGAAGAGCTAATACAATGTGTTTTGTCTGTACGGCGATAGCCCTGTTATGCCGGTTCGGCACAGGATGTAACGTTAGCAGAAGTATACTTCAATGTGTCATTAAACTTTAATATTATTCATATCAAACCGTCGAATAATATTATGCAGCAAGCGTTCTTGCTTGGATATTTTTATTCAATTGTATTTATTAAAAGTTTAACAACGGGATAATATTATTCACTTTCTTCAACATCACAACGTTCAAGATTTGACATTATCTTATCAGAAATATATTTTTATTTGTATGCATTACTTATATCATATGATTTATTATGCAGTCGGCTGTATTTAATACAAGAAATAGATTATCTTCTTCGTGTCTGTTAGGATAAGTTAAAGCCTTTATAAAAATTTCCGAGCTGCTATGTTGATTTTTGGAATGTTATTTTGTGAACCTGTCAACCTTCTTTACTTTTAGACAAATGGTGGGTCAGAGGATTATGAAATTGTTTCTTTGACAATAATTATGTAAGGAGGGACTGTCTTTGAAAATATTATGTATATTTTCTGCAAATTAATTTATTCAGAGAAGTTCAATCTCGTCAAAGAAAATAATTATGTTGCCAAAACACATTGCTACGGATTCTACAGACGTTTGACTTAATAATAATAGAAAATCTGTATTGATTTCATTGCTACGGATTCTACAGACGTTTAACTTATTAATAATAGAAAATCTGTATTGATTTCATATTAACTTCGAATACCTTTATGGCCAAATCATATTTCGGTCGCGGTTTTCCGGAATTTTCGTAAATTATTTTATTGATATTCTCATCTCATTCATGTTTTCAAACTATTAGTACATTTACTTGTTTGTTTACATTATTTCCCTGCTCTAAACGATGAGGGTCTGATGTATCGATTCCGCCTGCCATTGTCTGGGACCCATTGATGTGAAAAACACGCATTCAGTGGTGATTTATTGTCTGCTTCCTAGCAACTCGCTGCGTCCTCTCCAATATGCCAAATCCGCAATTCCGGTGTGCTGATGACACCACCTTTTCGGCTTACATTTTGTAGTACACCGATTGTGTACCAAGATTTCGTAAAAGGATTGTCATACAAACATTAATCGTAAAGATATATGAAAAATCAACAGGATTTCATTCTCATTTGTGCAGTTCTTATTTGATGCTACAGAATTTTCTACTTTCTTAACTAAGGTGTACTAAATTTAACTTCGTATCCATTATTATTTCTATTTCATCTTCGCTTCGTAGCAAGCTAGCAAGCATCATGAATTCTACATATTTCATCGACATTAAATTATAGTATAGTAGTAAATTCTTGTTTAACAATCGATAAACATGTACCATTTAATGATTAACAGAGCATGTAAATTTTCTAAACACGCAGACATGTTTGCCGATAAGTACCAAGACTTTTGCTTGCGGTAGATAAATAAACTCTTTCAGTACTTGTTATGTATTAATACCACAAATCCTAAAATCCGTCGAATTTTTTAAAGTTCATGTTATGACTACTTCTGATCTTATAAACATAAGCAAGCAAGCATAGAATAAATAGTAGGAGAGCTATAGGCAGTTATATTCCTTTTCTGGCAGACTTTCATTTTCTTTCACCCTTTCTTCCTTTTAATGCACAATGGTAAATGGTAAGGAAAAACTACTGCTTTATGTATTTTTTGCATCAAGCACAGACAAACAACTTCATTAAAAGTTAATTAGTCGCCCATAATGTTCTTGTTTGTTCAAATAGTGAATAATCCCAGGAATATAATTAATTCATGCATTATTAAACAGTTTTTAATGAAAGAGTCCAGTATTGTGGAATATTTTAACGCATTTGCTGGCCTGATCTGACCCGGCTGGCACACCTCCCGAGCAAAATATAAATATAGAACGGAAAATATTGCTGGAAAACGAACACTGACATCACTTTTCGTAACATGCTTGTTGTGGTTCTTACTCTTCATATTCAAATATATTATTATGTGAAATACAAAATTCTGTTCCTTTTTGCGTGTCTTTAGGTAAAATACTGTATCTTAATAATTTAGTGTTAGAATTCTGTCACGTTTCAGAGAAATGTGCTCATTAAAAATGTACGCGAGTCGGTCGTTTAGTTAGTCGTGTACCTTGCGAATGTAGAGCGAGCTAAGAGGTTGCCACTTATATCTCGCTAGCTAGTCTCACCTTACTTCACTTTAATCAGAGGCAGTTTCTTGAGGGCTCGTGGGGGCTTAAGATTTGCTATTAACACACCGCTCGTCACGGGATTGTTAAGCGTTACCAAAAAGAATTCAACGATAACGCGTGAAGTTCGTTAGTGTCATAGTGTTTGCCAGTTAACAGATAAGGAGCTGCATATGAGTCATAGCTAACTTAATGCACCAGATGTTCAGTAGAGGTCAATTGTATTTATTTTTAACTTTTCTTAATGTTATCTTTGGTCAATATGAAACCTGTTGTGGAACACAACCCTAATATCTAGAGAATAAAAACCATAAAAATGCGTAAAATATTTTTACTTTCATTGGAAAGATAATAATGAAATAATGAATCACTTTCAAACGATACTCAAAGTCTACGCTATACCTACATTTTATCCAGAACTCGCAACTGATGGTTTGAAAAGCAAAAGAAAAGAATGTTTCCTAAAGGAACATAAATGAAATTGTTTTGACGTTTCCTTTGTTTCGCCCATAGAAGAAGAACGCTTGGATTGATATCATGGACGTAGCCCGCCCGGCTTTGGGTGGTTATATAACATCACTTAAGAGCGTTTACGCGAAGCGCGGCGTTTCAAGGGGCATCATTGGAAATGATTCGCGCGCGGCGTTTTTTAATAGTTTTCAAATGTTTATAGCAAAACAATAACAATGAATTAAATATCGTTTCAAAGTAAATATTTTAAAGAAGATGTTGTTTTATTATATTAAGGTATTTTTATGTTGAATAAAGGAAGAATAATGGTGAAAAAATCACTTTGATATTTGCGTATTTCACGTTCTTTTAATTTGTGATTTCTTATTGTAAAATGCTTAAATCTAAAAATTTTCTCAGATAACTATTTGCCCAAGGATCTATGCTATAGGATATAAATGTTTTTTAAATCGTTTTCACAGTATTTTTATAAAAATTTCAGCTTGTAAACTGACGCTAAAGTGGAAATTTACAAAACCTGTGTGGACTTATCTTGATAGAATTCTTAAATATTAAGAGCGTTTACGCGAAGCGCGGCGTTTCAAGGGGCATCATTGGAAATGATTCGCGCGCGGCGTTTTTTAATAGTTTTCAAATGTTTATAGCAAAACAATAACAATGAATTAAATATCGTTTCAAAGTAAATATTTTAAAGAAGATGTTGTTTTATTATATTAAGGTATTTTTATGTTGAATAAAGGAAGAATAATGGTGAAAAAATCACTTTGATTTTTGGGTATTTCACGTTCTTTTAATTTGTGATTTCTTATTGTAAAATGCTTAAATCTAAAAATTTTCTCAGATAACTATTTGCCCAAGGATCTATGCTATAGGATATAAATGTTTTTTAAATCGTTTTCACAGTATTTTTATAAAAATTTCAGCTTGTAAACTGACGCTAAAGTGGAAATTTACAAAACCTGTGTGGACTTATCTTGATAGAATTCTTAAATACTAAACTAATCGCAATATTTTCTCAATTAACTATTTAGACGACGAAATTGCCTAACTATTTATGCCTATAACATATTTATAGTATTACTGGTTAATGATTGTAACGAGTTGAAAAAGTACTGTTTTTGCGCCAAACGGCGTAAACGCTCTTAAAAAGCAATAGAACATTTTTATTCATCTGAAGTTCCGAATTCTCATCAGATTTTGTGTCATTTTTACTTTCATTTATGTACAAAGTAAACGGTGTAAACAGAGGTTACATGACAATATTTGCGTTTCGTAATTTAGTCAACCTTGGCCGTGCAGTCTCCCGAGAATAAACGTCTACGAAATCGTAAAGGGAGTACTGAAATTAACGCTAGTAAGCCTGAATGAATATCATTTTCCTACGCTTTATTAGTTGAAATGTTCATTAAAAAATCAGTAGAGTGGGTAGAATATGATTACGCTTACTCTACGTAATTATGTTTAAAAGCTTTTTAGAGATAACATTATTGTATCAAATTAATGTAGGTATGTGGAGTAAATTTTTATTTTTTCGATAATTAAAGCGATTGTGGGTTCACAAAATTTTAGTCGTGAACCCTGTCGACTAGACCCTATCTACATTGTCAGAAGTTCGAGTTAAACTGATGTTTATAGAATTATACAGACAGTAGTTGTGTTATTAAAGGGTTAGCTGCTCGGCCCTTGTTTAGTAAACTTTAGTAGAATTACAAAGTTTATCAACTATGAAGGATGTTCAACTAATATTCAACGGCCATCGAGAAATATTCAACCTAATTAAAACAGCTATTCTAAAGAAAGACCTTCCTTATACAATACCGCTCTGAAATAAAATATTTTTTTATGTAACGAACGAGTAGTAACAAAAGTTTAGCAGTAAATCGAACTTGGATTTCGAGGGGCGAAAAACAAGGCCGTAAAACTTCTTTGCCCTAATATCCGAATAAAATATCATGGACGAATAGGGTGACGATTTTCTATTTAAAGGTCTGCAAGGATACTCGCATAAAACTTGTTCAAAATACTTGTGACTTTTCCATATTAACGATAAGTACTGTATTACGAATTTTAGTTTCTTTTTCGTCATCTACGGAAAGACAAGTAAGCCTTTAATTGTGAATTCACGCAGAAACACATCGCTAGTTAAAGCTTTATGGAAGCTTCTTCGCCACTTCATGCGAGATAGCAAAAATGTTCTACCGAATAGACGTTTTAAATAAATTTACATTTTATTTGAAGTTTTCAACGTATTTCACTAGTAAGGCACGTAGATAGCACGTTGTAGCAAACAGATCTATATATGGTTGTAACCCAGTCGTAGCGGTTTCGAGTGCACCTCCACTTTTTGCATTGTGGTCTTGCGGCTTTCATTTACTGCGAATGCGTACCGTTATACTTATACAAGTTAGATAGAATACTATGTATAACGTACCAACTTCGGTTACAGGAAAGTTGCGTGAGAAATAGAATATTATACTTCTGATACGTATTATAGAGAGGTTTAATTTTAGAGCGGATGTAAAAATGGAAAAATTTCATGAAATTCTGATCTAGAAAGACCTCTTACTAAGCCATTTCTCAAATGCCCCGATCTCCTTGAATGACTCTCATAATCTTAAGCGTACTTAACAATGCAAATTACATTTCGTCGTCTTCCAAAGAAGCACTTTAGATCCTAATTATTTCGTAACGAGTAGAGAATATTCCATGCGCAAAAACGTTTTATNGATTTTAGCACAATTAATTGATTCCACGTTTTTAGTAACTAGGCAGTGCTTTTTGTAAAATCTTAGCAGGCGACTTTTTATGCTTTTGCACCCTTTAGTTAGATGATTTGTTATAAAACTTGTTGATTATGTTAAAAACTGAATCACTACATAACGTGTTGCATAAGTATTGAATGTGAAACTATCGGGAAGCAGTAAGAATATCGATAACCAATAGTTTGCGTCGCAATGGCCCGGACTAGGATGAGCCTTCCTTCTGGAAATGGCATAGCCAAACTTAAAGAACTCCTTTGGGGACCAATGTGGTTAGATGTGCGGATGTGCCTTTCCAAAACTGATCCCGACTGGGTCGAATATAGTCAGTTCTAAATGTGATAGGAAAATATAGTATCGATAGCATTTCATTAAAATACTATTGTTTGTTTGGTTGCATGCCACATTAAACTCTACCACACTGATTCTCTCATTGAGTTTAGGATACTAGTACTAACACTAAAACACCGAAATTTTTAATGTAAAGTACGACAATAAAACACCAGAAAACCTTCAGTAGCTGGCTACTGAAATAAGGTTTGTTTTGTCACTTTTATAAGGGAGAAACAATAAATTCAATAATAAAAACGTAATAACTGTCTCCTTAAGGCTTTGTTGGGTCTAATAAAGTGTCTTTAGTAATGAGCCTGCCATTTATAAACAAGGACAACACCCTTGGGAAAATATGGTTTTCCGAATTAGGCAAACCTAATATTATTTAAGAAATTTTATCAAATATGTAGACCAAAATAACAGTAGTAACTGATGAGACCTATTCTTTTGAAAGGAAAATTTGTAAATCTTTATTATTGTAGTATAAAAATTTGTGACAACGCAAAATAAAGAATATTGCAAACGATATTACTCGTAAGAGAACTTTCCTATGATTTTCTATATTAGTCACTTGTTCACTATAATTACAATTGTTCGTACATATTTAGATTTATCAATAAATATGACGATCCAAAATAGAAATCTACGCTGGCATCATGCCCATTTGGTAGCGATGACACGATACATTATACGCATTATCGGTTCTACTAATATTACTTCATTCAGTCATAGAGTTTTAAGTAGTCTATTATTTTCTGGAGTTTTATTAAAGGGGCGTGAAAGGGGTTATCAATTGTACGGATTAACGAAATCATAATTTTATGCCCACTATAGGTGAATTAAATGGTTCAAGCTGTAAAAATAGTTATAAATTTAAGTGTTGGCAAACAGTTCTTTGATAATATTAAACAATTCTAAGAAACAACATCCCCGTAAAGTTAGAAATTCGCTTCTCCAGTAACGGATCCTAAAATAAGCCATTTTCCATGGCCATCTCCCATGAGGCAGAAAATTCTTAGAAAATAAGATTACGCTGCTCAAATCCCACAATCTTTGCAATGGAACCATCATCTTATTGTGTGAAATCATATTGAAAAATCCCATTGTGTGACTTTCTATAGCTGGAAATATTTCCAGAATCGAATCAATAGTTCCAGAACTTTCAGAGATTTGCCCGCTACAAATATATTTAGTATCGACTTTTCTTTACTGTGTGGGCTGTCTGTCTGTGACTTTAATAATATAGAATATTTTATTTAATACTAGACTCGGGCTAATTTGAGATCAAGTGTTGTGTTAGTTACATGATCAATAATAGTTTGTCTGTACTTTCTCAAAACTTGCTCTCGACGAGAATAAACTAGAGAATTTGCTGAATACAGACTAAGAACAAAAAGTAACGCTACAATGAAGTAGCTGGTGGATTTAATAATACTTTGAAGTGTTAGACATAGGATTAAGATTACTATCAACAGAGTTTGAGATACAAAAACACAAAGTAACGAACTTCGCTGCGAATTACGTACACATGGTTCGGCGGCTTCAGTTAGATGTATCTCAAGCGTATAATGCAACACATTATACTTATAGAGGCTGCAGTTGCTAGCCGATAGGATTGAGACGACTGAAATGATGCTTCACTGACTTTAAAATATTCCAATATGAAACACGCATGTGTATTTCTAATTCAGTTATGTTTTGTCGACGTTAAAATTTTAACAATTATACATATAGACGTTCCACATGATGACATGATGTAAGATTGTATTTCACAGAAAAAGAGCAATTTTAAGCGAATTTAATGTTTTATTAGGGCATTTAGTTCGTCAATATGGCTCTGTACCAAATAGGCTTTGTCAATTAGCAAATAGCAACTATATTAGTCGTGTAAATTACAATTAGCAAATACGCAAATAACTCTGTCAATCAAAATTAGAGACGAGAGTATCGAAATTTAAAGCATTATTAATGAGTAAGCAGATATTGATTCTTGGAAGCCACAGAAAGGGTCTTATCGGCAGATTACGAAACCTGAGTGAGTTGTCTAAAGACACGTTATCTCTTCGTATCTTTACTAGTGATAATGAACGTCCAATCAGTGTGATGTTAGTGTCATAAGAAACCGGTAAAGTGCACATATTTTGCGAGAAAAATAAAGTATTTGCTGAAAAGAAAGTTTTCCAATTTTCCATTTAATATGGACGCGGTTGCACGTGCACGGGTTCTTATTGAAATGTTTGAGTCTCGTGCAAACTCATCGGGTAAAGAGGGCGTGGCGAACGAGTCGACCGACGAGCCTGATGATATTTTANGCAGGTACGTGTGTAAGGCTCTGATCGAGCGCCTGGAGCGCGTCACCTCGCGCTTGGAGTGCGTCACCTCGCGCTTGGAGCGCGTCACCTCGCGCTTGGAGCGCGTCACCTCGCGCTTGGAGCGCCTGGTGCGCGTCACCTCGCGCTTGGAGCGACTGCCACACTTGCGCGCGCGCACCCCCACACCCCNATATTTTAGGTACGAGTACTTGTATATTAAAAATGTATATTAATATTATAAACATAGTAATAGCAGTGCCTACACTATCTGATGTAGGTAATTTAATTATCAAGTTATCTAAATGTTTTATTGATAACTTGCTTGTGTAAATAAAAAGGTCAAAGATTTAGGATCGGTGCAGAATACTATTCTATTCAATGTCGAGCGTTACTTTTACCAGTTTCTAAAATCTTTTAGGTATTAAAACTAAGATGAAGGTTCAAACAGACCTTTCATGTCTAAGGTATTATTTTCTAACAAGAAACTGAAACTAATTGAAGTTATAACTTGAACATCAAGGATCATCTTACTTATTTATTTATATTAGGGAAACAAACAATTTTGATATACAGACAAATAATCACATTTACACTTAACCCTCATGTTCCGTGAAAATTCGAGAAATCAATCAATATTCTTGTATTTAACTGCGTTCAATCAAATTAGCTCCTCCCACAGACAGCGCTGTACATTATCTTTGTTTGTAATTGGTACTCAATAAAATTTATTTAACAAATTCTCGAGATCTCTTACAGTCAAATTTTATTTCTGGGGCTTATAAATCAAATACTTTAATCAATGAAACTTACTCAATAATAGCAGCATTGTAGTTTACAGAATTGGTTCACTGCTGAAAGATAGAGGTCCACAAAACTTTCTATACCTACGCGAACGCGAGCCTTTGTCTTCACAAGACTTGATTGACTTTCGAGACATACTCATATCAATTCAGAATAGGAAACACGAGGAAATAGTTAGTTAGGCAGGAAATTGAATTTTAATTTCTTAGCTCATCTGAATCCTATTTTGTAAAAGATAATGTTAATCATCATCATCAGACCCACTCCACGACCCTAATTTAAGAGAACCAAATGGAGGATTTTACCTTATCTCCACAGAAATAAAATGTTAATGTATTGTATAATTTCGTCCATATAATCGAATTATTTCCGCGGATGTCCCGGGACAATATCCCCTCAGGCCAGAGTGGGGAGTGAAAGGTGGGGCGAAATCCTCATTTACTTCTGGTAAATTAAAAAAGGTCCTCTTGTGGTTTAGACTAAAATGACCTGATGATGCTAAAAATTATCATGATGATAATGTAAATTATTTCTTTGTCCAATAGTTAACGAAGGCGAGCCTGCAGCTGCCACCTCAAGCCCGGCAGCGGAGCTCGAGGCTCTGATCGAGCGCCTGGAGCGCGTCACCTCGCGCTTGGAGCGGCTGCCACACTTGCGCGCGCGCACCCCCACCCCCCCGCGCTCGCCCGCGCCGTCCCTCGCGTCCACGCCGCCTCCGCCGCTACCGGAGCCAGAACCAGAGGCGATTGTTGACGCCATGAGTGTCAACGGGTACCAGGATATAGTGCAGGTACTTGTGAGATGTCTTTTGTATTTGTCATGTGGCGTATGACAGCGTTTGTTAGGAGACTAGGCTACTACTACCTGGCTGACGAAGATTTGTTAATGGCAATCAGTGTCTTGAAATGTTGAATACTAATGCTGGCTATGCATTTGATCTGCTTCATCCAGACAGAACAAGAATGGTTTGCAAAGTTAAGGTTGTACGGAAACATACAACAACATTTTGAGTATCTGTGTTTGATATTAATCACCAATATAATTTATATAAACGGTCACTTATTTTTTACATAACTTGGTGGTTGCATGAATCATAGTATTTGTATGAGTCAACGAAAGGCAGGGTCGTGTTTCGTGAATATTTGTTATAGGTGAAGGTTGAAGTAAGTCAAGGTATACTTTACAAGTTAATTTCGTATTAATTTTGTTGACATTTCATCCCATATTGGTACCAGATATTAACTGTTTAAAATAAAATGTACTAGCTAATGCATAAATAAGGATATTCACTTAATTTCCGTTTAAGTACAATGGGCGATAATATACGCTGAGTAACAATCTAAAATTAAACTGAACGCGACGTGGCGTAACTCTACATTTACATAGACGAAGAATTTGGGATAATGGACTATGAAAGAATTATGAATTCTGCCGATTCTCGTAATTTACCGGGAAAATACTTCTTTTGTGAGCCAACAAAGCGATGCCCGTGGAATCACTTAGCTTTAATTAGTGGCAGCAGGCCGACGCGGCAATCAGGAAGAACAGATAATAGTCCCATCTCCTTTCGCAACGAGTTCGTTGCGACCATTCAACACATTCGGTGCACACGTCTATATTTGTTTGTAAGAGCGCCTACTTTCAATGGACCCGGGGAGTCCGAGGAAATGTGGGTTCGAGTTTTATCAACCCTGACCTGAATATTAAATGGTGTCGCTACAGAACGTTTGGATTTTGTAAATATTTTTCTTGTGTAACGTATTAAATTGTAGCAATCTGAAGTGGCGAATAACCTAAACAAATTGTAAACAAACATTGATCAAATAGCAATTAGCTTTAATAGGTGGTAGGTCTGGTTTCCACATAAGTTTATCCCTATTAGCTTTGTATACGAGGAAGTTTATTAGTTTTCCTAAGCCCAATTGTATGCTCGTGTAAGCTGTCTACGAAGCTACGAGTATATGTAACAAGCTTTTAGCTAATATTATATTTGCTTGAGCATATGATTTATGTGACATCCATTTATATTTTGAGTAGAATGGGTCCTACGTTAAGTGATATCTCCTACATAATGTGACTTTATCGTAATTGAAAAGATATTCGTCCTTACGGAATACTTTTTATGATAGTAGTGACCTTTCGTATGAATACTTTCAAGGGGTGATTGCTCTTTAATTTTTGGTGCCGCTTTCGTTTTTTGCACTCACAATGTGTGTTTGCCTTGCCACTATGCTACTTTAGCATTTTAATATTATTTAACGTCAACTTAAAATGTTAACGTTACTAACAGTCAATTTTTAATCGGGACATGAATGAACTATCCAATTTTGACACGATTGTGATCTAACTACCATTCAGGGACTGATATTACAAATTTAGCAACCGCGTTAATATTTGAAATTCCTTTGGGAACAGATCTAATTTAACGAAGTTGGCGTTTAATTACAAGCCCCATTCAGTAGGATGAGAATGAATTATTTTGAGAATTAACTTCATCAACGAATGAATACCAAATGCTAAAGCTTTCTTCAAATCTTTTGTGACCCCTCGCCTTTGTTACCTCTTTTGCAGAATTCATAATTCACAAATCTTAGAAATGGAGAGTCAGTTCCATTGTTCTACGAATAAAAACGTAAACTATGTTAAAGGTATACTCTAAATGCAAATTCTTGTATCGGTTACTACTAAATCTCTTTTAGGTTGCCAGTATTTACGCCTTAGTAAGGGTACGTGTTGTATCAGCCGAGCCCGATCTGATAAACAGGATGGGCATCTTAATACTTCGAGTTCCAACGCGAATGACGCGAATATATGTTCCGATGTCAACACTCACATCACATCAATCACTGCTAAATATTTCCATCTTCTCACCTAACATATTGCAATATTTAAAAATAATATTTGTAAAATATTTTTACAAAGGAAGCAGAGGTTCATAATTATTTTAAATGCATACAGCGTTTTTATCAAAGCGAAACCTTTTTATTATTCATGCTTTCAAGCATAGTTTAATGTCGGAACTACGCTTAACAGGTGCTTAAAAAATAAAGTTGATGTTAATAAAAACTTTACTTAAAACTTGTTTTTTGAGTAAAATAAAATTGTTTTTAAGTTTCGTACCCCAATAAGAAAAAGGAATACTTATAAGCACATTTCGTTGTCTGTTTGAGAAGACCCTTTTACTCAGAAGCTCGTAAAGGCATCAAGTTACAATTTACGGCACGCTTATAAATAAGGCCATTAAAGCTGGTTATTTATGTACTGTAATTAAGTGAAACATTTTTAGGTATTTTCAGTTGATCTAGAATCCACTGAATAATTTTGTAGAAAGATCGACTTATCAGATGGTTTTGGTAGAGTACATGTAAACTAAGGTCGACCTCCATTATCAAGTTCGTTTATTATGCAGGGGCCACTCCGCACGTACATCGAGTTGTCCCAGCAGATCGGCGGGGATGTTGCCACGCACGCCAACTTGGTCAACTCTGCCTTCCAGTAAGTCAAAGAAACTAACATTTAGTTTTGATAGTAACCTACGAAATAAAAAGAAACGTGCATACAACATCGAATGCAAATCACAACTTAAATTTTTCTAACAGGGCACAGTTACGTTACATCCAGCAGGCAGCCTCTAGGGGCAAGCCGTCGCAGGCCGAAGAGATGCAGCTGCTAGCTCCGACGAGCGATCAGATCTCTGCTATCCAACAATTCCGCGAGAAAAACCGCGCGTCCCAGTTTTTCAACCATCTCTCCGCTATATCTGAGAGCATTCCGGCGCTCGGGTGGGTGGCGATAGCGCCCACCCCCGCGCCCTACGTGAAAGAGATGAACGATGCCGGCCAGTTCTACACCAACCGCGTGCTGAAGGAGTGGAAAGAGAAGGACAAGAGGCACGTGGAGTGGTGCCGCACCTGGGTGCAGCTGCTGTCCGATCTCCAGGCCTACGTCAAACAGTACCACACCACCGGACTCGTATGGTCTGGTAAGCTTTCCATTTCATTAATATTGCATTGGATTGCATCCATAAAACTTGAACTAAACTGAATAATACATCACCCGCGTAATTTGTACGCGCTACAAACTTTATTCCAGCTTTTAAAACGTCGACACAACACAAAAACAAGTTAAATAAGTCAGCTCAACTTCAACACGCTCCTTCTAATTTGACAACGTGTCAAGCCGGGGGAGTATACATTACGGAAAATTAACTCGTAAATATTTTATTCCGTGGAACATTCCAAAGTGCCGGTTTAGCGCTCTGGTTAAATTAAATGGCTCTATTGGAGCCGAGATTCGTTTGCTTGATTTATTATTCTTTTTAGAAACCACCACAAATTGCTATCAGATATAATGTAATAGGAGTTTTATAATTCAAACGCAGACTTCGACCTTGTCGAGAGAACAGTAAAAGGACTTTGACACTCTAATAAATTTCGCTTCATTTCATTCGGCATGGATTTCATCCGAATTCAGATAAGTCGAGATTAAATGTGGTTTCTATTTCACGACTGACTATTTGATTGAAAACGGCTTAATCTAACTTTAGTTAAATTACTTGGCAAACTGTCATGATATTGTTAATCCCCTCGATTAGTACATTCACAACTTCAACTACAGTACTAACTTCGTTGTTTACCCGATTAATAGTACATCTACAACATCGACTATAGTACTAACTTTATCGTTTGAACCGTCTGATTAAGGAATTAGCTGTTACCCAAGTTTTTAATTAGATCCAAATTTGGAATCAGTGCTTAACAATGCCCGTTCATACCCGTTCCTTGTTTAAAGTTTTCAGTGGTGGGCATTAAAGCTCGATTCACACATATCAGTGAAGCCACAGTTCCGTCACAGTATCCGCTAAGTTCAGTATCAGTGCTACAGTGTTGCGGCAGTGAAATATTTTGAACATTTTAAAATGTCAGAGACTGACTTACCTGACTTATGGTCCTATGTCCCCTAGATGGGGCAGAGGGCGTCCACAACAGTCCTCCATCGCGTCAAAATGTCAGAGAGCTGTTTCAATATTCTTGTTCAGAAACTATGAAGTAACTTATTTTGTTTTTGATGCCGCGGCGGCGTCCGTGATCCAACAAAAAATATCGTCGTCAACGAATACGTGGACGTCTTTCGGCTGAAACGAACGAACGAACGAACAACGAATACGTCCGTGATTGCCGGTGTCGGCACTGACACTGAGAGCACTGTGTCGTCACTGACACTGACAAGTGGGGATGCGTTCATAGAAACTGTACGAAAGAATATTTCGCACTGTGCCGGTACTGAGCCTGAACTGTGACTTCACTGATATGTGTGACTTGACTTACTTGACTTATGGTCCTATGTCCCCTAGATGGGGCAGAGGGCGTCCACAACAGTCCTCCATCGCGTTCGGTCTTGAGCTATGTGTTTGATCTCGCTCCAAGTCTTGCCGATCTTCTTCGCCTCGTCTGCCACAGTGCGCCGCCAAGTTTGCTTGGGGCGACCACGTTTGCGTTTTCCTTGGGGGTTCCAATCCAGAGCCTGCTTGGGGATGTGATCGGGATCCCTTCGGAGAGTGTGGCCATTCCAGTTCCACTTGCGGCGCTTGATCTGCTGGTCGATCGGAATTTCGTGGCAGCGTTTCAATAGCTCGACGTTGGAGATTTTCTCAGGCCAGTATATGCCGAGAATTCGGCGAAGGCAGCGGTTGACGAAGGCCTGCAGCTGGTGCGAGATGACCTTGGTGACCTTCCACGTTTCACACCCATAGGGCAGCACGGATTTAATAGTCGCTGCGCTGGTAGGGCCCAAAAGATAAGGAGACATGTAAAGTGCCCCATAAGGGCTACCTTTTTCTTTTTTTATTATTTTCTATTGACGTTCATAAGTGCCACTTGTGGTCTAAACTGAATAAATATTTTTTGATTTTGATTTTGATTTTGATTTTGATATGTGTGAATCGGCCTTTATTCGGTTTGTTTGTGTAACTCAGGCAAAGGTGGGGCGCCCCCGCCGCCCCCGCCCGGCGGCATGCCCCCTCCGCCGCCCGTGCTGCCCGAGGCTGACTTCTCCAACATGACCGTGGATGACCGCAGCGCGCTCTTCGCCGAGATCAACCAGGGCGAGAACATCACTAGCAGTAAGTATTTGACCCTTTATAGATTTATCAGAGGGCCTAGTGTGAGTTTACATCAAACGTGCTCACTAGTGAGCGCGTCAAAAAATTACATTAAATGTATGACGGATTGTACAGCGCCCCTAGCGGGAAACATTCAAAAACTAAAATTTTCATACAATTTTTAAACGCGCTCACTAGTGAGCTGGCTGTCAGATTATACTTTGTTGCAAAATCACACGTATTAGGGGATTCGACTAAACAAGAGTAAATATTAATCTCAGAATAAATCGTCAGTTATTCGACATTTTGACATATTTCCCATGCTGGAACTGTCAATGTGCCAGTTATACCAGCAGTTCGGATAAAAGTTTGGTCAATTCAGGCCTTAGTATGATTCCTGTACCGAACTTCGACCTCCTCCTGTATTCAAATTGTCTATCAGTATGAATAGGCTCCTTTCAAGGCACATATACAAGTCCGGAATATAGCTTGTCCTAAAATTCCTTTGATGAAATCGGTGTCGTTGCGGTTATCTACTGGGGTTAATTAACCTCACTGGTTGGCTCTTATTGACGGTCGAACTGTAGATCCTGGCTATACAGAAGTGGCAGTGGTGACATCGAGTAATAGGATTAGTCGCGTACAAATTAACTCTGACAATCACAGGAAGCAATAAAATTGGAAACGGTATTTTAGACAAACATTCTGTGCCAGAACATACGCTGTACTGTCGCTAATTTGTATCTAATTAGCACGTCATTATGTATATTCCTTTGACCTTTCGCAAGTCGTCTGTTCCACAAATTCACAGAACAAGGAAAACATCCTCCTGAGATTTGGCCATTTAAGCCCGACATGTTAGATAAGGTAAATGTGCCGATTGTGCACACAGTTAATGACTAATTTCTCCGACGTATATAGTGATTCGACGTGCTAACTTTAGTTACTTGAGTCATATGCTTAACATTTTCTGGTCCATTAGACAGCTTCTATTGCCAATTCGTTACTTGGCGTGTGAGTAATTTATTCCCGTATAATTAGGCACGCCTAACAGTGATACATTATGTTACTTTATTTCCTTTAGATATATTTTAGCTGTTACCCCTAAGTAGTTGCGTCCTCACGCGTCACGTCACGAGCCACGTGACGTACGTGATTAATACGTCTACTAAATTGTTCCTTCACTTTGTTAATTTGGGCAAATTGTTTCGACTTTTGTATTTATGTTTATTAGTATTGGTCATGAACATTTTGTTATCCTGTTAAATACATTATTAATTTTATTACGATGGTGTAATTTTTGTCTGCCTAAGACTAATAATACAAGATTTTCCTAACTCTAAAATCACAAGACTTACGCCCTATAACTAGTATTTAAACAAAATACAGAATGTATTCGTTAAAGTCGCATCATCCTGCCGAGTACCGCAAATTTTGACCAGCAAATGTTTTCCCTAGGCCTGCGTAAAGTGACTGCCGACATGCAGACCCATAAGAACCCGCAACTGCGCCAGGGCCCGGCGCCCTTCAAGGCGGCGCCCCGCTCGGCGCCCGGCAAGCCCATCCCGCAGCCCGGCGCCGGCACGCTGCCCGACAAGCCGCCCGTGTTCACGCGCGACGGCAAGAAGTGGCTCATCGTGAGTATACGTCACTAGTGTCACTACCGTAGCTCCCCGGGGCCCGGCGCCCTTCAAGGCGGCGCCCCGCTCGGCGCCCGGCAAGCCCATCCCGCAGCCCGGCGCCGGCACGCTGCCCGACAAGCCGCCCGTGTTCACGCGCGACGGCAAGAAGTGGCTCATCGTGAGTATACGTCACTAGTGTCACTACCGTAGCTCCGCGGGGCCCGGCGCCCTTCAAGGCGGCGCCCCGCTCGGCGCCCGGCAAGCCCATCCCGCAGCCCGGCGCCGGCACGCTGCCCGACAAGCCGCCCGTGTTCACGCGCGACGGCAAGAAGTGGCTCATCGTGAGTATACGTCACTAGTGTCACTACCGTAGCTCCGCGGGGCCCGGCGCCCTTCAAGGCGGCGCCCCGCTCGGCGCCCGGCAAGCCCATCCCGCAGCCCGGCGCCGGCACGCTGCCCGACAAGCCGCCCGTGTTCACGCGCGACGGCAAGAAGTGGCTCATCGTGAGTATACGTCACTAGTGTCACTACCGTAGCTCCGCGGGGCCCGGCGCCCTTCAAGGCGGCGCCCCGCTCGGCGCCCGGCAAGCCCATCCCGCAGCCCGGCGCCGGCACGCTGCCCGACAAGCCGCCCGTGTTCACGCGCGACGGCAAGAAGTGGCTCATCGTGAGTATACGTCACTAGTGTCACTACCGTAGCTCCGCGGGGCCCGGCGCCCTTCAAGGCGGCGCCCAGCAAGCCCATCCCGCAGCCCGGCGCCGGCACGCTGCCCGACAAGCCGCCCGTGTTCACGCGCGACGGCAAGAAGTGGCTCATCGTGAGTATACGTGACTAGTGTGACTACCGTAGCTCCGCGGGGCCCGGTGCCCTTGAAGGCGGCGCCCCGCTCGGCGCCCGGCAAGCCCATCCCACAGCCCGGCGCCGGCACGCTGCCCGACAAGCCGCCCGTGTTCACGCGCGACGGCAAGAAGTGGCTCATCGTGAGTATACGTCACTAGTGTCACTACCGTAGCTCCGCGGGGCCCGGCGCCCTTCAAGGCGGCGGCCCTGGTTAAAGTCCCATATAAATGAGCGGTTTTAGCGAGCACAGTGTGAAAAACTTCGTTAATTCTGGTAAGAGAATTCATGAAAAAATATATTTTTAAACAATCTGGTAGAGTGTGAGCAGAGTCACGGTAATACTATCATACAGTATTGTAACTTCTTATAAACGGACGAAACGCGAGCTTTCCTTCGAAATTCAAATCTCGGTATGCGCTCGACATGCAAAAGTCGGGGGTGTCGCGAATGTGCCACAGTAATAAACGGAAGATGTGTTGTTTTTTAAATAGTAAGCGCCCTTTTTTTATAAAAATAATTACAAGTACCTATTTATACAGGGTGTTAGGTAAATGGGTTTTATAAGCCGACACTAGCCCATGTTAACATTAAATGGTATGATGAATTCAGTGATATCATCATTTTATTTTTTGAATTTTCATGCAAAATAAAATTTATAAAATCAGATTGTTATGAAAATTAAAATTATTAAAATGATGATATAATTTTTCTGACATCACCATACCATTTATATGCACATGTTAACATGGGCTAGTGTCGGCTTGTAAACCCATTTACCTAACACCCTGTATAATAATCAAGCATTTTGTACGCTTCAGTCGAGGCGCATACATTTTACGGTCGCAAATTTATAAGATTTGTTACTAAATCTTAACACAATATATTTTTTTAATTAAATCTACTAATCACAAAACAACGTGCATTTTTATCCTATTTCATTCACAATGTATTTTGTTTGTCAAAATAAAATAAAAAATTACATTCACAAAACTAGATAAAAATTCTTAGTAGGCAGATGTAATGAAAATAGGGTCTGTAGGTGGGCAGCCCTATCGCATGTTGTCATACCGTGACGTTCCGCGCGGCTGTTGACATTTATTTCAAAAATATGGTCGAGTTGGAATACTGTATAGATAGTATTACCGTGGCAGAGTGTTATATGTTATACACCTTGTTTACTAGCCTGGTAACATTATCCAAAGTAAAGACATACACTCCATATCTATCGATAACAATTTTGACAAAGTTGTTATCGATTTGTTCCGAAATTTAATAACCGACAGGGGCTTAGTTACTGCTCGACCTAAATTAATCTTGCCGGATTAATCCTTGTTTCATTTGTCCCTCCGGTAATACCCTCCTTACTCACTGAAATCTTTCGGTCCAGTGACGACAACTTTGTATTTTTTGCTGAGCAAGGTGCTTAAATATCCTTTGAAAAGGTAACAGCTCGGAATAAACCATTTTCTAAATCCTTTGTAGTCCGAATTGAACAAATTTTATAGACCCACGAAAATGTATTATTACACAGTATTCTAAAAGTTTGTTAACGAAAGGTTGTTAGGATTACTCAATCATGCGGATCAGAATAACAACTAAACGGGTTTGATGAAAGAAACATTTCTTGTTAAACTTTGCAGCGTCTGGGATAACAATTTTTCATTAAACATTAATTTCCTGCTGCTTTTCTGAAACACTGAGTAGATTTTATAATTGAAACTGAGAGCGTATACTCTAATGCGACTCTTGTATTATGTAGCAGACTGTGTAATGCGTAACTATGTTAATTTATGATGTGAAGCTAGTTTAATTACGTAGACTATCTTAGGTGCGGTCTTTGATAGATATGAAGGGTAAGCCCTTTACTCGGTTTCAAATTTCTGAGTATCATGCTGAGAGTTCGAAATTGCCACATCAGGATGCATATTTTCGTATTATACTGCCAGTTTGTCGTAAAAAGATTATATTATCAATTTTTTTAAACGTTTACGGTCTACTGAGCGGCTGTTGCATTCCGATTTGCGTATTAGCAGTGAGAAAATGCAGCATGCAGCATCTTCAGCTCTTTGCCTTACTCTAATACAGAACTTATCTTTAATTCTTTCATTTTGATATAGTTTTTATTATTTTTATATTCGCGTATTCCCATTTATTTTTGAATGTCCCACAATGCGATTACTAATAAGGTTGTCTCTCGCACAGGAATACCAGAAAGGCAACCCCAACCTGGTGGTCGAGAACGCCGATATGAACAATGTGGTATACATGTTCCGTTGCCGCGACTCGGCGCTGACGGTGCGCGGCAAGATCAACGGCGTGGTCTTGGACTCGTGCACCAAGTGCGCGGTGGTGTTCGACAACCTGGTCTCCAGCATCGAGTTCGTTAACTGCCAGTCTGTGCAGATGCAGGTCAGTTAGTTATGTGTATTAGTGATGTGTATTTGTTATTGGAACAACGTGGTAAANATGTGGTATACATGTTCCGCTGCCGCGACTCGGCGCTGACGGTGCGCGGCAAGATCAACGGCGTGGTCCTGGACTCGTGCACCAAGTGCGCGGTGGTGTTCGACAACCTGGTCTCCAGCATCGAGTTCGTTAACTGCCAGTCTGTGCAGATGCAGGTCAGTGGTTTGTACTATTAGTGGTGTGTATTTGTCATTGGAACAACGTGGTACACATGTTCCGCTGCCGCGACAATTTAGGTTCTGTACCTCTAGTAGGAAAAACTTTCGAGTTCGTTTCGTTGCGTATTCAAAGTGTCATCGAAAAATTTTGTATGAAAAATTAAACAGCGCCCCCTACATTATAGCNTAGGGTTTCTGCTCGAGCTTTCTCGAACTCGAGAAAACTCGAGAAATTTGGCTTCATTCGAGAAGAGAAAAAAATTACCGGAGCTCGAGAATTCTCGAGTTTCGATTTTGAAGCTTTAATATTCTTGAAAGCCTTTTTTCTTAGACAAAAGTAAGTTTTTAATTATTTAATAGGTTAACGTTGCGTTTAGACTGGCCTAGTCTTTCCTTTTTTTAACTAATTTGATTTGCAAGTAATGATCTTAACCGAAACTAATAATTTTCACCTACGAGTATGCTATATTTTATTATGTTTGTATAACTGACTGATTTAAAGACTGAAAATTTTTTGTTAATTATCTGTTAGTTTAGGTACTCGTAAATACGTTTATTCAAGTCGTTATCTTTAAGTTTAAAAATTTATTTAAAAGTCTTTTTTTGTTTGTAAATGTAGGTTTATTATCGTAATTTTTCAATTATGGACTTGTGTTCTTTGGAAAACAAGTGATTCAATTGGAGCTCCAGATATTTATGGTTATTAATCCTTAAAGTACACGCGACTTTATGACTTTTGTTCCTTCAGTTAATTACTAAGTTATAATTATCCTACTAATATTATAAATGCGAAAGTTTGTGTGGATGTGATGTTTGTTACTCTTTCACTCAAAAACTACTGAACGGATTTTGTTGAAACTTTACAGTATTATTGATTATAACCCAGACACATTATAACATTAATAAAAACCCGCGTTTTTATTAAATTTCAACCGATTTCAACAGTTTTAATTAAAAGACTCGAGACCCGAGAAAACTCGAGACTTTGGCCTCGAGAATTCCCGAAACTCGAGAAAAAAAATAAGTCGAGAAATCAGAAACCCTAGTGGTAAACTTGTTCCGCTGCCGCGACTCGGCGCTGACGTAGCGCAGAAATATCATCGGTGTCGCTATTTTTACAATTCAGGTTCTGTTCTGATGTGTCTATGATATGTGAGCTTGACCAGAATATCTTAGGGATCCAACACACCAATCTGATGTTAATATAAATTCAAATCTTTTTTTTTTAAATAAACATGTCTAGCTTTATTTAGAATAGTTTTTTCCATCATGAAAGACTAGGTACTTACATCTTTAATCAAGCTACCTTAATCATCCCTGGTATGGAGTTTCGTTAGGACGCAAAAGAGGTTAAAATATCTTCTGTATTATCCCGTCTGTCCGGTAGGAGGTAATGAAATAAGCCGACGCCGGTGAAAAATATTTTAACATTTTCATATAAAAGGCGGAGCGGAGGTTTAAAACTCTTCCCTCTTATTTTGTAGCAGTAATAATGCTATGCCAAGCTCGTACACTTCTAAATTAATCGATCACTCGGGTTTTAGGCAATTATAACGATGGATGCTTTTATCCGTCATGAATTCATGAGCGAAGAGCGACACATACGTCTCATAAATAATTCGATTCCTCTTGTACGGAGCAAATAGGAGTATTGAACTGTTCGTAAGTACTTCGCACATTTCTCATGTATATCTTCGCTAGAGACTTCCAAATGCTCGCTTTTGATAGTTTTGGCAGCTTTGAGTTTGCAAACTGCTTTTATACAGTGTGTTAGGTAAATGGGTATATGAGCCGACACTAGCCCATGTTAACATGGTCATATAAATGATATGGTGAAGTCAGAAAATGTATATCTTCATTTCAATTATTTAAATTTTCATACAAATCGGAATTTATAAAATTTATTTTGTATGAAAATTAAAAAAAATAAAATGATGATATCAAATTTCTGACTTCACCATACCATTTATATGACTATGTTAACATGGGCTAGTGTCGGCTCATATACCCATTTACCTAACACCCTGTATAAATGCCATGCGACTATGAACTGCATTAGACTTACGTAGTCTATTCATTCAATATGGTTCATGCAAATGCAAATAGGACTGCGAAGTTGGATGTGCTTTATCGATCGACCACAGTAACTATGTGATTACCGTTGCATTATTTATAATCATTACCTACCAACGATGTGTCCGTATTATTTTACCTACTATATTATTGTACAATGTCCTCGTAATATTTCCTCATTCCAGAATTTTAGTTACGTTAAAATTGCACCGTATGAACTAGAGCACTGCCTCATTGGCAGCCGACTCAAAAAATAGGTCAGCGTACCTAGTATATTTGTTTCGGTAGAAATATCTTTTTACTGTAATCAATTAATTGAAATTTAAAAAAACTAACGAATAGTTGCGTACGCGTTATTGAAAATTAAATATGATTTGGATTGATCACTTTGTTCCGTAATTGGAAGTCAATTCCGACATTGTAAAAACAATTTTGTAACGTTAGAGTAATTATTGTAAGACGAAGCGTATTGAATTTGAAACAAAATGTGAAATCGATCAGAGTTTATAAAGCGGTAACAAATAAAATAGCGTTACGCTACGACGCGGTCTTGGCACGCGTAGTCGTCGTCGCTCTTGATCTCCTCGATGGCCACCTGGCTGGTGGTCTCCTCGGGCAGAACACACAGCTTCCTAGGCTCAGGGCATTCGCATGGATGCAGGGGATACTTCATCTCGCCGAAGTCCTGCGGCTCGCCGTACTCGCGAGTCATGCCCGGGTCAGGAATCTCCTGCTAATGAAACAAATTTACGCGAAATCAAACGGTGTTAACTCGCAAAATGTAGGCTAATATCAGTAATGACCATGCCAGTTATCAGATGACAACGGGAAAAACAAGTTAGACCGGTGCGAGTACCGGTGAATCAGCGAATGTGGTGGACAGAAATAAATGGCAATAGCGGAGAGATGTACGAACGTATTCGGCAAACCAATTCAATTAAGTGTACGCATTGGGGCTGAAAAACGATATTAAATTTTATTGAATTATCATGCCAACTTGCGTTAATTAAAACTTATTAATCTTATTACTCATTATTTAAAAGGTTCCGTTTCCGTAGGAATATTTTAAAAATTGGTCACGCTATAAAGTCATTATCTGGCTCCCGGGATATTAATTCCCCGCCCTCATTTTCCGGACACGCTTGTGCACTAAGTAGTAGGGTTGATTTTTGTGACTAACCTCATAATTGTAACAGTAACTTCTGTAAGGGTTTTGCGTCCAGCTGAGACTGTACTCGTCGTAGGATATGTCGGTGCCACTATTCCGAAGGTCAGAGTCTGAGTCGGAGGATTCCCGAAGCGTAGGCTTAGAATAATCGCCCATCGCCTCTTGAGACGCAACGTCGATCCGCGAATCCATGTTCAAGATCGTCAGCTTGTTGTTTATCACCATGTTCAACGATTTCTGCCAGTCTTCTAACAGCTTTTTGATGCTTTCCATCTGAAATCCGCACTCTAATATTAATAAACTTCTTTTGAAATTATGTGACTTATTTAAACTCAAACGCCCCTTGTATAATTAAGGCTGGTTGATAAGTTGTTAAGTAATTCAATTTAAAAGGCGCTTCTTTCAGAAAATGTTTGCCATGCAATTTAAAATTTCCNAATTGAATAAGGTTTTTTTGGTTCATAGTAGTCATGTCACTAGGACGCATAGTTTCCGAGGATTAAGCGAAAAACCGAAAAGTGGTACCTTTAAACCCCCCTCTCCCTGCCGGCTTAAGGGCTAAGGGCGGGGATTTTTGCTATGTTCACCACCTAACTAGGCTAAATAAAGTCCCGAGGTCAGAAATTGTGTTCCACGGATTTCTCTCTACACCGTCGTTAAGGCATTCATTGACTGGACTAATCGTATTTCAAACACCTAAGATCATGTATTTTATTCGAAATGGCCGTCATTGTTTCACCATTTGGTTGTATTGAGAAAATTTGATCAATTTCAAATAATATATGTTTTATATCGTACAAATCTCTAGGGACCAAATCCTGGGTTTTTGCGGAAACTACAGATTCAACGTTTGTCGAAACTTTCGATTGTGCTATATTTTTCTCTGAAAATGCTGTGAAAACCAGATCGTGATAACAGAAGATGATCGCCTGCCTATTGGTTATTATTTTTTGGATATAGTTTAGTATGCGAAATTGTTATGGTCGCCATAATAACATACCGATTACGAAAATAATAACCTATCGGCTTATCGACGCGTGATACTTTCGGCTCTCTTTATTACTATATTTGACTTGCAATATGCGATACCGTACGTGAATACATGAATCCTGATCCCTGCACTCTCTTGGCACTTACCTTGTTTGGGTGTCATGTGCAGATTTGCGTGTCTCACAAATAGTCGCATTCGCGCTACACCTCATCGTAACTTAATGAAGGCCCTAGATTCAATACAAAAGTGCATAAACCTTGTTCGGGCGTGGTGTGCACGCTGGTATCCTGGTCCCCATCCCATAGGGCTGCACCGTCCAAGGCTCGCCGTAGGGCTTCATCGGCCGCGATGATATTCCTCACGCGTTCCCGCACTCTCCTCAGCNAAATTTCCTGTCCAAAGCTCCCTTGGATACCTTTGGCGTTTGAGTGTTTGCAGTATCTCGACAAGTCTCGTCTACCTGATAGTAGAGTAAAGCAATTGGTTCGAATCGACCGTTTGAGATTGGCCACCTCGTTCAGTTTTATGTTGCGATAGCGAAAGAAATGAGGAGAAAATAGTATTTCTTACCCTTTTCTTCAAAAGCGCATGTTTATGGGCACGTCGTAGTCGCTTTTGTTTGATAAAGTGCTTGAGATAGGCGACTTTGTACACGTTGGTGACCTTGACGATCTTGACGCGGCAGTCTTGCTTGATGTCCATATCGCTCAACGAGGAATATACGCTAGTCTCTGGGGTATGGGGCTCCGTCTGAGCATGCTCCCCACATTCCATCTTCTCAGATTGACGCTCAGGCATCCCCATATTTTCGTACTTCAAACCCTTCAGCAATTCCACGATGAATTCCCGATCTGAAAAATGTTACTCACATTATTACCATCGTATTTCGAACACCTACGCAGTTGTATTTTATTCGAAATAGCCGTCATTGTTTCACCATTTTGTTGTGCTGAGAAAATACTGATCAATTTCGATACCGCAATCAAATTTAGTATGCGAAATTGCTATGGTCGCCATAATAACATACCGATTACGAAAATAATAACCTGTCGGCTTTTATCGACGCGTAATACTCTCTTTATTGCGATATTTGACTTTCAATATGCGATACCGTATGAGAACACATGAATCCTGATCCCTGCACTCTCTTGACACTTACTTATACCTCGTTTGGGTGTCATGTGCAGTTTGCGTTTGTCTCACAAATAGTCGCATTCGCATCGCAACTTCATTGGCCCTAGGCATAGACTAATTCAATGCAAAAGTGCATAAACCTTGTTCGGGCGTGGTGTGCACGCTGGTATCCTGGTCCCCATCCCATAGGGCTGCACCGTCCAAGGCTCGCCGTAGTGCTTCATCGGCCGCGATGATATTCCTCACGCGTTCCCGCACTCTCCTCAGCCGCTCTACGTCACGCCGTAGCTGGTCCGCGCGCTCCGTGAACTCCGCGTCACGCACGCATAACTTCGTGTTCACTATTTGAATCTGGAAACGCACACATTCGGACCACTTGCGAATACTTGGCATACTGCACAACACCAACAAGCGATTCTCAACTCTAAATTCACATCGCACGATCCTTTTCATGAAGATTTTGCAGAACCATTGTAAGACAATAGGCTTTGTAAAGGACGTATCTTACACCGTTATCATTGTACGGTACGAATCTGCTGAATGGAATAATTAGAAGATGCTGAAGATAGTTAGTTCTACACTATTTACCTTTGTGCGGTTTTTGTCAGTGTTCTGAATGAACACAACTCTACAAGTAAAAATATAAACCTAATTATATTACTTTTTACGAGTAATAGATGAACGCTGGCTGGCTCGACTTAATATCCTTGTCACAATTACGATATTCGTATTCAGTGACATGCAGACGGAGAATGTATTGTGATACATAATTAATTACAGAAATTAACAGACTTGGTGATGGTTTATACATGACTGAATTTCTATGTGTAGTATAATTATGAACGAAAATAGGCAATAATAATGTTTGAATACAGTTATTTGAATAAATTAATCAATTAATTTCTCTGCATCAAAATATGCGTAAATTTTATATGGGTCGCCCACAAAACGGTTTAAACGGTTCATATCTTTTTATGAACTAGTAAGGTTACCTGAAGTTGTATGTCCTCCAGCTCTATTTGCTTCTGTTTTATTCTCTCCCGTGACGTTATGTAAATGTTCTTCAAGAACTTATACATATACATCCCAGTAGGAACGTACTTCAGGAAGAATATTGTCTGGAAATTTACATAAATACGCACTTAGAATCTTATTAATGCTGGCTTCCATCTTATTGAGCTTTATTTGACTCGAGTACGTTTAGTAATAGCTCTTGGTTGAAATAAATTACAGATATTAAATTCAAGGCATCACGACGTAATTTAATTCATACCTTTGAGGGTAACTAATACTTTACGTCTTCGGGATTTATAATAAAACGCCAGAACATCAAGTCGGTAGATGGAATGAAATAAACAGAAACGGACAACATTCATTACATTAACTTTGTTGTTTGCCTCTGCGTAAGGCTGTTTACCAAACTGGAAAGGCGGTTTCTCATTAAAGTTGTTGGGTAGAAAAGGGGTGTTCACATTTGACCTTTACAGATTATACAGCTACATCTCATTCATGTGATACCTTTGGAACCTTACTGTGTTTTAATTTTAACAGCTACGTAAAATTAATTAAAACGTAACAAACCACGTTGAACAAAGTGAATCTTGTGTAGACAGCATACAAAAAACTAATGCAAATATGCCCGAACGGTAGTCCATATTGGTCAATAAAGTAATGCCAGAAGTGGACGAAGGTACCCTCGCTCCCGTTGGTCAGGACCTTGGTGCCTTTGTCGTTCTCGCCGTGGTCCATCATGTTCCACATGCGGAACGCGATTATGACAGTCGCCAATATAACTACGAACGCAAACATCTAAAAATATATATACTAGCAAAAAAACCAATACGGACAACACATCTGAAGGTGTTGTAAATAAAATTTTGGAAAATCTTCAAAACTATGGCACTGACATCGGACATGACGTTCTATAATTTTGAAAGTTCTTCGATTATGGTTTTTACTTTTTTTAAAGAATAATTGTACTCTTTGCTATCAACGTCTCACAAAGAATAAAGCTATGTGCATACTTATGGATATGAACGCGTTATATTCTCGAAAACATAGAAACTTTATAAGTATATAAATAACTATGTTGTAAGTATGAAAATTTATAACTTGAAAAAATCGAACTGCCTAAGGCGGGAATTGAACCCACGACCTTCCGCTTGCCGGGCGACTGCTCTTCCAACTGAGCTACTTAGACAGTGGATGAACCCTATATAACCCTATATAATAACTATGTTGTAAGTAGTCTCAGGATGTTTGGACTAAATAATAAATAAAAATTATAAAACAAAATTATTTTTTATTGCTTAGGTACTATGTTTTTGAAATAGCATGTTCATGAAATAGTTTTATTCCACCTTTTGTTATTCGAGTTCACCAGGCAGACGACATTGCACCAAACAAATGTATTTCATTCATCACGCACCCAATTCCAAAACTATGTATCTTCCGAATTTTGTGCCTGTGCCAAAGTAGGGTAGAGATTTGGGTAGAAGGGGTAGTGTATCTTTGTATGTTTGTTTCCACTTACGTAATAAGATAGATCGAAAGTTATCTTCGCAGTGCGCAATACATTGCAACTACGGACTGTACATTTTGGGTATTTTCAGATGATTTGATTCGCCGTAGGACACATTGCGATCGCTGTTTGCCAACATTAATTAATACAGTGTTTTTCAACCTTTTTCATGACGCGACCCCCCTAGTATGAAAAAATATTTTGCGACCCCCCGACCGTTCACTTTCTTTTTTCATGAATTTTTAAGGCAAAAAAAAAATGTTATACCTAGTGACCGAATTTTCCAATCCATATAACAGTTATGCATTTGCATAATTAGATTTCAGATAAATCTATATTTAGAACTCTACTGTTTTTTACTGAGGTAGTTTTTACGACCTCTCGCGACCCCCCCATATATAGAGGCTACACGATCCCCTGGGGGGTCGCGACCCACAGGTTGAAAAACACTGAATTAATAGAATGAAGAATTATTACTGACATTCATTTATTTTACCAAAACTCCTGCAAAATGCATAATTATTTTTAAATGGTCCTCATTGATTGTGACGTCAAACAGATTTGTAGTTAATTAACGTATGTTCGACATGCAACTAGCACCAATTATGTAATCGATAAGCTCAACTCACAACCCTTTCGCTATTTTGTGTGGTTGACTCATATTCATAAAACCTAGTTATTCCAAACCTTATGACTTACACATTACGGTTGTGATTGCCGCAGGTGTTGGGCAAAGTGCCCACGGTGTCTGTCGACAAGACGGACGGCTGCCAGATCTACCTGTCGCCGGAGTCCCTCAACGTGGAGATCGTCAGCTCCAAGTCCTCCGAGATGAACGTGCTGGTGCCACAGAGCAACGGCGATTACGTAAGTTTGTTTTTCATGACACCCACATATTACCATTTTCACATTCATTTTAAAGCGTCATCAATAAGAAGTATAGATACATACTATCATGATGTTGTAGTACACTAAGGGCCTCTTTTACGATCTCCGAGTAAAGTTTCAATTAGTTACTTCCTGATGATTAACACTACTAAAAAGCATTACGCAAGTAAAATATGAAGTTTGCGTTATTCAGAGATGATGATATTCGATAAATTTCTACTAGTCACTTTAAGTAACGAATAGCCTATTTGACACTACTCGGAGATGGTGAACGAGGCTTATAAAAGTCTTTTACACGTCCCAGTATTACTTCAACCCTGCCACTGCTTCGAGACAATAAGAAGACAGTGTAAGAAACTCCGTCACCTTTGACTGCCTCTTACACAACCATTTTCAGCATTATTTATACATATCTCGTTAAACAAGTTGAATAGAAAATTACACTACTTTGATCTAGTAGGTGTATTTGCACGAACACGATTCAAGTAAAATAAAACGAATTTTCTAACAGTTTATTCTGTAGGATTGCTGAAAGGCAATTGAGACTCTGGTTGAGAAAATAACGTGAAGTTGATCTAGTTGCACTAGTTTCCTTCACTTCGGCACCCGCCATTGAGTTGATTTCCAGGTCTTTATTTGGGAAATAACATTTGAAGCGGTAGCGAAGAATAAACTCGAGGGAAATCTCGGTCCTTTTATATTTACACTTCATACTGAGTAATAACGTTGCGTGAAATGTTATCCGGGCTTAAAATGTAATTGTACATTGTTTTCAGAACGAGCACCCGATCCCGGAACAATTCAAAACGGTCCTGTCGGGCAACGGCCTCACCACTACCCCCGTGGAGAACAAGGGCTAAGCTCCCTCGCAGTCGGAACCGTGCCCGGGAACACCTTTTGCTTATAGATTAATATGTTTTAGCTTCGCAGACACCGGCTGTTCGTCTTTGTTTCTGAAACCTGTCTATCCCAAAACATAGACGGACAGCACTTGTCTCAAGCAGGCAATACGATCACGAACACCACGCAAAAAATACGCTAATAATATCCATAACTCAAGCATACGTCAAACACGTGTGCAACTGTGTCGAAAACATAGTCCGTGCTAGATTGCGTGGAATTTGCGAGCGTATTGTGATAGTAATAAATTCGAAACGAGGCGAGTCTCTCTTAAATTAATGATAATGAAAATATATTTTGCACGGTCTAGTTCAATATTAGTTCACTTGCTGCGATTCGCCTCGAGTATCTAACGTTAAGCACAAATTATCATTCGATAACGGTAAGCAGTCAGTTCTCGGGTTCTCATTAATCGTTTTCATCGTCATCTCGAGTTCTGTCTTTATTTCCTGCTCATTTCGCTCGATCGTAGTTAAAAATATAATTCTAATATGACGTAGATATAACTACTATAACTCAAGTATTTACTGGCCTTTAATGATACTGTATTGTAAAGATGTTCCTTACATTCACGTTTTTGAGATTTTACTTTTGACATTATGCAGAAATGATAGCGATAGCTTGGAGTACCACATGGTACGAGTTAGTTAAGTTAGATGTAAGGCGTGTGATTGTCTCGATTTCGGAAAATGAATATTTTTGCTTTCTCAACGCTCGCATCACTTAGCCTGATGCGACAGCTTCTCTCCCTATCTCTTTCTGTACTCGCTGAGTAACTAAACATTTCGTGCAACCTCATGTCTAAATAATTATTTAAGAATAACATTATTTTTTTATTTCTTTTAAATATCATAATTCAATTGAAGTATTAATTAGTCAATGATGTGAATTAGTGTAATTTGTATTCCGTAAATTATGTTGTTTGTGACGTCTCTAAATAAGCATTCTAATTATTATTTATTTTATTATGCCATCATTATTTGAACAATATAATATTGTATTACGAATTTGCATTTTGTTAATTTATTTGTCGAGATTAAACTAATTTTTAAGTATCAAATTTTTCTTTTCATTGGACATCAGAGGTTTTCAAATAACTTATACACAAAAATAAAATGTTAAATTTTTATTTCATATTTTTTATGGCTAACATTGTCCATTTGAAATATTTATAAACGCTGAGTATTCAAACGGAAAAGGTCGTCCATATAATTTCAATAAATAGGTTGGATTAGACATAAACATGCAGTGGTAAACAATTGTTCGGGCCTCAAAATTTAAAGCTATATGTACACGCCCAAAGTTACTTTAAGATATGGCAAAATTTCCAGCATTACGATGTGTGGGAAGTTAACAATTAAAACATGTAGAAAAGTAATCGGATTTTCTCAGTAATTTCTTTACCCTACTTGAGATTCAATTCTTATGTCTACTTACAAAATATCAGTCGAATTCAAAGAATTTACGCTAATTCTACATACTGGCTAATAAGTAGCGTAGGGGTGGTGAATAGCGTTAATCTGGGTCGTGTATGGAGGAGTTGCGTTTGCTGCACTGCCACTCGTCGCTGCCGTCCGAGCACTCGATGAAGCCGTTGCAGACGCTCGACGGAGGCAGGCACTCGCCGAGCGGGCATCGATAACCCTTGCAGGTATCGATTCTCGTCGCTCTTTTGTTTTCGGCTGCTTCTAGGTCCGCGTAGAATTCGTCGTCGGATTCGTACTCGTCGCTTTGCGTGTTGTTATGGTGCGGCTGCGGCGTGTGCGCGGCGATGACGCTGTCGATCCACTCGATGTAGTTTGACACCTTGGTGTAGACGCCGGGCCGGTTCGCGCGCGCGCAGCCGTAGCCGTTGCTGGTCACGCCGTAGATATACCATCTGTCCTGTTCCTGTAGGAAAAACATAGTATGTTATCAGTGGTATTACTAATTCAATTATATTGCTGGACACAAGACATGTTTCGAGTACATGTTACTGCTTTAGGTATTCCTGATTTTTCTCGAATATCTGTCTAGTCTGTGTCTTGTATTTGCCTCTGGAGATGATCATGTTCCTACAGTGAATACTAAATGATCTAATTGTGTAGATGTCATCATTAGATTGCATATTTTGTTTTCGACTAAGGTCAGACGTCTTGTCAGAGAAGTTCGGCTGTCTTATTACGGCTGCCTCACCCACTTGGCACATAAGAGACCCGCCTGAGTCTCACAAATAGGCGGCCACCGCGCTCGTAGTCCTCGCACAAATATGTCCGCTATACTCCGCCCAGATCACCGGCAGCTCAGTAGCCCGGCTGTTATTAGTGTCACCCACCTGGTCGAGTCGCCTAAGCAGGCGTCGCGGCCGCCGCGCTCGTGCCTCGTAGCCTGCGCAGAACATGTCCTCCGTGACGCGGTACAGCGGCAGCAGGCGCGTGCGGCCGTCACTCTACCGTCATATCACCGGTAGCTCAGAAGCCCGGCTCTTATATGTACAACAGTGTCACCCACCTGGCACATGAGCTGATCGCCTGAGTCGTGCTCGTAGCCCGCGCAGAACATGTCCTCTGTGACGCGGTATAGCGGCAGCAGGCGCGTGCGGCCGTCACTCCGCCGTCATATCACCGGTGGCTCAGTAGCCCGGCTGTTATACAACAGTGTCACCCACCTGGCACATGAGCGGGCCTCCGGAGTCGCCTAAGCAGGCGTCGCGGCCGCCTCGTTCATAGCCCGCGCAAAACATGTCCTCTGTCACGCGGTACAGCGGCAGCAGGCGCGTACGGCGCCGGCACTCCGCCGTCGAGATCACTGGCAGCTCCACCTCTTGTAATGTGTCCGCTGTGGAAAAGAATAATAATGATCACCTGCTCAAGTTATGGACCTTTACTCCGCATGCCAATTGCATGCAGAGCGCCAGACCTGTGTTCCGGTATAGCACTGCGATTACTGTTCAGTGCTCTCACTGGTGGGTGTGGAGCATTGAGCAGTGCTCGCAGTGCTATATGGGAACATACCTACACCAAAACACTGCGATTATTGAGTTTGCATAGCTAGCGCATTAACTGTATCTATAGGGTCCCGCGGGGTAAAGTGTAGTGCATTTTTGACGTCCAATGCCAGACTTCGACGTGTACGAGTATACAATGGAAGACAGCTCTTGTTTGGGGTGGGGCCACGCCAACCCACTACTGCAGGAACCTACACAGTTCTTTATTTTGGTATACGCTATGCTACGCTATTATTTAAGGTTTAGAAAGGATTTCCTAGTGACCACGTAGCCGACATATAACATACGAGTCTTATTTAATATTTATCACAAAAACTTACGGAAGACACGCTCATGCTCATACAGCTGTCCCCAGCCCACCACAGTGCAGTGGTGTCCCGCCGGCGGCTGGGCCCTCGACGGCGGCAAGCAAGCCGGCCGCAACCTGGCGTGTAGCGCGATGGGGTCGATCCTCAGCATGGCGATGTCGTTCCTGAAGCCTCGCGGCGCGTACCGCGGGTGGAGCAAGACTTGTCGCACGCGGGCCACTCTCTCCCAAGGACCGCGGGGCCACGCGCCGCGTCGGAGCGCTCCTAAGCGAGCCACCCAGTGCGCTTCAGTCGCTCTGTGGATTTCAAGGCAATTTATTTATAGAAACCAACAGCGATAAATAGAAAATATTAGTTATAAGATTTAGACTGATAGTATAGCCAATAAAAGGTTTCCCTCATTAGTGTGATTAATGATTTTTTGAAAGCGTCCAGGCTTTCCTAAAATACAAACTCAACAGTAGAGACAAATTCATTTATTGTTCAGAACCTATCTGAGTTCGGGTGTAAACCAAATGATAACAGCAACTGTTAAAACTTTTGTAAAGAGATCAGTCGAATAGAAGTTACATTAGGCTTAGGGGGCTGTTAATAATAAAAGCTAGAGTTACCATTAATCTTCTATACGCTTATAGCAAAAATTAATCGTCTTTTAGATGAATTTATCTGCTAATATTATATTGAAATGCTTGACAATGATTATTAGCAGATATCTACTTCGGTTGAAAATGAAAGAAGAATGACATTAAAAAGTACTTACTGGTAGAAGCAATGGCTGGCCGATATCAGCCACTGGGGCGATATCAAGGTAGCGCCGCACTGGAAGTCGCCGTCCCTGTACAGCGCCGCCTGCCACGGCCACGCGCCCGCCGCCGCGCCCGCGCCGCCCACCACCCTGCTCCAACGCACGCGCGCCACGCGCTCAGTTACAACCCTAGCCAACAACGCCCGTTTGGGGTACTACACGAAGCATGACGACGATACGAGCCCAAGACTAATAAGACTATTATGTTTATCCCGTCGTCTAGTACCCATAGTACAAGCTTTGCTTAGTTTGGGACTAGAGGCGCAGTGTAAAATGTCCAAAGATATTTATTTATTTATTTATTCTACTACAGTACCGGATTAAGGCTACTTGATGACATAAGCAACCATCCGTGTATGTCTACCCTGCCCTGTGCTTTTTTTGATGCCCCCCAAGACGTGATGCCCTAAACAATTGCTTAATTTCCATAAGGGTTAATCCGGCATAGCTCTGCTACCATGGTAATTATTACTGATGTCAATTCAAAATAGCATTGGAAGGTACTCGACATTAGCGGGACTATTCCTACCTCTCGTTATGTATACCACCACTCACTGCAACTCATGTGCCAGGGTGTGGTACTCCGGAAGGAGAGAGAGATGAGTTAAGGAAAGAGTCTACTTTCAAACATTTTTTGTCTGTGGCTTGAACCGTGTCATGCTGAACGTGTAGTTAGAAGTTGGGACTGGTAAACTCAGTAACCATCTTAGTACTCAGTCTATTAGAATCTATAAATTTTATGCCTTATGTTACGTTATTATCATAATGGTTAGACGAACATGAAAATAAGTAGATGCTTTCAGGAGGCACATTAAGGCTGAGTTGCACCACCTAACTTTGACCGTAACTATGACGATAACCGGTGTTTTTTGTATGGAGTTTGACAGATTTTTGACGTTTGTCAGAGTTAAACTAAGATGGTGCAACCGTAAAGTTAAACGTACGTTTGTTAACAACCTTAAAGTAAGGTGTTTTACTAAAAATTCTACACAAGTTACAGTCTGGTCTCTCAGACCTGAAAAAAAATTGATTGCGCATTGACTCGACCAGTGTGCTTACCATGGGTTTACGTTACGTGTGCTCGCTAGCGACTGCGTAAAAAAATGACATTAATTGTATGACATATTGTGCAGCGCCCCTAGCGGCTACTTTCAAGAAACAAAATCTCCATAGAGATTTTTGACGTTTTCGCTAGCGAGCACACCTAACGTAAACTCATGGTAGACACACAGGAATCGAACCTGGCACCTATTACTTTCAACATCAAGCTCAATAATTCACCTTGGCTGCTGAGCGTCAGCATGCGGCCTAATCCCGCAGTCCAGGTCCTGGCAGCGCACGCGCAGCGCTCGGCGACGCGGACACGAGGCGCGGCGGAACGTCAGCCGAGTATCCGAGGAGCGGGCGTTGGCGTTGTGCCACACCTCCCAGTAGCCAACAGAGCTGGCTTTGCGACCCTCGCGAGCTTCGCGGCTCCAAGGAGAGTCACTGAAAATTGTTTTATTTTATTTAGTTATATAGGACAATTAACGAGACAGGCACGGATACAAGCAATAAGGATTGGAACATCTAGATAATTTGTCTTTGGGCTAGGCTGCCACGGCAAACAAACGTGGATTGTAGCTAATTATGAGACAGATGTAACTTTTAATTATTTCTGTAGTAGTGAATAAACACTCACTGATATGTCAGGGCCCGGCAAACAGCTTTCCCTAGGTCTGGAAGTTTCAGTGGACTATGGGCTTGCTGAACTGCCTCTGTAAAGCTTTCCACGCAAAGCCTACCCCAAACTCCGCGTTTGCGGACCATCACAAAACCTGAAAAAAATTGTCAGTGTAAGTAAGTTTCAGGTACAATTTTCCTTTGCTAATAAAATTTTATTGAAATGCTGCTTTTTACCTTCTTCGTTATAGGGTACCACTTCATTGTTATCCAATTCGTCGGCCAGAGCGACGCAGCTTTTTTCATCGTCACCGAGAGGACAATCAGGTGTTCCATCACAGACCCGATACATCTCGATGCATTGTTTAGCGTTAGCACAAACGTATTGTCCATCTTCGCACCATTCTGGAAACATCATTCACATTTTTTAATAAAAGCTACTCCTAGCTTAATGAAACTTGTTGTGGTTGTGAAGAGAACACTTACCACATTTATTTTCATCTGTATAGTCCCAGCAGTCAACTACGCCGTCACAAATCTTGGATTGTGAGAACTCAGCGCGAAGGTAGTCAGCACAGGTGCAAGCACGTTCGTCTTCTCCCCCAGGGCAGTCAATCAAGCGGTTACATCGAGATGTTAGTGGCAAGCAGGCACCAGATGCACACCGGAAAGACGTCACGTTGCTACATTCTTCTACAAAGAATAAAAATATTAAATCATGCCAATTTAATTATTGCAATCTATTAATGTTTTAATTTGTTATTTTTACCTTCTTTGACAATATCCTTTACAATTTCCTTTTCTTCTTTCTTCAATGGCTTGTTATAAGGTTTACTATAAGTTTTTTCAGGTTTGTCCAAACTGTTGTCATCCTGTTTTGTTCCCGGTTGGAGCTTGTTGTATGTTTTAGTCAGTATCTTGAAACCTGCTTGATTTAATGTGTAACTAGATGGAATTGCCTTAGTGGAAATTACGCCTCCTGGTGACCGAAATAACGTATTGTTATTTGAATCTGAGATAGTGGCTAGGTTTGCAAGTTGTTTGAGCTTATCTATCGTTAGGCTATTGGTTTGATTATAAGGAATTTCGAGAACAACATCGGGTTCTAAAGCCAATTCATATGCTGGAAGACTTTGTGTTTTATTTGCTTGCTTACTACTCACGCTGCCTGTGACATGATATGACACACGATATGTTCCTTGAGGGATGTTAGTCTCTAATTTCCCATCGTCAGGAACTTCATCGGTTGCTTTTTTTAGATCATCACTAGATTTTGGAAGTCGGTTCTTGCTAGGGATGTTTTCAGAATTCACTTTTATATTATCACTTACGGTAGCCAACGCCATGCTGTCGTCTGAGTCGTTTCCGTCCGTTTCAAACACCAACGAAGATGTGACAATCTCAGGCTCTTTCGAAGTTTCTTCTGAAACTTGAACAACTTGAACATAGTTTTCGGTAGTCAATTCCTTAATTATTTTTTGGGTCTCTGGGTCGTTACGAAAAAAACTGCGAATGCTTTCTTTTGATGGTTGCGTTTCTGCTTTTATTTTAGGTCGTGGTCTTAATGGGCGGTTTACACCTAGATTTGATTTAGCGGGTAATAATGTGATCACACTAGCAGTAGTTATTTGTATTTCGTCATCTAGTACCACTTCAACTGAACCTGTCATTTTATTATGGCCCTGCCGATCTTCTATCCTTTCAGTACTTTCGGTTTCCTTTATTGGTTTTTCCGTACTATTTTGCGAGTACCTTTTGATTATCTCTGTTAAATTTCTTAATATAGACACTTTGTTCTGAAAACGAGGAGTAGTGTTAGGAAACACTGCATCATTTTTAGTTATTATTGCTTGTAATGTATCATTGTAGTATTTCTCAGGCGAATTCTTATTAAATGTATCATTATCATTGGTTGATGTATTTACTAATTCCCATGTATGAAGAGGTCCACTTGTAGTGGGAATTATAGAAACTTTATTGTTTGGACGTTTTGTTGATATTTCTTTCGTAAAATTCTTATTAAGCTCTTCTAAAAGTTCTGTATTGTTGGCACTTTTTTCAAAACTGTCAGACTCTGCGATTGTGGAAGGCGGTGAAGAGCTCGTTGTAGTACTTGACGTAGTTGTTGTACTTGTTGAGGTCGAGGTAGTTGTGCTAGTAGTACTAGTCGTGCTAGTAGTTGTGGCATTGGGTTTCTTCATTATTGATGCTCCATCAAAGGCAATTTTTTCAAAGTTAGTATCTTGTTTATCAGACTGAGCCACATTCAAAACTATGGAAGTAGTTTTATCTTTAGGAGGCCTTTGAACCGGTTTTCCATCATCCTCATCATCCGGACTTATTTCAGCGGGTACTTCTACTACGGAACTAATTTTGTCTACTGGAATAGGATGAGGCTTTACATAACCGGAGCCTAAAGTTTCCATACCATTGACCGGAGGTGCAAATGTAGGAAGTGTAAAACTTGTATAAACGGGACTCGGAACATAAACATCAGCAGCCAAATCGGGATCAACGTACACTCCCGGTCTGCGCGTAGTTCTATCTCTGTTTTTAACAGGCGGTATAGGTGTGAGCATACTTTCTAAGACCGACACATCGTCAACCACCTCTGCAACGCCTATTCTATCTTCCACGTTTTGATCGATGACTTCTTCAGAAGGTGGTGCGGTCTTACTTGTTGTTTCATAATACGGTCTAGTAATGGGCTTCCATGGTTCGTTATCAATTACATGTGGAACTGTAAATAGTGAATCTATTTTTGGTAATTCTTTGTAATGATTTTCGTTTGTTAAGAGATCAAGCAAAATTTGAGAAACATTATTTGTAGACGTTTCCACAGTAGTTGTTAGTGGGGCTGTGGTTGAAGTTGACGTGGTGGTCGAAGAAGTGGTCGTCGATCTCTTGAAATTGTTATCAAAGTCCCTTTTCGGCGTAGCATCTGTTTTTGTCTTAACATTTAGAGTAGAGGTTATAGTGAAAGGCCTTGGTTTCGGCGTGGTTGTTGAAATTCGTTTCGTAGTCATTCTGTTCGTTGTTGGTTTTGTCGTTGGTGGTCTTGTAGTTGGTGCTCTTGTCGTTGGACTTGGTTTGGCTACTGGTACAGGTTTATGAGTGCCACCACGTACAGGACTAGAATTCTTTTTGTTCTCCGTAATATCTGCTTCTGTTTTCGTTATCTGAAATGTCCCTTGAACAACAGGAATATTTTCAATGTCTATTTCGGGTTCCTCAACTTCTCCTTTATTAGATTGGTTTGGTTTTACAGTAGTTTTTCGTACAACTCCTATTCTGCTTTGTAGAGCTTTGTCTTTTGAATTTTGCGGAGATAACGATTTTGGATAACTAGTGGCCATACTTTCGTTCATGGCTTCCTTTACGTATGATTCTGAATGATATGTGTGTTCTAAATCTCTCTTAATTACTATGCTAGTCGTGTCTACCTTAATAGTTTGTCCAAAAGCTGGATGTTTCGAAAGTAGATCTTGAACTAGAACATTCTTGAGCGTTTCTTCTATATTGGATACGGTGCTGAAAAGAGTACAAATAATTATTTTAGCATTTATTTTGAGTTTCTTTTTTAACTATTGGTTGAATCAGATAATTTGTTACCTAGGTATTTTTCTTCTATCTAAGTAAAGTCGGAAGTGGACATCTAGGCGTCGGTCTCCAAAGCCGGTGACGAGGGCGCCGGCAAAGGCATGCCGCAGGGGCGAAGGGCCGGCGTAGACCTGCCGCAGCGCCGCGCCGTATCTGCGCGCGCGCTCCCGCCACGCCGGGCTGTCCGGCGCGCCGCCGTACACGTCTCCTCGCGTCACGCGGAATGAACCCTCGAACGTCATCATTGCTGGAAAATTAAAAGAAAATTCATCATCATCAACAACCCTTTACAGTCCACTGCTGGACTATGAGCCTCCTCTATACCCTATAGTGGAGGGTTTTGCCATAATCCCCACGCTTAGCAGGCGGGTCGGAGATCGCACTTTAAAAGATTGATGTTTTTCAGAGAACGCTGCTGCCCGTTCTCTGTTTGATGTGTAGTCCCTAAGTAAAAGAAAAATGATGCTTTTAAACACTTTGACATAATCGTAGAGTTATGCTATTTTCTAACAAAAATGTAAAGTCTGATCTGCTGTCGACTGTTGGCTAGATTAATCAGCTTATTAATTTTGGATTGTGTCGTCATAAACCGACGCGCCGAGTAAATTGGGTATTTGTAATTAGCGCATAAATAACACATATTCCTGTTAGATAGCCTCTTTCTTTAGCTTCCCTCCATGCTTTGGTTGGACTGAAGGGCTGTGGTAGACCGGGAGGGGGAATCCCACAGTTTCCTCCCACTTATGGCTAGTGACGGAGCACCGGGGTCTTTTTAGTGGGTACTGGGTATGCATGCCTCGTCCTTCTGACTTGGTGAGCCCCACATAACCTACCCTTATGTGGGGCTCACCAAGGCAAGGCATTCCGAAGCTGCCTCTATGTTATTAATTACTTACGTTCTCCATTATCTGGCCTGAGCGCGCCCATGTAGAAGGCCAGGGCGGCGACCGCGAGCACGGCGAAGGCGGCCAGCAGCGCGCCGCCCACCAGCGCCGCGGAGCAGAAGCCGCTGCTCCGCCCGCCCCCGCTGCTCGCCCGCGGATACCCCCCGCCCGCGAACCGGTATTCACTCTGTGGGCAAAGATAGTTGGTTATTAAAAAATATTTCATTAATTTAATTTATTGAACCTAAGAGTTAATATACCTAATAGAGTTTGCACTCTAATTGTGATAGGAGTGCAAGTGTGTTTTTGTTCCCCAGTCGACGAAGCACATGATGTCGTACCCTGCGTGCCCAAACATCTTTGTGGCGGAGTTTTGGGCTGACGCTGTGTAGGTTTGTTGTCGACAAGAAGAAGTCTAATCGTTACTACCTATGCTAAGACAGGGTTCCTAACCAATTTATGATCTTATAAACCTATTCAAAATTTAAAGCATCTAACAGATCCCTTCGAAACTTTATTGTTGAGACTTAAAAAAGCTTAAAAGTTTTTGTTTAGCTGTCTGTTAAAAATTCCATGAAAACATCCATACATTAGGTATAGAGTTCAGGTAGGTCTGAAAGTAGTCAGATTTTAGATGAGGAGGCACGTTTCTAGTCTAAGATTTTTTCCTCACGAGCCAGATTACGTCGCGCGTGATCCAGTTTTTCCAATCTCGACGTTCAGTTTTTGTCACGTTCCTCAAGGTTCGAGATTATCGCTCCGTCCGCAGCCTTCGGCGATGAATCGTATAAATTAACGTTATATTTTATTCTTAGAGACAAAAAACTGTGATATTTTAAATTAATTTCATGTTGTTAATCACTGTGTCTTGCCTGCTACATATAAATAGGTACAATGTAATATCATGGGGCCGGTATTGTGATGTCTTATATTTTATAGTATTATTTATAGTTTACCAACTTGAAGCTTAAAATTTCGCACGATCATAACAAGACTTAATAACGGAACGTACAAAGTACTGTAAGACCCTATTTTGATTAATGTGTGAAGGCCATTATTGATTTCAGAGGTTGAATGTATTCACAGATGCATGAGAAAAAGCTTTTAGAGCAGATAGGTAGGTACGATATAGTAAGACTGAACACATAATTCACAAAACGGAGAATTACTGCACTTTGTTTATACATACCTTAGAAGTCGTGTGATTCTTACTTTTATGACTGAGCTACGTGTTAAACTATGGGAATTCAAATTCAGCAGTTTACTCTTTACAATGACCCTATATGGGATGAGAAACGCCTGCGGCAGGCAATCCATCTGCACTCGCCTCTCCTGGCTTGTCAAACAGCAATCAAACGTTGACAAAGCAAACACGCCCATATTAGACTATGATACACCGAGCTATAAGAACTTTGAAATTGGGTGTTTCTAGCAAAACAAGCTTTATAAGTTACTAGCTTTCCGCCCGCGGCTTCGCCCGCGTGGAATTTTGTCTGTCACAGAAAAACTTTATCGCGCGCGTCCCTGTTTCAAAAACCGGGATAAAAACTATCCTATGTTCTTTCCCGGGACTCAAACTATCTCTATGCCAAATTTCATCAAAATCGGTTGCGAGGTTTAAGCGGGAAAGCGTAACAGACAGACAGACAGACAGACAGAGTTACTTTCGCATTTATAATATTAGTTGGGATGTACTACCTGCTTATTGCTGTTACAAATCCGTAGAGGGCAAACAATTAGTAGGTATGCTACGAAAAGCGCTACGATATCAGTAATTTTATTTGAAGGCAATTTTAGTTTCGTTATTTATTTATTTATTTATTTAAAATCTTTATTGCACACATAAAAATACAGTGGTACAACAGGCGAGCTTAATGCCATGTGGCATTCTCTTCCAGTTATTATGAATGGTCACTCAATAAAAACCAAGAGATTGAGTTGTTACAAATTCAACATGTAGGATAGATATTTATTTATATTATTTAAAAAATATTTATTACCGACGATGGCTATACCTACTTAGTTATGACTATATTAAGTGAAAAGTATAAACTTATTAAAGAACAACGTAAAGTGCGTAAACACGGTGATGTTAACATTGAAGTAATATTACTACGTATAGAACAGACATCGCGAACAAAATATGTACAGTGCGGGGTGCGGGGCGGGAATTTGACGGACAGCTGTCAGTCAAATCCATGACTATCAAGTTTCATAATTATGGCGATAAAATCTGCACCAGAAAATGTCGTACTTCATTGATAGGATTGCACGAATAGTGACGTTCCTGCGGTCGCCTCATCATAAACATTGTGAATCGATTGTGAAAATAAACAAATCGGCTAAATTGTGTTAAATTTTCATGGTGCTCAATAGCAAAAAGGTTCAGCTACTTACATTATTTTCTTTTATTACATTGTGCGTTTCCTGTCATGTAATCTAAGCTCCCCTCCCTTAGACTAAAATTAGNAAATTTCCAGTCCCAACCTCCCTTGGATACCTTTGGCGTTTGAGTGTTTGCAGTATCTCGACAAGTCTCGTCTACCTGATAGTAGAGTAAAGCAATTGGTTCGAATCGACCGTTTGAGATTGGCCACCTCGTTCAGTTTTATGTTGCGATAGCGAAAGACATGGGGAGAAAATTGTATTTCTTACCCTTTTCTTCAAAAGCGCATGTTTATGGGCACGTCGTAGTCGCTTTTGTTTGATAAAGTGCTTGAGATAGGCGACTTTGTACACGTTGGTGACCTTGACGATCTTGACGCGGCAGTCTTGCTTTATGTCCATATCGCTCAACGAGGAATACACGCTAGTCTCTGGGGTATGGGGCTCCGTCTGAGCATGCTCCCCACATTCCATCTTCTCAGATTGACGCTCAGGCATCCCCATATTTTCGTACTTCAAACCCTTCAGCAATTCCACGATGAATTCCCGATCTGAAAAACGTTACTCACATATACCATCTAGTCCAGTCAATAAAGCATTATAGATGGAAAACTGTAGAACACAATTTCTGACTTCAGGACTTTATTTAGACTAGTTAGGAGGTGAACATAGCAAAAGTCCCCGTCCTTAGCCCTTGAGCCGGCGGGGAGAGGGGGGTTTAAAGGTGCCACTTTTCGGTTTTTCGCTTAATCCTCGGAAACTATGCGTCCTAGTGACATGACTACTATGAACCAAAAAAAGCTTATTTAATTTGCTACAGGCGAGACCGTCAAGTTTTTCTATATCTTGTATAGTTTTTGCGGCATTTGCTCTAGAAGGTCTGTAAAATTGGAAATTTAATTTTTGTCTTACATGTTCCCATCAGGAGAAAATCGACTAAATCAACATTGAGCTAATATTCTAGACATGCGGGAGCATGTTAAGCCTAGTTCCAGGGAGGGGACTGCACCGTGCGTATATTTAGACGAACCAATTGGAGCCACTTTTGACTCCTCATCATTCAAAAACTACTGTGCATTAACTCTTCAAATTTGGCTCATGTATTGAGACTTGCAAGATATACATCAGCTTCAAATTTCATAAATATGCCTCAAACGGTTCTTTAGGTATTGACGTCCAAAAATCTACATGTCTGACCTATAGACCAAATTCTAACCACTTCCAGATGACCTCGAAGGTTCAAATTTGGCATCCAGAAAGGTAGTTATGTAAATACAAAGGAACAAATAAAAAACCAGTAAATTTGAACATTTCACAGGTGATAGATAGATTTTAGTGTTCTAAATGTCGATTTTTGAACGTCAATACCTAAATAACCGTTTGAGGTATATTTATGAAATTTAAAGCTCATGTATATCTTGCAAGTTTCAATACATGAGCCAAATTTGAAGAGTTAATGCACAGTAGTTTTTGAATGATGAGGAGTCAAAAGTGGCTCCAATTGGTTCGTCTAAATATACGCACGGTGCAGTCCCCTCCCTGGAACTAGGCTTAACATGCTCCCGCATGTCTATAGTGTTTANCTAGTTGAGATGTCTTCTCTAGTACGTAGTACATTATAACTCAATGGATGTTAACTACAAGCACGCTATGTGAAACAAACAAAACACGAGTATTTAATGACGAATGTTATTCTGTCTGCATTCTTTGGTTTTGGCAGCAAAATAATTTTGATTAGTTATACTCAGAGTAATGATGGGACAAAAATTTTGCGGGGCGGTTTCTCAAGCGGAGCAAATTACACTTTAAGCGAACCCATTATGAAAAGCTTCACATTTTTACAGTCCAAGGAATTAAGAAGTCAGACTAAGGCAAACGATCTCCAAGAAATACTCTTTTTTCCGAATTTCTTACGAAGAATGGAGTCGAACAAATTGGTCTTCATATTTAATTTTCTTGCATAATGCTAATAATGATTTATGCAATCATGTTATTTATTTATATACTTTATTTTTATACATATAACAACTTTTAATATTTTCAGTAAGTTAAAAACTACCAAGTATTAATCATGACGTGATAGAGCTATTTTTCTTTGTTTGTAACGTTACAAACTTACACATAATTTTTTGTTGTCTGAATGAATTCTCAAAATTCTACAGAGATTGTTCATACACATTTTGCACTCCATTTATTTTGCAAGGATGGAACAATATCGGGTTTAAGGTCGGCTATATTTCAAACTTAATTGAAACTCCGGGCGCGGGCCAGCCGAGTCATTCCTTTGCCCGTCGCTCCCATGTTGGTCCGTCTGCGGGCCTCTATAATTATAATTATTTTTTATTTATTTAGCGGGTCCGAGTCCCAACATCCGCCGTGTAATTGCACCACACTAAACGATGTTGCGTAATGAGGACCCTGAACCCGGCCCAACAGCATTACTGCACTACTGCTAATTTACTAGCGCAAATATTGGGGACCACTGCAAACGCACCCGAAGCAGAAAGACTAAATTGTGTTTTTGCAACTGCAAACGTAACGTTGCCAAGCGCACACTGGGGCACGCACTGTAGCGGGCGGCATGCGAGATTAATTAATGAAAAAAATCTCAGTTACCTTCTTTTAATGATGAAGCCTAATATACTTTTACGAACCAAAATACCGACGTGTTGCCGACTCGATACATTGATTTTGATTGCAGTGATAGCATTAACTATCAGTTTAGTATCCTGAAATTGGGTATTTCTATTTGTTTTTAGTGTGCAATAAAGTAAAGCCAATAGTCAATAACTGTCTGTTATTTCCAAAATTCAGGTCGTTAGAAAATTATTTAACGTTCTAAATAATAAAAAGATAAATGAGAAAACCAGTGTGATTTAAAATATTAACACTTCAAAAGAGAAGGTCCCACCGAGATTTGAACTCGGATCGCTGGATTCAGAGTCCAGAGTGCTAACCATTACACCATGGGACCGCTGAAAGAGGAACCGAAAATAGAAATCAGTTTACAACAAAAGCTCAAAATTCTGAAGGAAAACACATGCGATTACTTCAACAGTCGTTTGTTTATATTATTTATAGGTTTAAAACCACATTTAAAACGTATAAAAGCCAACTTTTATACTCAAAATGCTTTAGATTAATTATTTCCCAGCCAGCCCAATACAATTAACATTTGATATTACTTTTTATTAAAACTAGACGACTTGTTCATTTTAAAGTAATTAAGTGTGTTCTTCATAAAATTAATCTATAAACGTAATCTTACCAAGCATGCGTATAATGAATATTATGATAATTTTATTTTATTATTGGCCTTAGCAGCGCACTCCGTAGAGTCATTACGTATATTGTTTATGTCTATTTATTAACAATAAACAATTAAATATTGAACATTGAATGGGATGACATGCTGACCGTGGGCCCGATGCAACTAGGCTGAGGTAATAATAGTAATACATCCAATGTTGGCATGGATTTTATGCGTAAAGATACGGACACGTCATACAAATACATTCTGTTGTAAATAAAGAAGTCTAACGTAAGACATAGGGTTTAATATAGGATTTCACGATGTTTTATAGTTATAGAAGAATCTAGCTGGTTGTTTAGTTCGTTGAAGGGTTATTTTACGCCCAATTAGGTGGCCTGTAATAAACATAAGCGATGTCCGTTATTAATTGACATGTTTATTGGCCTTCATGGTTCATCATATATCAGCAAAGCTTTACTACGAATAGGTATAGCACACACAACAAATTCCATAAAATTAAACATTATACGTAGGTAACGTGACGATTTATCTGAAAAAGGAAACTCTTACGTCACATTTTCTCTACATAAAATAATCATCTCATCTCAACTCGTTTTGTGTGTCATTGGGTTGCATTAATTTTCTGATTTGTCTGCTACTATAATATTACTATAATCCTTAGCGATAAACGGCTACAGAAATTAATAGGGATCGCTTTATCGCTTGAAATATTAAAGTGATAAAGTGCGACCACTGTTTTTAATCACAACATTATTTTTACTTTTCGTATTCTGAAACTATATATTTTATGACACTGTATTTTTTTTCATTAAATAAAAAGTAAAAATAATTTTATTTCAGTAAAAATATTGTAATTCTGTGCTTCATTGTCGTTTCAACTACAAGTCTAAAGTTAGTCATTAGTATTTTTTATTTAGGAAGAAGCTTAAAAAACACTGACATTCCCATTTATGGTGTGTTAAAGGATGTTATAAATCCTTTTCACTGTGGACTAGTTTGTTTTAGGCAAAAGATGCGCACTCTTTTATCTTGGATAACCTAGGTAGGTATATCAATTACGTACAGTCATTTGCATAATCTTGGGAAAATGTTAGCGGTGTAACTTAAGTTTGCTAATTGGTAAAGTTTTTTTTATTGAAGTTCTATTTCAAGCGCAAGCGGGTGTTATGGCTGACCGGGTGGCCTTGTGATGCGCTCGCGCATGCTAGGGATGTGCTGCTGTAGTAAAGTTTATGTTATACGTGGTAAAATCAGCATTTTATTATTACGTATACCTGATGTGATGGTAGAGTTTCGGCTTCATGAATCGCATTATCAAACTCAAGGAGTTTCAGGATCAGTTTTTGGTCTGATATAATAGCAATTGCACTCTTCCCTCTCAGAGTAGGTAATAAATAGAGACAATTTCGTTCATTAGTTCAGAATAATCTTGGAGAACGAGTACTCATCAAATGAAGTGCATAAAGTTCTTCAAACTCTTGAAACAAATATTAGAAATTCATTAAGTTAATTAAATAAAACTTTATTTATTAATTTGCAGGTAAACTACTGTTGCAAAGCGCGTATAATCTTCATTACTCGACACAGCCCTGGTGCATGACAGGGGCAAGTATTCTGTGTGATTATTCAAAATTTCTTATCGCTGGACGTACGCCGAGAACGCAGTCCCGAGCCTGGTAATTAATTAGGCAAGTTAAGCTTTTATTAAATAACATTAAAAGCTAAAGAATACGTAGGTATTGCTTGGCTATCTTTGTACTTTAGAGACGCTTTTATATGTTAGATAAATAAGTTTTGAAATAAAAATAGGTCATTAAGTAACTGAAGCGCTCTACACGCTTTAGCGGGACAGTGACTACGAAATTAGTGAAATTCAAAGGCTTATATTTTGTGCCACCATAATTCGTAAGTACCTACTAACTATAAATGGAAAATTTTTGGCATAAAGATTCTCAATTGTCTTTGTTTCAGTAAATATTGAATTACCATATTAGTAGTTAATTATTATTGTTGCAAGATGACAAAACAAAACTTTGAAATAAGAAAATATAAGTACTATAAATAGAATCTATTTCTACTACCTACATAGTTCTTCGCAAAACTACCATAGCATGAATGAATCAATGAATGTATGCCAGCTGAAGTGGTTATCATGTACCTAGTGTAAGTGAAGTGGTAAACATAGCTAATTGATGTGCAAGGTTCCAGCCGGGTCACGGGTGAATTCGATAAATCAGATAAACGCGGGAACTAATTCGCAGTCATGCTGGAGGAAAACCATCAAGCACGCACGTTATGACATAATCGCAGACATAAGATTAATTGCTTTTTATTGTGGTTCTTCTTTATAGAAGGCTATTTAGTATTATGAATACGGCCTAAATTAAGTGTAGTTGTACATAATGGCCGCAGTCACGCCAGTCCGTCCTCGTTGACGTTTAATTTACCTCATTTTCTTTGATTTAATGTCTTCAATTACAAAGGTCGGTCACACAAGTACTTGGAGCTACTGTCGTCCTAGCAAGACAGACTGAGCTGACAGCCTTCCACAGAAGATTACGTATAATAACCGCCATTATTCAAAACTATTGTGCCTGATACAGGAAGAGTTTTTGTTGAAGAACCTTCGTCTTCAACAAGGTAGGTGTTTTGATTGGGGATATTTAAGAACTTTTTCTTAACTTTTTTTTGGAATTTCATTATTATGCCACATTAAGTTCGCGCCCAAAAAAGCTATTTTAATCTATTAAAAATATGCAGCAAATAGAATTAAATTATATACTTATTTGCTGCTTATTACCAGAAGATATCCAGATACTCATTCAAAACTACAAAAATAAATATTAAAAATTCTTCATCCTTACTGCATAATAATTAAACTAATTTAAGTAATGTTTATTAAATTCATTTAATGTATATCACAAGTAATTCAGTGATTGATCATAAATGTAGAGTTGACGTTATTATCAACTATTTATCTGTGTAAGATTTATTTTTTATATTTGTCTCATGTTAAAAATTGCCTTCATTGTACACCTTCCTGGAATATCGTTGAGTGTCAAGATTATGAATATGTCTGCATTTGGATTAGCGCTTTAGTTCATTGTCAATTCTGTGTCGACATTCAAACATCAGTAAAAAAGACATAATGGAATAACAAAAACTACTGCCGTCGGTATGTCTAAGAGCGATGTGAATCACGAACTAGTTCCAGTTGATACCAGTATGTTTATGGTAAGTATATATCTATAGCTAATTGCCATGGTACTTTACATGCCGTTGATAAAGTGACAAAAAACCTTGACATGTAGCAACACAACGTCTCTACATAAATCATAAAAACATAACTACCATTGTGGCTTTGAACTGTATCAAGGTTACAAAACTAGTATTTCGGTGATCTGGTATTTCAAAGGATTTTTTGTGTAACGCTCATCCTTAAAAGTTGTTTTTTGGGCAAAACTTCATCAACAAGTCAAAACAATATGATTCCTTGTCATATTGCAGGCTGTAGAGTGTAGAGTTGTCGTGTTTTTGTATCTAAATTAATATTGTTGTCTTAATATATTCGTTATAATAAATGCATGTTTTTTGCAGAGGATCGTTTTTGTTGTTCTATAATTTAAGCTACGTGTAGTATCAGTAGCATTTACTCCCCAAGAATTCTAAGCATGGCCTGCATGCGTGTGTTACACTTTTATGTGGACACAGGTGTCTTAAATAACCAGATGCATCAGGAATGCAGTGCGAACGGCCTCTAATCGAGCCAAAGCACAGATTGCCTCGATGACGAGTCAATTCGCGATAACATTCCTCGCCTCACTACCGGCACTGGTTCTTTTATGGTCATCAATGGCTCGTTTTATAAATCTAGAGCCATCGACGACGCTCGATTTAGTGTCATCCGTCATAGATAGAACGTGGAAGAATGCCGCAGTAATATCTACTTTAGTGTAATAACCGTCTTTTTTTATTATGGGGATCAGATCGCTGTAAGTATTATGATAAAAGATGGTGGTATAAGTTTGAGTATGTGACGTGCGCATGGAATGCTAATGTTGAAATTAGAAATAACATTTTTTTTAGTATGCAATGGACGCTTTTTGGGTTACGTAACCAGGATCTAGAAGAAAAGATAGGTTAAACCTGTAATTGCTTGATTTTAAGTGCTAACAAGGAAGCTATAATTAAAAACATGGTTACCTAGGGAAAAGTGATTGTTTCAAATAAGGGTCAGTAATAATTAGATTCCTACATTATCAAATTAACTTAATAAGTAGGTATTATTGACTTTTATCGTGGCCATATACTTAGGCCTACTTATATAACTACATCAGCATTTAATTATGTTGTGTTTGGATTTTTCAGTAATTGGGTAATCTTACTCTATAATGTTACGTTGGTCTACAACTACGAAACTATCAAAGTGACTCGTTTCAATTCAAGGATGTAGCATTATTCAATTAGGGTTTCCAACTACACAACTAGTCATATTTGAAACATTCCACCGACGAGGTAGTCAGAGGAACAATTATAGCGGGCCGGAGATAAAATAGAAAGCAACAAGCGTTTGGATGAGCGGGAGTCGCCGGCGGAGTGTGTCGCGTAACGGGAACCGCGTCACGCTCCTCGTGCCATACACTGGTGACAGAGATGCCTCACCTTTTCTAATCACACTCAAATATGTTCAGAACAGCAGCACTACTTATCAAAACTTATACTTGAAAAAAGCAAGTGGCACAGAAAAAAGATAGTTACCTATAAGCTCATTGATACTTATTATAAAGGTTCATTTACTTATTAAAGTATGCGTACATAAGACAGTTAGCTACACTTGCCAATAATCGAAGTTGATTTATTTACTAAGTGTGAGAGTGTGACAGCTTATTCTGAGAGTCATTTCATTAATAGCTGCCTAAAAGCTTGAGAAGTTCATTGTTAGTTACTATTAGATTTCTTAGATAAATAACTCCAAACAATGTTAATACCATGTTAAAATTGCTACTATTTCTTAGTAAATTTAATACCTAACGAATTCCAAAATATATGTTAGTAAAATTAATAATAAAAGTCTACTGTTTAGCTTTCAAATTACCTACGACTTTTTGGTAAATAATTTACTGTGTAATGGAAAATACAATCTTCTTAGAAAAGAGGTTGTCAATAAATCAATGATAGAGAATTATGTCGTATCAGAAATACTCACAATTCAATACTTGGTTGACAAGGCAATTTTCCCTAATTCGACGAAATGTTCTCTAGGGAAATCCTCGTGTAACTTTTGAAATCAGAAGTTCTTAAATTTTACCTTTCCAATTTATTTTCCAAAACGCGAAATGTTGATCATTTCTGAACTTGCCTGCCCATTCTCCACCGCGTCCGTGAAATAATGGCTTCAACGATAAACAATCTACTACATCATTTTTACACGTTCTTTTTTATCTCTGAATCTATCAACCAAACAAAGATAGTCCCGAAATTGATTACTGCAATATTTTAAAGCACAAAATTATGTTCTGATAGAGCTGAATGAATCTTAGCGAAAAAAAAAAGATCAAATGGAAGCTTATGACTGGGTAACATTTTTGCTAAAGCTTAAATGGTCACGTAGCAATGTTACAGCTTCTTACTAACAAAATCAACTGTCACGTAGAATATAGCCTTTAAATTTTCAATTTTGTATGATATGGATTAACGAGTGACGTATATTTTTTTCTGTAGGTACCTACGTAACATAAAAAATGCAGCGCATTTGCGGAACCAATTGTGAGTGAATAAAATTACTTAGTTGCAATTATGAGCAGCCAGCGAAGGCATTATATTCAATGCACCCGCGCGAACAATATCAGTTTTATGCTTGCCATTGTGATGTCAGTTACAATACAGTAAAAAATCCTGATAAGCTCTGCGATTCCAATTCACAATTAACTTAATCGGTTTTACTGTACAACCGTGATTATCTATTATGCTTTGGTTTGTGAGGTAGAGTTTTTCTAATTTCCATAATAAGTCCCGACTGATTAGAGTATGATTATCGTTGTTTGTTAATAGCAAATCTTTAACTCGCTAGCTTGTAATTGATAACTTAACATTTCGGCATAAAACCGCTATTTTAGTAGACGTTATTATATTAGAATTTATAGAAATCGTTAATACCTAGAAATCAAACTAGGCAGACCAATCCTATTTAAACTGACAATGAGTCGCATTCATTTCACTTTCTCCAAGTCCATTTGACTAGAGCACAATGAGGACTACGAAATGTTTAAATAAAAAAACTCATTTTCCTTACGGTTACGGTTCCACTACAATTACCCACTAAGATGTTATTCATTTAAAAAACAAGCCTTAAAGGAATATTTTAAGTGGTCCATGCCTCGAAAGTTCCCATTACAATCTAATCATAGGACCCTCTTACGAAGACCGGCTCTTAATTGTCTTGGCTGGGAGGGCGAAAGCCAAAGGGCCCTTGGCCCTAACCGAAGGTCCAGTTAGAAGGGACGCGGCCAAGGCTGTATGCCGGTGGGTCAAGGCCTCGGTCAATCACCCAGTCCCTCCCACAGACCGCTTTGAGGACCATCCGCTAATGGTAATATTTGGTCGTCCCTCTCAGCCTCAACGAACTGAGATGCGTGTGGATGCGGCGAGCTTTTAGAAAGTTGGTCAATCTTAAAGCTTTAGGTTAAGAGCTCCTTTGCAGGAAATGGAGTACAGTAAAGTGCAGTTATGTTATTCTATGCACACTCGACACTGATGTCATTGATTCCATTCTCATAATTTTACAGGCGACAAGATTTCGATATTTTAGTCAGTTGCTGAACTTTTTTTAGTAAAGTTAAAAAAAGCAGTTCACTGTCCCCAACTTTTTACATCAATAAAGTAATGTGTATTTATGTATGCAAACAATTTTATCTATGTAGGATGAAATTAAGCTGGGATACTGTATTTTCGATTTCGGGCGATGTTATGAAGTCCTATTGTCAAATCAACTTTTTCGTTAATCCATGTAAAACTGATTTTTTGTTCTGTATCAGGATTCCGGGCGTGTGGGCGCGACACACTGACCGAGACATCGCCAAAAAGAATTTAGTGCCACTTCACTCGGTGCCTAAGACCAAATATATATATCTGGTATATCACCGTCGCTTTTGTTCTCTTAGAAAGCGAATCTAACATACCTTGTTTAGGTAACAACTTTTTCTTTCGTAGAAATGTGTAACGTAAATTAAGTGACTGAGCTTTTTCAGCTAGACTCGTGGAACGTTATTACGTTACATTAAGATTAACAAAAGAAAATCTTTTACCTCCTACTTTTTATTTCTACGTTAAACTGTTTGGTTTCAGGAAATTACGCTTACGATTTTCAAACGTACTAGTTTTGGAAGGACCGAACAGGAAGATACAAACAAATTATGTGATAATAATTAGCATAATAACTATTAATTAGGTAAATAGGCAATTGGCTCTCAACTTGTAAGAATTTCGACAAATGCAGACGTGATCTCAGAAGATATTTCCTCAATAAAAGCCTTGAATTAAGTTAGATTTTGTTAATTTAATGTTATAAATTGATGCCCATTAAAGTTTTATTCTGCAATTTATTTTTATGAAAGAAATTCTAATTAATGATGTTGAAGTAATTTGGTATCACGCTTTTGAAAAGTGTCAGAACGGATTCGGTGCCCATCAGAATTTAGAGTTTCATTACGAAAAAATGATAAATGAGATAATTAAAGTCGACAGATTCAAGAAAGAATGTACGAGGACAGACAAAAGGAGCTTTTTGAAGTTCTATAGAGACTGTATAAAGGGTTGTAGAAAATTATCGCGCGCGGTATCAATAACATTTGATTGCTTTTGTGATTGCCGAAAACCCGCAGGAATAAAAAAAGGAAATCAAATCTCAAAATAATAATAATTGAAAAGCCTTAGAACCTACATTTCACTTTTCATGATTAGATAGCTATTACTTTGATACATAGCTAGAACGAATAGGTATCACGAAATCACGTAAGTGCGAATACGAATACGATCATGTTCTCGTAATGTAAGCGTTTTCAGGTTCAATAGTTTTGGACGCCGAAAAAAGTGTTGGCCATAATAAAAAATGTAAACTCATTAGATCAGTTAAAGAAATAATCGCTCAACTGAATATTATCACGGTTCATTACTTTACTTAATAACCAACGTGCAACGGTCCTTAACTTTTGTGCCCGGGGTGTTTCAGCATAAAGCAGATTCGAATCATAAATTCACACATCCTGTTCGGAGGTTGTTTTTTAAATAAAAAGGTCCATTTATATAGGTATTGATTTTTATTATGGCCACGTATTGAGGCGCACGTGCACTACTGGAGGGCACAGCGCGCTTCAGTGGAACCTGTAATTTGAGCCTTCTTATTCTAATGGGTACTCTCATTGTGAACGATCTGAGAGAATAGCTTAAGGATCTTAGATCTCAACGGGTCCGATACGCCTACTCAATGGAGATTTAATGTTTGCCGTGGTAATGAATCGGTGATGAATGGCCGCTTAACACCCCACGGCTGGACTTGTTTTCCAGTTTGTGCAAATAAAAATAATTACCAGCTCTACAAGATGGCGTTTTAGTTATGCTATCATTAATATCTATTTGAATCTACAAAGAACTTTACATTTCTATATTTTATTTCAATTCGAAACAAGATGAGTTTGTTATGTATCAAAGTCGTCTATTACTCGTTGAGTCTTATACATACGATTCTTTTCAAAGCTTTAGAGGCCCTAAATGTGCTTTTATTGGAGTGAGATTCAAGGAATCATGTTGTTTTCATGAAATAAATAAATAGGTGGGATATTACGAGTATATGTCGGATTATCTATTGCTTCAGTTGAAAATAATTGCATCTTGGGATTAATGTTATTAGCTGTTTGGTCTAGGCGCGCGCGTTCGTCGAACCCGCGGCCGCGGGTCAAGAGCCTCGCGAGCTCGCCACATTTCGCTATGTACTAATAACGCGGTCCTCCGTCCGATCCCGAGCTAGCCTTATGGAATCCGGATCCGATGGACGACTCTATTGTGGGAACGTTTTTATACAATAGTCTTCAGCGCTGCGATTTTATCAATCACGAAGAGGCTCTATTAGGTATAATATACAAATTATTGCAAATCATTCGGTAGGTACCTACATATTTAGGTTAAAATACTTAGGTATTTTAACCCAAAAATAACAAAAGTAGAATCCGTTTAACGCTAATGTAGGTTCTTACTACATATTTGCGTATTGTCCATCATTCTTCATAAACGAGATCGTCTTAAAATCTTTTCAGTTTTCATGACGCTTTAACTCTAATCCTGCCAGAAACGCTCCTGATTACTCAGCTGGAAAGGTGTCAGAATAAAATCGGCGGAATGTTGGCAGCGAAATTAGTGTTCACAGCACGGATCATTGAAATGCGGGGCGCTTGCGTGGAGCCAGAGTGGAGTGCGGTCGATAGAATAGACCCCGATACGCACCGCACATTCCGACACCATAGCCATAGCCATAGCCATGGGTACGCAGCCGCGATGTTCGGCGATCTGTCAAATTATAGGCTACGAACAACTTGATTGTCAAAGGCCTATGAAATTGTAGAGCGGCAAGAGCTTAGTCTAGGTCTAGTTGTATGCTAATGAAGCCTGACTTTATTGCTGTGCAAAACTGAAACGTGTAAAAATTCTTTCGGTTATTTGTCAAGGGATATTGAAAGACAAGTAGGTACACATTATGAGTCTGCAAAGGCCTTAAATTGTAAACGTATGCTGGTATGAAACCACCACAGAGTGATTTATTAGTTCAGCGAAACAGCCGCAAACCAAAGTAATTTCGATTGTTCTTGAAACACTTTCTTCAGTTTTGTTTGAATGAAACAGACAGTATCACGAAATCAGCTGTAAAATGTGTTTTTTTTTTGCAAACGAGAGTCGGAGAAAGGTGAGCGACTGGACCCAGTGACCGACTTGTGGGTACTTTCCTCGAGGTTATTGTTCATTGAAGACATTTGGCAAAATATGTTTGTTACACGACATGTTGTTGAGATGTGAAAACATTAGTGACAGCCTGTTTTCAATTATTTTTAAAATATTTTCTTATTTTTACGGTTAACAAAAGTAAAACAAACTTACGAAAGTAGGATTTATTTCGTTAGTACTGTAACTGTACGTAGGTACGTTAGTAACTTTATCAGACGTGTGGATGAGTCTTTCGAATAAAACCATTTCAGTCTGGGATAAATAAGTCGATAATGAGTTGGTAACTCCTTCATTTACTAAGTTAATGTTGCTGATAACATTTATTTTATTAGCAGCCTAATTGCAGTACTAGCACTTTTTACGCTCAGTAGTTATTTTATTACCATCAACGCGGCGTAAGTAAGCAGAGCAGAGTTTCAAATTTAAACCAGCACACGAAAAAGAAAAGTGGAATCTGGCATTAATGCAAGAATAATCACCCTATCTCACGTGTGATTAATCACGCGCTAAATGCCGTAGCGTGTAAAATTTTCGCATAAAGCTTTTTTCGTTGCTTTGACGAATGAGCCGAGGGTGATGATTACATCTTATAATCACAGTCACCGGCGGCTCAAGACGGTTGACTTTCTACGGTGCCGCAAACGTAGAAAAAAGTCCTTTTTATTTGCATGATTTTATTTAGAAAATAAATAACTGAAAATAAGATTACCCCAAAAGATAAAAATATTCAAACATGATCCTACAAGCCTTTATCCTAAGCATAAGCAAAGCATTACGAAGATGACTTTAATTAAAATCAAGCAAACAGGGTTGTTGGCCTATACATAAGGCTGGACAGGGCAGGACAGGTTGTCAGGTAGACTAGCCCGGCTAAATATAAACCTTAACAAGTCCGTAGAGATGAGCGGGACAATGATAGCAGCTTGGAGTCATTACTAACAGCCATTACACCCCGCGCCCTAAGGGAAGACAAGGTGCAATCGATTTGTACATGAAGTACACGGGTAGGGCTAATGTATAGGCCGTCAGAAACACGGCTTTCTCAACTTTTCTCATTTGACGAGACGTTAAAAGGGTAGGCAGGTACTTTTAAACAATTGTTTGTGGCACGTCTCCAGACTCGTTCAAAACAAGTGAATCTCTACATGAACAATACTAAAGCTGTAAAAGTGTCCTCCAAATATTCTTTGTGCATTCTTTATATTTACTGGAAGTACGTTTTGCTCTCTTAGTTCTTAAAAAATAGGTGAAAAACATAATGTGTTGCCTAGAAATATTTTATCAAAGTAGAAATAGATTCTATAGTCTGTAAAATTTTGTTTAAACTGTAAGTAGGTACGACTGTTGGTCAAGTCAACTAACAAGTCGAGTTTCTCACACGTAGAGACCACAATGGCGTATTACATCTAATTTTGCATCCGCATGACTATTCAGACATACGACCACCTCTAATTGTGAGACCAGATCATAAATATAAATACAGTCAACTGCACTGCAATATATTTTCAAGACACTGATCTTTATTACAAGCCGATAAGATTCATCATTATGTGCATACTTACAAGATACTTTTCCAGATACTGTTTAGATGATTCTACAAATAATATAATTATTTTCCGCCATCGTAATCTTCAAACAGAAATCTTTAGCTTATTTTAATAGTTCTGAGGTAATGTTTTTTTCTATTAGGAATACGTATGTTACTCGGAACACGGATTTCTGACGAGCTTGAAATATTATAATTAAACTTCGCTTCTTTCAGTCCTTTCAGAATTAACCCTAGATACAAAGTCCACTTCAACCTCCACTCAATAAAATAAATAAACGAACAGAGCGTACTTATTTACTTAGTGGATGGCCTCAGGGCCGGGTGTTGCACTGAAGATGCAAGTGCAAGGCGAGCGGCCACGTAACACCGAGTTACGACAAATATTTAGCCACCGAACTGGTTTCAGCTCTGCTTGCATATTTACAAAATAATTATGTTCGTGAAATCGCGTACAATGCGTAATCTACTGCTGATAAATGATAATGCCTGTGAGACCAACATACACAACTGCGAACTAAAGCCTTATCTTCATGTTTACCTTTACCACTTCGATAATAATATTGATCGAAGATGCGTGAAGAAGTTTAGTGTGCGCCTTTAATAGCTCGATATTTATAAACTTAAGTTCGAATGATTCGTGGTGATTTACATTTTGATCTCGACCAAGGAACCGGCTCAAAATTGGTATTTACTTATTCACATGCCTGTAGCAGCATAATTTGTCAAATTATCGAGGGACTTGCGTGCTTTAGTGCTAATGATCATGCAAATTTTGATAAAATCAAGTGTAACGTGTTATGTTTAAGGTAACAGGGAGAGGTGAACATGTTTGTTAAATTATGGAACGACTGGTCCGAATTTGAAAACCCTTTTCATGGACAGAAAGCTAGATTATAAAGATTCGGGGAGGAATTTATATAAACAATTGTCAGGAATGCGTAAATTCTGCCTTATTAACGAAACGGAATCGTCGCGATTGAAGGTCCTAGAAAATGTAATAATACAAAATACAGTTCAGCCTTCGTTACGGCACGGGTTACGGTCTTCACGAAAAGGATAGAAAATCTTAATTCGGAACGTTGGCTGGCTTGTGAAATCAAACAAAGAAAAGGTTTGGCTCTTCACCAATAGACTACGAGTCTAACGAGTGTTATAGACTGCTTTGTGTTGGGAAAATACACAATCCACGTGTTTCGCGAGGTGTTCATATTTATCTGAAAATCACGCGAGCAGGCTACGTGGAAAATTTTGGTTGGTTACGAGGTACGAACTTTGTATAATGTTGCACCCGAGGGCAGAAGGTATTCTGGTTTTGTTATTGCTCTCAAGACAACTCCAAGTAATACCATGTTAAGAAAATACACTAGTTTTTTTCGTATTTTACTCATTTCGCATGCTCCTCGTCACCGAGGTAGCTAATTTGTCTTTTACAGAGCTATTTTGTATAGGTACTACGAATAAATGAAGTTCATGCCTTTCTTTGACGTACCGAATTTCACGCGTGCAGAGCCTAGGGCAAAGCTAGTTCATACATACGACATTCAAACTATTCTATGGCATCTTATGCAGTTGTAATAGAGGTGATTTTGCAGCAAAAACATGGTGTCTGAAGTGCGGCAGTCCTGTACAAAACGAGGTTCCAGTCTCCAGGGCCGGCTGTTGCACTGAAGACGCCGCAAGTGCAAGGTAAACCGCTCCACGTAACACCGAGTTACGACAGCAAATGAGCGTTTTTCTCTTTTACTTGTTTTGTTACTGGTTCTATATGTACAGGATATTTATAGATGGGGTGGTATTTTAATGACTTCGAATGGGCATTACGAATTTCTTAATTTAATTCGCTACCACATGTTATTAATACTCGTATACCTACGATGGATTAATTTTATCCTTGATCAAACATAATGGATTAATTTCACTGCTCAAATGCAACAACTTTTCCCGAAAAGAAAATGCTTTTCCATACAAAACACAATCAATAAATCATTTAGTTTTTTTTTTTCAGAATTTGATATTAATCTTGTATTAAAAGTAGTTGTATTTGAGTACTTAGAAGAATCCACCCTTTTTGTTTGATCAAGTATAAAATTAACAAGTGGAATGACTTATTTGCTACCTACTGCTTTATAGTATGAACAATAGTGTAGAGATCAAATAAGATAACAGGCACAGGATGGTGAATCACCATTTTTATAGCCTACTTAGGTAACATTGCCATTTGCCATTACCGTCGTAATAAAAACGATTTTCTCACACCAATAAAATAACTGTTTCAACTCAATTTATGTTTCCTCAAGTTAAAAGTAGTTTCGCATGGGTTGTAGTTAGAATCTGCATTACTTTTTGTCTTTTTGTCGAAGTTTACGGAGTGCATGAAACTCTGTTTTTCTTCTGACTTCACCATCATCATCACCATCTCACTTTAGCTATAGTAAACGTACAAAATCTGCCAAACTCCAGACAAAAATCCATTTTTATCATTATAGTAAATGGTTAAAGTTAAGGATGCAACTCAACCTAACAGCCCGGAGTATCAGAACGCATTAACAAAAGCCTTAATTGATGTAGAGCCGCATAGATGAGATGCGCAGACGCACTAATGTCCCGAAGGCATCGCAACAAAACAGAGAGAACCTCGCGAAGGTCGCCGCTTAATCGAATCGTGCGCACAAAACTAACAAAGCTTAAAATAAAAATATGCTTTTATTTTCCAAACTTGAACTATGTTAAACTAATTCTTGTAAATAGCTATCAATGTTAATATCCAAATAATTCCCTCCTCCCTCTTTCCTTGCACAAAGGCTTAGTATTGCTATCCAGCGAGGAAATGCCTCGCGGACACGCTTTTATTTTTGAGTAAACAATAATACTTAATATGATTTTTTTTCTTTGTTTAATTAAGTTTCCGTTTGTTGCAAAAATATTTTAATAAAGTCTATCTTTAAGAATCTAGTTATTAAAAAATCCAAATTATATCATGACATAACGAAGCATAATCAAACCTCATCATGGGCATCTGAATGAAGCGGCATAGTTACGATAAACTTCGTTTATAAATCAGTAAGTTATGTACTTAAATAAGATACGACCGGTTCAATGGTAAATTATATTTACTTATAAGGACATGTAATGTCTATCTGATGGCACCTAATTGCTTGAGTAAAGTTTTTACCGTTTAGAGCTTTCGTCATAAAATGTTGTTTTAATTGCATTGCTTTTTATTATAATTAACTTAATAATATCCTGACGTTCAAAGAATGTATTTCAGTATCACCAAAGGATGGAAAGTAGGGGTGTCCAAGAATCGATCCTAACGAAATCAAATTCCAAGATGCAAATGAATAATTCAATAACCATGATTGAGGGAGGTTGATTGTTCTTTCAGTTTAATTTTGCATTTGATTGTTATAAAGATGGCTTTTGGACTGGGAAGGATTTGTATCACAGAGTTTTTACCCGAATCTCTTTATAAACTTTGGACTAAAAGAATAAATAAAGCTTGGAGCTTTGAATCGGCACATAACCGTTCCACTCCGGTCAATGTTTATTTAAATTAAGTGTTCGTGTCATTTGTTTATTTGAATATTTTAATGTTCAGCGTCTGACCCAGAGTTTATTTTCCAATTAAATCATCACCACAACGCATTATATCGGACACGACGTTCGAATTCGAGTCCCGTTACGGTGTCCTAAAAAAAGTATTGTGAAACCAATAAAAAGCCACAAAACACAAACAGGTTCGTGGATATCTATTAGAATTTCGTTGGCGCAACCAGTCTTTAACTCGTGTGTATATTTAAGCAGGAAATCATAAGATCATTGACACAAAAATCCCGGTTTAGTATTTGTTTAGAACCGTTGTGTGACACCCGACCCCGGGTCGGTGATCAGCCCACATTCGGACAATGCGTGTGAGCTTTTTCTCAGGCTTAACATCCCATTATGACGGTTATACAATATAAATACATAGTGATTATGATATTGATTATAATAATGCCTCCTAACTAGGGTTTCTGATTTCTCGACCTATTTTTTTTCTCGAGTTTCGGGAATTCTCGAGGCCAAAGTCTCGAGTTTTCTCGGGTCTCGAGACTTTTAATGAAAACTGTTGAAATCGGTTGAAATTTAATAAAAACACAGGTTTTTTAATCTAATATACCTACTTTTATTGCACAACAACACATATTAGAATTTTGTACCACTTATTTTGGTAAGGGAAGTAACAAAAAATAAAATCTTCTTTCATATTTAATATTAACTAAAAATCATAACAAAAGTCATAAAGTCGTGTGTACTTTAAGGACAAATAACAATAAAAATCTGGAGCTACAATTGAATCACTTGTTTTCCAAAGAACACAAGTCCAAATAGTAAAATTACGATAAATAGTTTTTTTTTAAACCAAAAAACTTTTTAATAAATGTTTAAATTTCTTAAAGATAACGACTTGAATAAACTTTACGAGCAGGCACGAGTACCTAACCTAACAGACAGTTAACAAATTTTTTAGTGTTTAAATCAGTGAGAGTTATACATACATAATAAATATAGCATACTCGTTGGTGAACATTATTACTTAGATCATTACTTGCAAATCAAATCAGTTAAAAAAAGGAAAGACTGGGCCAGTCTAAAAGCAACGTTAACCTATTAAGTAATTCAAAACTATCTTTTGTCTAAGAAAATAGGCTTTCAATAATATTAAAGCTTCAAAATCGAAACTCGAGAATTCTCGAGCTCCGGTAATTTTTTTCTCGTCTCGAATGAAGCCAAATTTCTCGAGTTTTCTCGAGTTCGAGAAAGCTCGAGCAGAAACCCTACTCCTAACGAGCCTTCCACTTATAATTATCTCGTATTAAAATTGACATACGAATACAAATTAATACAAAAATTCAACGTAGTTACGCTGCACTTCTTATTCCTCTAAGCTACAGATTCCAGGTCCAAATCCAAAACGATAATAAGGAGATAATTTAATTAATGTATAATTATTATAGTCACTCTCTACACCTTGTATTTGCGGTCACTTGCATCATAAATGTGTTTTAAAATTAATTCATTTACATGTCTACCTACTTAAATATCACATAAAATCTCAGTAACCTACCCACCGGCAGCAAATGCGACCATGCATCTAAAACAAGGGGGCAGTGCAGAAGCACACGCTGAATGAAAGCAATTACCTACTCAAAGTACGTACGTTACAGCAAATTGAATAATCTCATCTCATGGCTTAATCGTTGCGAGATTGTTACATAATTGCGGAAAACTATCTTTACCGGCGCGTGTCTTTACGGTCAGCCGCTCAGGCTCAGCGCTTCACAGTACGCGGTAATTAACCGAATATGCGGAAGATTTATCATTATTCATTAACAGCATCACTTAGTCCGCCATGCTTCCTGGGTTTTTATTCGCAGGAGCGTCTGATCCGCACTCGCGTGCCGCTCGGCTCCGCTCGTGCGCCCGCGCGCGTCTTCTTCTTACATCATTTACTCTGAATAATGTTTACCATTACCCGCCTTGGTTTATGAATTTTAATTTCACGCCTAACGGTGTCATGGCATTAGATATCATTATCTTTTTCTGTTATGGAAGTTAATATTAATAGTACCATAATAACAGTCGTCTTCGATTAAATCTTGCATGGTTTATGGACATTAGTAGTTACTTCCTGCAATTATTTATCAATCTTAATAAAGTTTTTACGCGAAAAATTAATTAAAAACAAACATGTTTTTCCGGCAACCACGTTTTTTAAATTGGCGATGCGCTACGAATAAAGCTACGATGTAGTAATGTTCGTAACTTTTTCCAGTATGCCACACGCGATAAGTCGTAATGACGATAACTGTAAGGATTCACGTCTTACAACAAGGGCAAGGGCAAGGGCAGGGTCAAAAAATTCATTTTCAAAAATGGTTATCCATATTTGTACAATAACGTATTTTCACAATTGACAGGTTTTTTTTCGTGAATCAGAATATTTTAAATTTTAACCTTATAAAAAAGTTCTTAAATCTAAAATAAAATCATCAAAATAAAATCTAATCTAAAATCAAGATTAGGTTCTTAAAAGATCGATCAATGCTCTTTCGTCAAAGGATTTGATAGTCATTTATCACTCCCGCACGTGAGGCTCGACATACGCAAGTAACTGTTCACTCGGATGCAGCAGGCTTCAACACTCGTAACGGATTGATAGCTGAATGGGCATTAAGTGTTAACATTCCACCCACAGACTTGTTTTCCTACTATTTTACTATTTGCCAATTAACACGATGGCTGTATTCAAGCTATGTTGCTTTTCGTGCTTCCGAAGACTAAGTAGGTAATTAAGAAAAGATGGACTAGAAAATAATTACTTAGTTACATTTGAGTTGTACGAATTTATCCAAATAAAAACATAGTAATGTAAAGTTCGGGTGTATTATTACTTGATTTGACTAAAAAGATTGTAACGCAAAGAGTTTTTGAGATAGTAAGCAGTAAAGGTGTTTTCTTACCGTGTCTTTATTAAAACCAAATACGAGTACCTACAACAGAATTAAGATACGATATTGACTATTTGTCCAAATAGCTTTCGGTACGCTTGTACACTTCTTGGTCCATTGCTTAGAATTATTTCGTTATGATCTCTCGTTTGTTTAATGTAAGATTGCATGTGCAACGCCAACTGTGTTCAACAGACGCTGAAATTATGGCTTTTTTATAGAAATGTTATTTAATGAACCATACAAATGCAATAAATTTAAACATAATTGCTAAAATTTTTAAATGAAAAGTTAAGATTCTTACATGTGGGTTCTAGAAATATGAATTTCATATAAGGGTTCTGTCCAACAAAACTAGTATTTTATAACTATGGTAGGTAACTATGGATAGAAGATTATTTATTACCTACATGTTACCATCTGTACCAATGTTCAAAACAAATATAAAAATTCATATCTTCGAGCTTTTCCAAGAGGGGTCAATTTTATTGGAAAGTTCCAATCGTGCTTCACTTCTTCAAAGGCGAAATTATGTACCTAGCACTTTTAAACTTTTTGATAAGTACCTTCAGGGTCCTACAGATTGCGTTAACCGGTTAAACCGCCCATCCACCTGACCAATGATCCAGTGTACCCATTACTCATCGAAGCCTCAAAACCCGAATTGAGTAAAAAAACTTACCGTTTTCACTGCGCCTGCGCCGGAAACAAATGGAAGGTATGATCCTAAGGTCGGCCGTCACCGTTACGCACTCGGGCGCTGCGGGGTGCTTCTTTCCCAATCGAATCGTAAAGTACAAACGATTTGACGTGCCCACCGTAGCACAGAATCACATTTCTTTTCGGAAATACAGATTGATTTAAATCTCCAAAGTCTTAACACAACAGGGAACAATTTAGTGTACAGAGAGATTTTAATTTGTGTCTTTCCATGTGATTGAACCAAAATCTTAAATTAAAGATTGAACTCTATATTAAATAATATTAATCACATGATCCGGTAAACAGATAGAGGTAGGATCATTAAAAGCTTTGGTTCAAATCTTGAAGTTTAACAAAGCAATAGCTGATGAAAACTAGACTACCTACTTACTGTTGTTTAGAATCATAAAGCTTTGAGAGTAAATAAACTGTGTGATTCGGATTCACTAAAATTGTGTTAGAAGATCGAGATCTGGCCTACAAGAGCATGAGATTGATTTGACAATCTTTTTTATTACGTCACGTACATTCTCAATGACTTGCGGTCAGATATTAGTCAAGTTTTGGATCAGCACTTAACACCATTATGTACAAAAACACTGCCTTAATATATTCTTGTGAGGAATTCATCAACTTATAAAAATGAGTTTATGAATGTACCTATTCGTAATAATTATCACTAGTAAATGTAAATTAAAAAGGTAATATGAATATAGTGGCCATAAAATGCCATACATAGATACGGGTAGGCTTTAGATTAAAAAGATAAAACCATTTTGTATGTTATAAATACGTTAAATTAGTAAACGTAAAGCCACTCATATTAAAAACCATTAGTATCATTTTAACTCATTGGTCTATAAAAATGTATTCTGTCTCTACATCTAAGATTCAATAAACGTGAAAGACCGCCATACACCTCACATTAAGACGAATTTTGTAAAGGAACGTGACAGAGATCAAAATGATGAACATTATGAATGCTTGAAAGGTAAACAAAAATGAATTACAAAAACATCGAAACGTTTTAATGCTACGTGAGGTCAATTCGTAATGGGATTTAGATTTGAACTTGAAAAAAAAAATGCTGAGTGTGTTTTGTCTATCATACATAAGAAATTTTATTCAACTACTAGCTTTCCGCACACAACATTATCTACATATTTTACGGAACCCAATTTTTTTCCAAAATAAAATTTAGCCTGTTACTCGTGGATAATGAAGCTTTCGAATGGTGAAAGAATTTTTAAAAACGGTCCAGTAGTTTTTGAGCCTATTCATTACAACCAAACAAACAAAGTTTTCCTCTTTATAATATTATAGTGTAGATAAAGTTTAAAGAGCTTTTTTAGCTTTAAAAAGTTTTATGGTCAAACTAAAGACAAAGTGGATTGACCCACGTAATAAGAATGCAAGAAATTTGATGCCCTGAGATCAAAGCAGACGTAACGGTTACGCAGCGACGGTGAACGACACCGTGCGATCGGCGCGGGCGCAACGATGTCGCACCAATTACCGTCACGTTATCGATTGGCAATCGATTAATGCAGTATCGAGAAATAAACTTATATTCGCATAAATAGAGCACAGTTCTAATAACCTACGTCATGGGTAATCAATTAGTCAAAACTGAAGCATGTCTAGATAGTCTTGTAAACACAAAAAGTTTTAAGTAGAGCTGTCTAACTGTAGAAAATGAACAATGCTCGTAAAGCGGTCTTAATTTATAATTTAATCTAGTTTGTGCCGGATAATGTAAAACAAGAAGCAAGTTAACATGTTAACAAAAAGTGCCTTCCTCCGGTTGTGTGCGTTACTAATTGTTACACTCGTCAGCGTACGTCTGTCAAGGAGAGCCCATATTAGCTTGACAAATTGACTACGCAGGAACAAACTTCCGGCAACTTTATGTATATTTCACGATTCATCCGACGACTTCTTTTTTGGTATTGTTCTCACTCATGGCTTCCTATGAACTGGTATTATGACGTGCGCGTCGTAAAACCAAATTGATATTAATCTCCGCGGCTGCATGTATAATCTCAGTCACGAATTATGGCGTGCATGACTGCATGCTGCATAGAGTTTTTGAATGCATGAATCTTTTTTTTAAATAGCTGCACAAGGGGTCTTGAATCAAATTATATTATTAGTACTCTTGAAAAACTGGATAGAGTAAGAAGTAAGAACTATAGAACGGTTTAGATTGTTAGAGAATAATGTTTGCGGTTTGGTAATCACAAACCGCTATAAGAACTGTAATTTTAATAGATTTTTTATATTAACTAGTTCAAATAAATACGTATTGTTCAAGCCTTTACACAAACAGAACAAAGTTACCAATACCAAGCAGGACATAACTTTCGTAGCAGCTATTGGAGCAGCAGTAATAGCAACCCCAAAACTGTGGAATATGATGCGGTTCTTTTAATTTAGAGCCGAGTATAATAGTTGGTCGGTTATTCCAGTTTAGCGATCGGCGGGTACCGTTGGTAACGGGACCGCCGGCCCTAAGCTCGGACCCGCTCCCATCGGCCATCTCGAAAATTATACACAACGCCGTTTTGTACTTAAATTGGTATCGATTGATTCAATTGGAGGGATTGAAGTGCTGACTGAATGCATTCAATCTGAGACATAGAGAGAGAGACCAGCCTGACGAAAAATAATAACTAGGTACGTCGAATCCAAAAAGAGTGAAATTATCTAATCTTATAAAACTGACAAAATATGACAATAGGATTGTAGTAATCTAAGAAGTTATAAGTTTAATGTTTAATTTAGGTTTAATGTTCAGGATAATAATTTCAATTATCATCGAAAAGTGATCGATGAGATCTTAAAAAGTTACGAATTAACTATGCATCGATATTGTTCAATGCACAGGGCAGTTAAAATATTCACCCCATATGTCTTTATACACTCTCATAAAAAATACAATAAGAGCCTCGATATGTAACATTACATGCGCACTCTAGATGCACTCATAACAATGTTTCATCGCACCAAGTTGCGTATAAAGTGCCTTTAAGCAGTGCTGTGTTATGTTAAGCATACTTTAGCTACGCCATAAGCATGACCGAGGTGTTAAAGAACTCGTATAATGGGAGGCCAAGGTACTTCAAATATGTACGTATAACATAAACGGCTTTGAGCTTTGTTCAAAAAGAATAAATATACCAAAGGGGAGTTTATTAGAAGATGTTCTTCTGCTAATATTGCAACTATGGAGATCTGTCACTTTAAAAAAAACAAGACGGTGTCTGAAAAAGCTAAAAACTGTAGTGTAATCTGTATTTTTTACTACAACGGGGAAACGTATGGCATGCTGTGAGTGAGAGAGTGGTATGCTGAACTGACAAATCTCTCTCACTGATCTAATGGGTGATTTGTTCAATTTTGAAACGAAAATATTATATTCTGATGCTCATGAAAAGAAATATTTAAAACATTGATGATGAAAGATTCTAACCTGTGGCCGAAGTGTCGTATGTCGCGAATAGTAGTCATGCTGGTGCTGGTAGAAGTTGGTGGGCGATATCGGCGGCCGGTACTTCTTGTGGCCGTAGCCCATGGTGTCCATGGTGTGCATCTTGGCGCAAGGCTAGTCCATCACACTTAACCGATCAAGCGGGGCCACTCTCACTGTCCGCTTTACATCTGCAACAAACAATATTCAACTGGTTAGTAGAATAATTATTATTAAAGTGTTTTAGGTACCTAAATATTTTACTTGAGGGCTTAGTGTGAGTTTACATCAAACGTCCTGATCAGTGAGCGCGTTAAAAAATTATATGAACATTTTAGTTCTTGAAAGTTTCCGCTAGGGGCGCTGTACAATCCGTCATACATTTAATGTCATTTTTTTACACGCTCACTAGTGACGACGTTTGATGCACTAAGCCCTCTGAAATGTCATGACTCCATTTTATTTACAAAACGCTTTTTCCAACAAAAAAATATTAATAAAGTTACCTAACCACTTCTGATTTGTGTAGGAAAGTATATTTTTTTAAGAGTCCTAGTAAACGGTAGCAGGTGAAATAATACCACATGATTTCTTGAAAAGAATATTACTGTAGAAGTATCCGCTGAAGTCATAATCTCATATCTGTTAATTTACGTCAACTAATGATTTTGATTAGGTACATAAGCGTTAAATAAAACGAAGAGGATATTAGCTCATTTATTTTATTTAACACAACAGTAATGAAACACTACATGTAACGTGATGTAATAAGCTAGTTTTTATTCAATCCTTTCATGATATTATTTGACATGAGTGAGTAAGTATTTTTTACATTTAGTTCCTTCTTTATTGAATTTAAAGATATAGTAAAAAACTAATTGAAAGAGTTCGTGTATATGTACAATCATTTTAATTATTAAAAAGCATCAATAAAACATGCCTGATTTTTGATGAAATTAATTAGGATTAAACTAATAGAAAAAGGATTAACGTTCGAATTCACCTAATTAATACTCGTACCATTTCTGTTACTCATTAAATTAAATAATTAGAACTGAATTCACTTGACGTGGACACGCACTGTCATTTAGGATTAAAACTCTATAAAAACAATGTACAGTTTTTGCACCAGCGTTTTGAAAATATGCGGTCAATTACCTCGAAATATTTATGAACATGACTCATACGAATCAATCTCAATAGTTATTAATTTGATTTTAGTATTTTCTAAAATGGTTATGGCTTGTAAGTGGAATGATTAACGATTTGAATAAGAATGATAGCCTTCTATTAATATTGCGCACAATACGTGTTAATTGGATCACAAAAATCTAGTTCGAAACATATTTCCAACGGTAACAATATTTCTAGCAGCAATCAATGGAGTATGCGAAACGATTTGCATCGTACTCGCATATACGAGTATAGATTAACATGCAAGATGTACAGATTTGGATAATTTATAAATAATAGGTAAAAAAATCGGTCCAAACACATTATCGACATCAGCAGGAGACTGAGTAATTGAAGTATATTACAAATATTACTTTTTGTTGAGATCGAAGATTAGTAGGTAATACAATGAACTACCTAAGCAATGACAACACAAAATATGAAATAGACCGCCCAGCAAAAATGCAAATCAATTGTAGAGTTCCCACGATTTTTTCTCCTACTTCGTATTGGTATGTTCGTATATAAGATCATAGGTAATTATTCACGTTTTATTTTTTAGCCTCAGTTCGGTGGCTGTGCTTCTCTCGCAAGGAGCAGTGTGACCTCACCTCAGGGTCAGCCGTTGCACTATCGACCACCGTCCGTTATCGATATCACGGATGAATGGTGTTTTTTATCAACGTTTTTCCTCAATGATGTGTCATAACCATAAACATTATTAGAGCTAAATTCAACAAAAAAATAATTGCGATGTAGAAATAAATTGTTGATTGCTATCAGGAAGCTGTTGTTTGGATTTTTTGGTCATCGATTGTACTAAATGTTTTTAGATACCCAGTAATCAATGTAGTACCTACTTATCAAGTTATCGCTTGAGTCGGTAAGGCTTCAAACTAATGCCTCTTTTTATGTTATTATGTAATCAACACGTCGAAGTTAATTTAACTTTACATTAAAAAAAAACAGATTACTGATATAAAAACAAGTTAAAATAAAAAGATTTCAACAATAAATTACAGTAACTAGAAAGGAGTAAGTAGATACCTATAAATATAGTAGTAACCTAGGCAGTTACATAGTCGATTCTTAAAATTGTTACGTCGTGTTACCGTCATGCCATTGTATTATAATGACGATTATGTCGCATGACACGATATCGCACATGTTGCAGACGTTACAGTTACAACTGTACCACATCACCGCTAACCATAATGCCCTTCCAGTTTTCGCGCGGTTGTCGTTAACACGTAGCGTTGCCTCAGGCCCAGACCTTGCCATGCTGAGTCACCAGCTCACGGCTGCAGCGTCACAGCGTGGGAACTGACCGATGTAGGCCTAGGTAATAAATTAAAGCATGTAGAGCAGTATAGTCTGCATCAAAAGACTTTGGCAATCGGTACGTATGATAAAAATCTGCTATTTTGGTAGAGAGAAGTGACAGTAATCTTTTTTTATTATTAATCTTTATTGCACACATTTTTTATTAATCTTAAAACATAAGTACATTTAGAGCAGTATAATCTGCATTAAATAATGGAATCTTGAAAATAGTAACAGATTATGTCAATTACAAAATGCAGAATTTTACAGCTTAAACAGGTTATATCCTATTTAAGTATTTAGTAGACTGATGTCCGTACTAGGATACCCAATACTACATCACACAGATACTCTACCATTTTGGTAGAGAATTTACGGTATCAGTGATCTGAAAACATGTTATTTAACTTTTTACCAGCAAAAAGAATACAATTCACATTAACTGCAAAAGCTAAAGATATTCCATTTGTAAGATTGTCAGATTCTATTGAGGCGAACTATACAATGATGTTATAGTTGGAAGCTTACTCGAGCGAATAGTAGTTAGATACTTAGTAATAATAACAATCGATACACTATTATGATGATGGGAATATACCGGTAAACCTTCATAGTAATTGATTCAAGATCTAACTAATTCTTCGACGTACACTATAATTTGCTATTGAGGCTGTAAATAATTGAATAATATGAATATATCCTCTGGCTAGAAGATCGCGTGCCATCATCAAATGGAAATATATTAAATTGTGATGTTTATTTGGGGTTTCATTAATTTGTTACTTCCTGTTCCCATGGAGTAATTAAATGAATGATATAATAACTACATTTAATTTTATAGCACTTAACACAAAATTGATACGAAAAAATACTTGGATCCCATCATTTCAAAATTCATATTAACTTTCAGCCCCTATTTGCCCCTATTTGTCAAAAATGTTCACTTAAATTCCTATAAATTGCCAAATGCCACGCTTGCAACTATTTAAATTAAATTTAGGTTACATTAAGCGTATTTACTAAGTAGTAGATTCAGTATTCTGTTAATTATAAGATGTCTTTCATATTAATGTACAGCCTTTCAAGTTTTATACCTCTACATTTGGATGTCTGGCTTAAATTAACATAAGTCTGTAATCTAACCTTCTTAATGCGAAGCCCTCAAAGGTCCCACCTGAATGCCTAATGGAATTTTGTTAGTAAACAATTTACCTGCGAGTTCAACGTTTCGCAGCGACCCGCGCGGGCCAATGTCAATGTCACCCCGCGCTCGCCTGTCGCTGCGCTGCCCATTCATACGTATCAGCTACAATCATTGCGCGTAAAATCAACCTTGATATTACTAGGAGACGAGTGGCAGTTCGGTTATGTAAATACTTTCCGTATTTCGCTATGCTAACTGTATAATCTTGGCTGCTGAAAAAAAGCTTAGAACCTGACGATCAAAAAATTTTATACATTGTGATTCATTGTGTCTGATATTGTTTTAAGTCTATTTTTATATTCTATCATTATTAACGTTGAAATTAATCTATAGCGCTCTATATTCTACTTATTATCTTTTCTCTCCGTAGTGACGGGATATATTTATATTTTCCTTCATTCTTTGTGATTCTATAACGTCTCAAAACATTGCATCAATTTGCATCTCAGAATAATAAAGTAGTTTTATCATTTAAAGTTATAAACTTACCCAATAATCCAACTTTATCTTTCTTTTAGAACTCGTATTGCAACGAAATTGAGTTTCCAAAACAATAATATTACTACTGACGTCTCGATCGGACTCGAGAAAATCTTCATGAATACAAAATGAATTTGCTGTCATTTGAATTCAGTGTCGCTTGCAGTTCCATAACTGTATACATCATTATTACTGTGATAGCTTTATTTTACATTCAAATCGAATAGTCGAAAGCTGTCGAATCTAAGAAAAATGGCTATTTGAAATACACAACCGAAAGTAACAGTGAAATGAACCCCAAATAAGGGTACTCTACTCTGCACAGACCACACAAGGTCTGTGGTACTCTATCACGTAATAAATCAGTAAGAATCTTATCAATATAAATAAAACAAAAGAAGGCGAAGAATGCGTGTCACCCACTTGCAAGTATTCTTAAGTAATATATGTAAAGGTATACATGTAAACAAGTAAATGTGGGTGAGTTAACGCGAATCAGCCGGAATTCGGCCGCGAACGGTGCCTGCGCGTGAGACTGCCAGATCGTCAATGTGGAACACTAAACTTACAATAGGGCTTGCCAACTGTGCAACCAAGAGATTAGGTCGCGCAAACACCTGATAATCAACAAACTATGGCAGTATTATTCATAGGATATGATACAATCGAGTGAAAAAAGATACTAAACTGACTTGGTGATCTCAAAAATTTTGTAGATCGAGTTCGAGTGTCATAGAAAGTTCTGTGTCACATAAATGAAAATATATTTGTGCCAGTAAGATGTACTATTCTATGCAAATAGATTTACATGGCTTTCAACACCAAAGTCAAAGGTTTCTGGGTTTCTTGGTATAGTTCCAAAATACTGAACTGTCCTATGCATGACATTGACAGTGGGGCGCCACCGTCAATACCGGATCGCTAGTTCCGATTTTTGCCATGTTGGAAACCCTATAGTTGAACGATGGTAGCGCCCCCCTGTCATTGAGTTTGGTGGGACAGTTCAGCGTGGGTCATCTATAGAAAACTTTAATATCGTGACATCTTAATTACTCACATATTTTACGAATAATATCATTTCAATTAAAATCTTTCTATTTTATATGCTATAAATAAATAGTTTATAAAAAAAATCTAAGGATACTCTACGTAGTTAACAGCACCATGATACTCTTATGCAAATGGCCAGGCACCTGCTGGCCATAAATAGTTTTGCACATCCTTTCATGGAAGCCATACAGAAATAGAAGCGATTCAAAGACACGTAAATAAAATACATTGCAAAATTTAGCATTAGATGCATCCTGGCGACACCATGGCACTTGTTATCCACAGTAAAACTCTACATTTACCTGCGTTACAACGAAAACATTATTACCGACCATAAGTTAGTATTCTGTACTATACAGTAGGTTGCATATTAAGTACCTTACCTTTTATTATTTTCCATTAAAACCACGTAAAGGTGTGTGTGTTCACATCAGGAACGCACTAGTCCGTCTCAAACAAATATTTTGCTCGATCCGCGCGCGCCTCGCAGCAGTGAATAAACATTACTTTAAATACGCCGTTATTTTGTATTGCACCTGACGAATACATTTCGGATCTCCTGAGGTGTAAAGACAAAGCCTTTTTATCAACTGAGGAGCGAACATGATCACGTAACCGTGAAGCGCGGTTAAATCATCTTTAAGTGACCAGTTAACGACTCATTATTATTTTTTAATAGTGCAACCGTGTAGTAGTGTGTTTCCTGCTGCCGTGTTGCGAGGTATCATGTCACGATGCGCACTGGGCGTCCTCTGAATGAAGAGTCATAGAGGATCTGTGAGTAGACCTCGAGGTTAGGGATGCCAAAAAGTAAAAAATAAAAATACCCAGAGCAATGTAAAATTGAGGTTTTTGTCAATACCAATGGCTAATTAGTATATAATTAAGTAGGTATATTAAAATTATGTGAGCTCTACCTTTAAGAATTATCTAAGTACTTTATCAAAGGTAAAGCCGCCGGTTGTCGAATAAAATGAACATTCAACCCTATCACAGGCTGACGTCATGTAATAGGTAATTACGTTGTGTGTACCTAAACATCATGAAGATGCGCCGAGTTATCTAATAGGTATGATCATCACGATTGTATAATCATAATTGAGCTTACAGTATTTAAATGACCATGTACCAATTATCGATTCTATATCTCAAAACTGTGATAAATTATGTAATCTGTTAGATATGATTTTAATTGTAAACTCCATCAAGATTGCTGTATTTTATCTAAAATATTTCCGATAAAGATTTCAAAAAGTTCGCATTCGTTAATTGACAAATTAAATTAGTTGTATGGGCCATTAAAATTTTATTAGTTCGTATTATAATTTATAGTACTAAGTATATTAGTTATAATATTTTTAACCGACTTCAACAAAAGGAAGACGTTCTTATTACATGAATGCGTCAACTTTACATTAGTAGAAGAATCTCTAGAAAATAAAGTTTTTTTAACCATTAAGATGAGAATTGAATATCCATCTTATTCTGATTTTCCATTTCTTTATTATAGATCTTTTTTTGCTACAAAGCATAAGTTTGCTAAAGCCCGGAACTAATATTTTCCTAAGATGCAGCAAAAACCCATAACTCACGGAGAAAGATGTTGTGAAGCAACAGTGCAGCACAAATAAACGCACAACAAGCAAGTTCACGCAACAAGGCAAAAAGTGCGTCCGATAGCGCAGTCTAGCGATGCGCGAACGCAAGCGCAGGTGTACTAAAGAGCGCTCTACAATCGATGCGTTTCGTATGAATAGTTTTTACTGAGGTACTAAGCAAGCAGGCTAAAGGACTAGCTACCACAAAGTCTGCTTCTTACTATACAATTTTCGATAAAGGATTAAGAAAATTAAAGAAAAATCGGACGAAAAATTACTATACGCGTATAGATTGAATGCGTTCAAAGCTTCCATCGGAAAATTCCGATTGCAAGCGGTAGACTCGATGGTGTTTTCCTTTAAGTTCTTTTTTTTATTCTCTTCAATATTCATGTAGCTCTGACTTCATTATTTTAAAGTAAGTAAACATCTAAGTAGGATATAAATATGACTTCATTATTTTAAATAGAACTAAACTTCGAATTACATACTCGTATTTTTTTTTGTTCATATGATTTGGTAATGCTTTTAATAAATATAAAAGAATTTCCAAGGCACTATTGATTAGTTACGCATACAATAGGCACAGGCAGTCAGTGTGCACCGCACTTTACCGGTTATCCACGATGCCATTTACACTGAATGGACTAACGGCGCACTTGAACTTTACGTAATCCCATCTCTACCGTGAGTTTTACTCATTAATAGAGGCACGACACTTTAATAGGGGTAGCCTAACTGAAATACACAGTTTTGTTTTATAACAGAATAAGTTTTGTCTGCTGTACTACAAACCTAAGTAACAAAGCATAAGGAAAATCAAATGCAAAACTAAAATTTTTATGTTCACCATTTATCAGAAAAACTACTTTTTTAACAAAAGATAAATGAACCATTACTAAACTTAGGCTCTAATAATAGTCATATTTTTATTCGTCCAAGTTCAGATAACAAACAAAATCTTGTGATAAAAATAAAATTGTTTCCGATACTTGACTTTCCGTTACGCGACGTCCGTTTTTACCATCATTGTCTCCCTGTATGGTGGTATCATGGCAGTTTATGTGAGATAATGTTACCAGAGAGTTTTACATAGAATTATCGCATGTTCATAACACTATGTGTGTCAACAGTGCCGTCCCGCTACGCTGCGCGCACGCACACCTCAACAAGTACTTGGCTTTATGATAGCTGTAGTAGTAGCTGTTGTGCTAGGCTATATTCATTCTAAGTTATTATATCCACATACCATCTTATAGTTAAGTTTCCAATATAAAGATAACTTATCGAGATCCATAACATCCATAAAGTTTTCGTGTAGACTGAATTTTATTTATCCAGGGGCAGTATCTCATAACAATAAAAATTGCATGACTCACTAGGTATAAATGTTATGAGCAATAAATAGATTTAATATCAAATAAATGTATTCTCCATTGTTATTTTCAGTGCGTTAATCAATAGATCTTCATTGTTACGGACAATTGAGTTGATTTTACTTAGAAAAAAGAATAGAGATAGGTATGATGATCGAGTTTGGTCAAATATCTACTACCTGATATTAAAATTACCTATGTGAGAAGTATTTTAGAATTATGGAGTACTCACTTTAATATTTAATTTATTCTAACCTATTAAATCTAATGTTTCAATTTAGGGCTGTTTTCTTTTCATAGCTCTTCATATTTGAACACGTCGTGGCACAAGTATATCGAAGTGTAGTAGGTATCTCCTTATTTCTGTGTAACTATATTTATTAAATATAAATGTAATTGTTATTTTGACACGTTGTCCTTTAAAAGATCATAAGGTCATGATCGTCCTCGACGCAAAAATAAAATAAAAATCTTCAAAGTTTCTCGTACCTACGTAAATATTTTTGTACCTAATTTTAGTTTGTTTAGCTTTGCTGTCAATATTTTTCTGGCTATTATATTTAGACAAAAGGCTGCGGTACGAGTGACTAATGAGCAGCGTTCTGCTTCAAGCCCCACAATAATAATTAACAGTGAACGTCGAGTCCGTTACTCGAGAGCTTTTCGTAAATGTTGAAAAAGGAAGTACAATGACTTAAGATGATTTGAAACGCATTAGGGTTTTCTTACTTTCTACGTGTTAGTCATCGAACACAGAAAGAATTCTCATTATGGACTTCAATGATGTTAGGAGCTGAAAATTAAACGTAACTACCAACACTTCATATGAATAAGGGTCAAAACTGCATATTTATATTGTGCATAAGTCGAACAAGCTATGTGCTTCTACAACATAAAGTAGTTATGAACAGTTATCGTTATAACTTAGATTATTCATACATGTTCACTGTTTTGCATAGTAGGTCATTACATTGAACAATAATATGAGTAGCACGATATTTTTAGTTTTACTTATATCGTATTTAATACATTTTCATGGAACAATTAACTTTCTGTAGTTAATTTATTTATTTGCAATAATGTCAGTTTTCATGTCGTTGATGTCTTTTCAATGAGAGCGCCACGCGCTACGAACTATCGAGATAATTTGGGTACCTGCCTATGTAGTATTTCATATTTTCCTTATCGTATCGTTTATTTACTATAATAGATATAAGTTACACACATAATTACACACATATTTTTTTAATTACTGTCATTAAAATAAAGTTTATGATCCCCTATTTTATTAACAAACTTTTTCAGTTTAGTTTAATTAATCCTACAACCTACAAGAGCTCTACATTTAATTACCTTACACCGTATAAAATGAGTTTTACCTCTCCTTGCGACCCCAATAGAAGCACATCCAGAACGGGCCGGGAAACGCAACGTCCGAACAACACTGCACTGGCTTAACGTCCGCAAATCGATTGCCAAATAAATTCGTGTCACTCAGCGATACTTAGCAACAAAATTCGTATTTGGAACACGGCACTTCGACGCGCAACGACCGCGCAGCCGCGCACAGAAACGGACCCGTCGGGTGTGCGCCCGCGATGCACTTGATCATTGAACTGGCGGGGAAGCCTGCCGCGGCGCAGACGACTCTGGCCTCCTACAGCTCCTCACAGACCGCCGCCTCCCGAACTCAGCCGGCTAGCACTCCTCCGGCCCGTGTAATTGTAACGCAAAATACGAACCAAACCACAGGCTCTTCGGAAAATGTTGTGGTCAGCCGCCGAAGCGCGAGATAGCTTAATTGATCGCGCAATGATCGCTATCACCCATATCACAGTAACGTTATTATCGACTAACTGTAACTAGAGATATGGGTTAATTGTTTTCTAGAATCAACAAAACAGTTGGATTCTTGAGGAGGAATTCCGATTGATGACGAAATTATAGAACCGTTATTTTATCACATCTGGTTGTACGTCACATATTTTCGCACTTATCTCATAAAAAGTATTTATTTATGCATACATACTCATGCCTTTATTATAACAAGATTTCACGGCAATAAATCAGTCAGAGCAGTATGGTAGGAATGTACTATATCTTTTTGCATCTTATGAATTATATTCATTGCGCTCTCATACGCATTAAAGTCCAATACAGAAGAATACACAGGCTATAAACAATCATTATTTTTTCAATTATCTTTCAAGGAGTAGGTAGACATTTTCAATGGAATTTTACTTTTGAATCATTGGTACATACAAAAGATAATGAAGATGATTAATTATAATTATAAACATAAAACCAACGTAATTTCGGTAACATACACAAATTTATGTAAGGAGGTAATTATATGTAGGTAAATACGAATAATTATCTGCATTATGTATGACTTAACTATGTATTTTAGTAGCAATAACAATAAAACTGTTATAATAGCGTAACAACAAGTCCGACACAAGGTTAAGTATATGAATAAAAACATGAGTATTGCATTGAAGAGTCATAGAGCTGAAGCCCAGTAACAAAGGTATTATTTATCGAGGAGCTCTCCCGCCTGTGGTTTCTCCCGCATGTTTTAAAATTGCTCAACCCCGGGAACATGAATTTATGTTATTCTAGACTGGGTGATAAAAATGAGAAATGGTGGAGCAAGCAATATGTACTTCGGTTGAGTGAAATATGTACGTTGTCGTCTATAATATTTGGTGGGAAAAAATATTCGGGTCCGGTGCGTTGCACATTTCCATGCGTAATGATGCTACTATTATAATGCGTCACAATAAATTCTTCATTGACCGCAGCCTGCTTACAAACATTTTTTTTTGACAGAAAGAAAATACTTCTTCTTCTTCTTATTGTGTTGACAACAAACCTACACAGCGTCAGCCCAAAACTCCGCTACAAGAGTGGCAGTGAAAGAAAATACTGAATTTTCAGTATGAAGCATACCTACTTTGGTTTTTCTTCCTGCGCGAAAAACCTTTTAATTTAGTAATGTTGTCTAACATTAAAATAAAAATTGTTATGTTTCTTCTAATCATCAGCTGTTTAACGAGGTCTAAAACTGTATAATGATTTAAAAAAGCTTTTGTTTAATAGTTTATAGAGGCTTCTCTCTGAACTAGAGGCTAGAAGCGTCCGCCCCGCGCTCGTAAAGGGGTATTATAATGACGACATCGTCCTGCTGCGCACGCGGCCGTCGACCCGCCACCGGCACCGCTAAGACCGACCTTATACTGAAATTACCTGATCGATAAACATGAGAAATATTAAGTAATCTAGCTAGAGCATTAAAATAACTGGAGAGAAGAAAACAATTTTTGAAAATGTTCAAACGATCGAGCTTTTGTGCTGGATGGTATTTCATTGAGGTTAAAAAAGCTGGTATATTTGTAGAGCTATTTTGAACCGTTTAAAAACTAACGAGGCTTGTTTCCGATGGATAACTGGATAGCGCGATAAGAAATGTTATTCCTTCCTTGAATAAAAACTAATTTGATACCACTACTAAGAATGCGAATGTACTATGCCAAACGACATCAAAATAATATGAAAGAAAGAAAGAAAGAAAGAAAGAAAAATATTTATTCGATGCAAGTAGGTACACAGCAAGATAATAACTAAACTATGACTATGACTATCATTAATTTTAAATATCTAAAAAAAAGAGTTACGGTTTGGCACTAAAAACGACTTTTACTCTAATGTAGAGTCACAAGAGCCACTTGAAAATAAATTAATATCAATCAACCCATGATTGGACATGAGGTTTCCATTGAAACAAAAGAAAATGGTATCCCTAGGAACAATGGAAAATGTCATCTCACATTGTTTAGTATACGTCGCGGTTGGTCTCAAAAGCTTTATTTCCCAATAGCGTGGCAGTGCGGGCTACACGGCCGCCCCTAGCCCGGCCGATTTATGACCCTCGGCGGTGCTCCTCTCACCAGGCTTCGGTTTAAAGCCCATTATGCCACACCACAAATAAATTTTACACGCCTTACACGGCCTACACCACACTGGACACGGCGCAAGTGAAGCTATTGCCTTTTTGAACGAGTGTTCCATGAAGTAAGAGACCATTGATAAAACACCATTAAACCTTCTTAAGGGATGGGAAACACAGAATTAGCCAAATGTGTACTTATTTTATATTGTACCGGTTCAACAAAACATAATGAAACTATAGGAAATTATTTCATTTTTTATTTTTTATACAAAATAGCTACGAACTAAATTGAGCAAAACTGTCAACAAAAATTAATACTAATTTAAAATCCAAACCCTGACTTAGACTTTTCTAAAAAGTCTGACGAATCAAGCTTTAACATTCAATACAGGGCAACAAGGACTTTTTATCACTTAAAATAATTACAAATAAAGGAACTTACCAATAGTTATCAGCCGTCGTTGCCCTGTACAAAATAAAATAATTACTCAAACCTAGCAAAACCTTTAAACATGCGCATCTTGTTTTACATAGCTTAATAATGCTGTTTTTTACTCAAAACGGTTATTTCTTTTGAATATAATTATAGGTTCATATTATTACTTTCGGAAATCAATTAATCAATATACAGTAACTTTAGTCTGCATCTGTTATTGTTAGAAAAAGTTGCAGAACTTAACACTAAGTTCAAGTTCAGGTATTGAAAGAAGTATACAGAAGTTTATTCTTCCTCATAATGTTTTGCTATAGCGTCTAAGATGAATTGGAAGGTGCTTGAGTTGATCCAGCTGAGCCCAGAAGGCAGTTCTGAGGAATCCAAACTTCTGGCTTTTCTGCCCACTGTCCTTTCTAAGAAGTAGTCGTCGTATTCCATGCTGTAGTCCGGCAGGATAGGGTTGAATTTCGCGTAGTAGATGGCAGAGAAACAGGCGTATAAGAGCAGAGCCGCAGTGAAGAGCTGGAAAAAAATGCATTTATAGTTTCAAATTACTTTAATTAATAAGACCTAATTAGGTGGACTTTAGTAGGTTAGGAGTTCACAACAAACTTCTCACTTTCTATCACAATAGCCTTGTTAAAAGTATTTTTTTCAGTTAGCCCAATCTTACTTGATTTAAAACTCGGTCATTGACTTGCTCGTTTTAATTTATAGCTTTGTGAAGTATGTCAATTCCATGCATTTTAAAACATTCTACGATATTAAAGAATAACATTTTACTCGTATCTGTTGGNGTATCTGTTGGAGTTTACATAATCTATTATGGCATTAGTATTTTTTATCAATAATATTTAACGGTATTTCTGTTTAGCTAGACAACAAATAATTTTAACGTACGCCTTCCTTTAATCTAATTGCCAACAATTAACGAGTTCCAAATTACATCAGTACCTCTAGTAGGAAAAACTTTCGAGTTCGTTTCGTTGCGTATTCAAAGTGTCATCGAAAAATTTTGTATGAAAAATTAAACAGCGCCCCCTATATTATAGCCGCCCTAGGGGGCGCTGTTTAATTTTTCATACAAAATNGTTCGTTTCGTTGCGTATTCAAAGTGTCATCGAAAAATTTTGTATGAAAAATTAAACAGCGCCCCCTAGGGCGGCTATAATATAGGGGGCGCTGTTTAATTTTTCATACAAAATTTTTCGATGACACTTTGAATACGCAACGAAACGAACTCGAAAGTTTTTCGTACTAGAGGTACAGAACTCCCAAACGATCGTGTCTCACGTTACTCAAACGTATAAAACAATTTGTTTTAAGTACATTAATGAACTCATTAAGAGATTCACGTAGCAAATTAATTTTAATGGTAATATTAAGTTGATTGATTCAATCATCGTCGTGTGGGTGCCGGAGTCAAGATTGTTTGTTTATTTTGCTTAATTAAAGGCGATTGAACTGCGCAAACTTGCCGTAGCGTTTATTTATTTGCATTTGAAACCTAACTTTTATTTTTAACAATAAATAAATCTCTTCAAATATGTAGCGATGAAATCTAGGTAGACATCACGTAATTACTCGGATTTTTTATTGATAAAATTATTGCAATAGGCTTTTTTAATCAAGAAAATTAGATCCACATCATCGTTAATAAATCTAGACTGAAATAAAAAATTATAGCTTTGGCTAAAGTCCGAGTTACGCATCAATCTATTTATTAGCCATTAGATCCGTGTTAACGCACAAAAAATTAATTGCAATTTGATTAATGAATTCATCGGAATGTTTTAGCAGTTGATGTACTCAAATTACATGATCCCAACAATAGTGAGGTGTGAGTTGATCGCTTAAGTTCGTTGAAACAAATGAACGATAGCTTCCGAGCGCGGAACCAGCGATAAAATAATAGACGCTGCACGCGCGGGTTCAATACCGCGACCCGCACGCCTCCGGAACTGAGCATTAACGTTTCAAAGCCACATAAACGAATTGAAGACGATTTTCAGAAAAATCTGATTTCTTATTGTGCCTACAGAAAAGGAGGGATGAGTAATGTATAATGGAATGTCTATAAATGAATCGACCATAACAGATAGGCGGTTAATAAATAGCCTAACTAAAAATTACGTTTGCAGAGTCTATACGCCTCAAGGTATGGAACCTTGTCGTGTGGTAATGACAATTTATGTGTCTTACTCATGGGAACTTTGAAATGTTTCAAGGTAAAATTTAAATTACACGGTTTTGGACTGTTTTGAGGTTTGGGATTGTCCTGAATTAATGTGGGCACACGTGCAAACTTCAGTAATAGAATTTTAAGTTTTCACTTTGCTTGTGTCACCGTTATGACCTCAGTTGTTTACAACACACATATATACAAGAAATGTAGAGTCCAGAATTACAATAGTTACTTATAACTTTGGTGTGTAGAATTATTGTTACTAAAAAGATTTATAATCTTATGTACCTATCTAGTTGAGTATATTGTAAATGGACAATTTACTGTAAATGACTATTTAAAACTAATATGACCTCCTCTCTTCAAAGAATTGAACCTTCCGAAGATTTACATACCTACTTAGGTACTTCTTTTTTTTATTTATTCGATGATATTCGATATAATCAAGACAATAAACAAAAAGACGATCTCATCATAACTACATTATATTCCTGGGGCTGCTTATATTACGTAAACAAAATGATGTTCTGAATATGCTACCACACTCGTGCAAGGAGCAAACGCGAGCTGCGAATCTGTTTTTCGCGCGACCACGATCCCCTCGGGGACGTCGTGATTTCATATTCAATTACTTTGTATTACGTTTTGTGATATGATGTGTGTAAATGTGTATTTTGACAGATAGAATTTTGGTAAAAGTTTTGCTTTTAGAGTAAAATTAAACACAAATAAATCTGGATTAACGATGATCCGTTACTAATATAAAATTATCAATATTAAACTCTAGTTATTCGTAAATTAATTCCGTTAACGTCATTTATTATATGGTATTATTTTATATTTAGGTTCTTGTTTTTATTCCTGGTTCTTTAGTCGAGCTTCCTAATATAACATTATTATGCATTTATCGTGACTGCAAAATAAAACCATGTTTGTTAAAAAACCCACTGAAGACAAAGAACAGCCTCCATGCGTTTTGCAAAGCGATGATTAATTTAATTACGCACTGCATAATCTGTGACATGCTAATTAATGCAAAGGCATGGGACTACTGACCACACCAATGAACTTCGCTATAAAATTGAAGGTATCATGAAAATTCCGTACTACCAATAAATAATACTAGATCAAATAAGTTAGAGACGACAACACGGCAATAAATGTACAAAGCAGTGTTTGAAATCAATAAAAAAATTCAAACACCGAAATTAATTACATTTAGCAAACCAATAAAAAAGTAATTTTAATTTCATTAATAATAATTGTAGTAATGATTGACATGACAGCATAATTAACGGGTTAACAGCTCCCAGACAATTTAATGTGATCGTAACAAATTGATTTTTAATTTGATACATTTTACTGTCTAACTAGTATACCTGTTCATTTACTAATCTACTATATAAAAATAAGTCGGGTTTTCCTCCCTGACGCTATAACTCCAGAACGCACGAACCGATTTCCACGGTTTTGCATTCGTTGGAAAGGTCTCGGGCTCCGTGAGGTTTATAGCAAAGAAAATTCGGGAAAAGGGGGTAAAACGGGATCCACGCGTACGAAGTCGCGGGCGGCCGCTAGTTTGTTTTATAATATTTAGATGTCTTTAACATAAATTATAAATAGAAAAATTACATCATTGACTAAATTACGAGTATTAAATAAATATTTTTTATTTTTAAACACAGTGATGATTGTAGCATACTATCTATTATCTATGTATATCTATATCCTGTTGCCGCTTTTGTGACTTTATCACAAAATTCTCTGCTACAGGTGACGTAGATTCATCATTCCAGTAAAAAATCCGGAAACATTTGATGATACCATTTAGTAATTACGGTCACGTTAAATAATATGTTCAACCGGCAGTCCATTCGTGTTTCATAGTAATATTATTGCAACTAATAATTATTTAGACCAAACAAAGCCGCGTAGGCGATGTATGCAAATTATGTGGGAATATACATCAGGCATTTATACTTGGAAAAGATTTTAAACAGTTAATGGTATTGAGTGGTGGTTGTTGTATGCATGATTGATCCCCCAGCTTCCACCCATTACTGTGAATTCAAGCGCGGGTGCAGTGAACTCGCTCGTAGTTGCAGTTCATGCGAGCAATACGCATTAAGCACGTAAATTACAGCTAGGAATTCGATCTTGCAGTAAATAAAGTATTACTTTAACATAAGGAGGGCACTTCTATTGGAGCAATTATAACAAATACGGTAAAAAATCTAAGCTATTAATGATTATTGACATTCAAAGTAATTCAGGTATTAAGGAAAAACAGTAGGAAACGGTGGAGTATAATGACTCGAGCAAGGTCCGATAAATGCGAGGGCCTGGCCTAGGTGGCACCCATGCCTGACGGGCCGCGGCCTGACAAAACTATGTCAATGTTATGACTTCGGCGTCCTACGCGTTTTGATCGCCAAACAACCCGTACTTGTTTTTTAAGCGGATCAATTAACGAAAATATTTTTGCGCTACGATGCGCTAGGGTGGCCAGGAGGTCAGAACTATTTGTACTTATTTGTAAACGACAAAGCTAATTTGTCAAATAAAAGGTTGACCACAATGCCGAGGATACAGGAAACTTAGAACAAGTGTGTCATTATAATTATGTACATACATAAACATGCAAATACCTAGTATGTAGGTATGTACATTGTGTCAATCACTATTTTGTAACTTGGAACAAAACCTTGAATAAATACCAAGTCAGATAGAGTATGCCTTCAATGTAGACACATACTCAGACATGTGACCTAGAAATGGGTATAGTAAATCTTTATTTGTAGGTCTCTTGCACATCTTTTTGAATTGTAAATTAGAGTACAGAATAAGTTATTGTCTCTAATTTAACCTCCAAAGTAAATTGAACTGAACGTTTAAAGAAGTTAAATAACTTAACATACTGTTTCAAAAGCTTTTTAAGTTTCAAAAATTTGAATTCGACCTGGATCTAATAGCCACAGACGTCTTGACTAGTGAAAATATCTTGCACATGTGAATGGGCTGAAAAAATATCTTCCCGTAATTATTGAAAGTAAAATCTCACCTGGAAGACGCTCCAGAACTTGAAGGATCCCTCGTTGATGATCCAGTCGTAGTATCCGGCCCAGGGGTCGGTGTACCGGCCCTGCTTCATCGGCTTGGCGGTGGTGGTGGTGTCATGAGGATGCTCATCATAGTAGTCTTCGAACCCTCGCCCGCTCTCCGCTGTGGCATTTCTTGAAGAAGCTTTACGTAGCTGAAAGGAATCGAAAGAGATGATTGTGCGAACGACAGCACAAAACAAAGCACTGCAGCATCATCTAAACCTTCCTAAATAAAGATTGGTGCTAGATACACGAATACATAGCTATCAACTGATTTCACTAAGAGCTGTAGCTAATATGTCCTTTGGGTAAGGACTCATATACGAGTAAATAATATGATTTTACCAATGCATTAACTTACGAGAATGTCTTAATAGCATAACAAATGCACCACAACTCAAACTTTCTCGTTTCCAATTATCGTGAATATCATAATCGTAATGCTTCGCTTCCTATCGTGCACATTAATTTGGTCAGTTCCTAGCACCAAGTCTACTATCAATTTGCACGATCGTGTGAACCCGGCATGAGTGGTTGGCTAAACAAGGGTGCCGTCGTTTAACGACACCCGGTCACCTAGTTCAGGCGGTACCGTTACCGTGACCAACTTAGACCATTCATGTGTATTAATATATTTAAACCTGCTGTATATTAGCACGTCCAAGGCATTTAGTACTGTAATGCGAGTTACAATCAGTTTCAGCAGTTTACCTTAGCAACCCCTTCTGAAACTTAGGTAATTGAAACTGTATGGCCAAGGTTATTAGTCAAGGTTAAAAGTACAAAAGTTAAAATTCGACGGTCCATTTGCCTCCATTTCAGCCACACATTCTCACATGAAAGTAAATGATAAGGAGAAATTGTGAAAAACTATGGTCCGAGGAAAATCACTGAAGTGCGAAATTAACTTCACGCGATAGGGGTCGTGTCGCAATTTTGTATATGAATAAGCTGAATTATGTATCAGTATTTACTGGAACGCCATAATATTTTAGTTTTCGTCACTATTTTTAAAAAAAAGCACCGTAATTTAACCGTATAATTTGAGATTATCATCTCAAATTCTGCCACGGTAAAAATGTTTATAGTTATTGCAAGTACTTAACTTGCTTAATGATAAAATATTCTGCATCAAGCCGAGCAAACAACTAAAAACCGTTGGTAGCGGTTTAATATTCCAGTAATACTTTTAAAGATTATTTATGCCCATTTTTACTAGTCCCTTATGGGACAATAACCTAACTACGTCTTTGTCATTTAACTGGAAAATGTCATGAAAGAGAAAGGTCGATTGTGTGTGAAGGCACTTCGTTGTGTAATCACAAATTAAGTAATACTACCTATTCATTAAGTTTGAAAGAAAGAAAGAGCTTGAGCGTTCTGAATTTCAACTTAAAGAACTCTTGAGCATTTAAATAGTTTAGTCATTGAGTAGAGAACTTCAAGCTAAAAATATAATTCAGAAAACGGGGGTTAGAGCTTAAAGGCAAAAAGTTAGGCATTCAAAAGCGTACCATAACTGCAGTAGAATTGTGGGCAGCCACCCTGGCGCTGGCGCTTGCTCGCTTCTTGTTGATGTTCCTCACGACGTCCAAGAGGGTACGTAGACCGGTGAGGATCAGCTCAGAAGGTGGCATTCCGCTCCTCGGAGGCTCTGGATCCTCTAGTGACGGCGAATCTTCATGGTCAAACTGTTGTTCATTGCTGGAAAGTTTTCAGTTTCGTTGTGGAATTACTGTAAGCTCGTAATAGATTTTTATATTTTGTAAATAAAATTGACAAAAATAATGATTATGATAAAGGTAGCAGGAAGGCGCTGGATGCAGGCCGCTACCAACCGTGCGATGTGGAAATCATTGGGGGAGGCTTATGTTCAGCCGTGGACGTCCTGCGGCTGAAATGATGATGATGATGATGATGATGATGAAATAAAAATGATAAACTGACAACAACACTGGCTCTAACGACAAGGGTGGGCAGTCGTTGAGATGACAGCGCGAAAATCGTCGGCATCCACTAATTATGACCCTTATGTACCACTATATTGACAAAGTTCTCCGTCTTCGTACGCGATATTGGAAATTTGGCATCTACCATCGGCTGAATGACATTAGGCGTCTTCTGGCTTTGATATTCAATTTTCAACTGTATTACCTTGACAATCAGTTCAAAATTGATTACTAGAAAATTATTTGACAGACGATTTCTACTCTCGACAAATGCATTTGAATTGGGGTACTGTACTTGCACATAAGATAAGGGATCTTTAAACAGGTACAGTAAAGGTACCTTAATAAACATCGAATTGGTAATAATAACCCAGCACTAACGGGGGTTGACTTTAACATCTATAGGCTTCTGCATACTCTTAATTGTTTTATCAATGCATTTAGAGAATCAGAATAGTCATAACCCACTTTTAGAGTTTTATAATCGAAATTATGTTCACATTACGGTATATTGACACCTTAGTCTCTGCATCTGAACAAAGATAATATTCTGTCACAAAAACACGTAACGAATAAATAAGCAATTAAAACATAAAAATACTGTCTTAGAACCCTACAATGAAAACATGAAAAAATATGTAATACTCACTGTAACGGTATGTATTTGTACTTGGAGTAGGGCGGCGTGTGCGGCGTAGCAGAGTCGTAGCGCACCGCTGCGCTCGCGCCGGCCGCCCACAGCGCCAGCGCCGCCGCCGCCCACACGAAAATGTGACACGTCAACAACAAACCGCCTTTGGAACCCATTTGTGTAACCCTAACTATTCACTGGTTAAGTTTAATTGATTTATATCCTGGCTACACAGGAGTTGCAGTGAAGATACCAGCTCTTTATTATCTCTACAGCTATCAAAAAAAAAATCTTCACTTCTATGAAAAGGTTTTCTTTTTTCAGGTTTTCAAGTGCACAGCTAGGCGACGGCCAACCGACTGGCTGATTTGAAAATGTCTCCTCCCGTTAACCGCGTAAAGGGAACGCTTCAAATATGATTTGCGTAAACATAGCACACGTGCGGGATGTGTGAATTTAATTTGTGTCCCCGGAGACAGTGAAAGCTATTGCGACGATCTAATTGGACGCGATTCCGTCGGTATTCGGAGCGGATGGTGATATCAATGTATTTGATATATGCTAACTTTGTAGAACTTAATATCATGATAATTAGCCTATTGTAAAAATGTGTACANTGTGTACTAATAAATAAGTTCACTATTGGGCCTGCACTGGATGCCGCTTTCTGCAACCTTTAAATGGTTATATGTTGGGCTATGTCGATCAATTTGGGGGAGACATATGTTCAGCAGTTATGACCTATCCTGTACAATAATTTAAAAAATACACTAGTTATATTTTTGAAAGACTCTATGTATGTATACTTACTTAAACTTACAAGTTCCAACTAGGTGCCACTTACTCTAACGTATCTTCAGAACAATGTAATAATAATGATGTATACTACTGCAGCTTAAACACCCGTGAGATAATTACATCGTGTCTAGGTTTCTGTACAATTGTTTATCTATAAACTTATCAGCTCTTCATGATGGTTAATCTGTCTATATAAATAAAAAGGAATTGATGTTCGTTAGTCTGATTAAAACTCGAGAACTGCTGGGCCGATTGAGCTGATTTTGGTTTTAAAATGTTTGTCGTAGTCCAGGGTAAGTCTAAACGGTGAGCAAATACGCGCGCGATATTGTTTTTCTTTGTTGTGTTTTTGTTTGTTGACAGACAAAATTCCACGCGGGCGAAGCCGCGGGCGGAAAGCTAGTTTGAAATAGAAATAACATCATTACAGTGTACCTTACAATAACCATTGTGCAATAAAAAGGTACTTAGTTGGCTCAAACTATGCCATCGCGTGTAACAATCGTCTCGTTCATCAATGACTGATATGCTGCAGTTTAGATTAAATGCATAGAAGAGATATTCTTATCGTTTTCAGCTATCATATTTGATCTCGGAAAGAGATAAATATTTATGACACCAATACCTAGACAAGTATTTATCAAACGTTCCTAACCCTGAGATAGATTTTAAACCAAAGATTAGTGTTTCGCAGCTATGTCAGCAAAATCGGATAGTATGTAATAGATATGTATCTACCGGTAAATTAAACACAGAAACAAAAATATCTACGCTGCTATTATGTTGATGCAATGTTGTAGGTAAAGTAAAATAAATAAATTCTAATATTTTTGCAAAATATTATAGGTCATAGGCCTATGATGGACATGAATAAAAGATGTCTAAAGAAAATGTCCCATAATTTCAAGTACAATGCCGTACCATTTCATTAGGCGAAACAACCTTGAAGGATGCAATTTCTTTAAAACAAGTAATCCAAGCTATTATTCTAACGTAGTTTGTTCAAGTGTCAGCTGAACAAACTACATTATGTAAGAACCCTTAGGAAACTATGTAAAATTTTTATCTGCAATGTCTTTATCATGATAAGGTGCTCTTTTAAGACAGTCACAAAACGAACACTGATCAATACTCTTCTGAGTATCGACCCGTGACAAATATGGGTGGGGCAAAATGTGTGATTCCTATTCTACTGTGTTTAATATTCGAAACGTATGGATTGCCTCGAGTAGACCCGTTGGTTGACTCAAAGATAGGGCTGATCAGAGGCCTCACATCACCAGACGGCACATATTCTATGTTTCTGGGAATACCATTTGCGACAGTGGACCCGTCGAACCCATTTGGGGTAAGTTTGAAATAGGGTATTTAATTGCACATTCATTTAATTCTCAGTTTATCTCCTTCTCTCTCAATGTACCCACTCAATTTCTTTAGTAAGATATGAACGTCAAGTTCATGCAAACTTAGTGCGCGATTATACCTTTGAACACATATTTGGATTTGCATTATTTAGNGTTGCTATAGCCCTGTTGGTCACCTACATGGTAATTGCTTTGTAGGTGTCCGCCCCCCACGTGGCTTAGATGTTCAAGCGCGGACGTAAGGTTAGACTTTGGGGGGCTTATTATTATTATTATTATTATTTTTTCAAAAGAATTTTGATCTCGACCGTAGTCGGCAGTAATGAAACAGGTACGGGCTTATGCCAAGTATCCTGGTTCATTTGATGTCTTAGGAGGTTTGTAGTGTAAGCGTGGTTATTATTATTATTATTATTATTATTATTATTATTATTTGCAATGGTCTGTCTTTGTTTATATAATAATAATAATAATGAAATTGTATAATTTAATAGTATTTAATTTTCTAATTTTAATGTTTATTTGATTTTATAATTTTAATGTTTATTTAATTTTATTGTAGGTAATAATTCTCTATTTTATTTAATGTTATTTTTAAGTTTTTGCAACGCCTTCACTGGGCGTCACATGTTCAATATTATGTTTCTGTCAACCCTTACCCATGTGACATGCAATAAATAATTTGAATTTGAATACCTACTAATATACATAGAATCCGTTTGATAAAATCATTAATTTCATGTCTTTCAGCCTTCGACCCCTCATCCTGGCTTTGAAGGCACTTTTGATGCCTACGATGACTCAGCAATTTGTCCTCAACGAGAAGAATTTAACCAAACCCTGACCGGTACGCTTGACTGCTTACACCTCAATGTGTATGTGCCCAGCACTGCCAGTTCCAAAAATCGCCTACCAGTACTAGTCTGGATATATGGAGGTGGCTTTTCCATAGGATTCGCCGGAAGATATGTTTATGGCCCTAAATATTTAGTCAAACATGAAGTCATCTTAGTTACGATAAATTACAGACTTGGACCATACGGATTTATGTGTCTTGATAACCCTAAAGTACCTGGAAACCAAGGTCTCAAAGACCAATTGCTGGGTTTAAGATGGGTTAAGGACAATATAGAAGCATTCGGCGGAGATTCTGACAAAATAACGATTTTTGGAGAGAGCGCTGGTGCAGTTTCAGTAGGTTTTCACCTTATCTATACACAAGAGGAACTATTTCGTAACGTAATTCTACAGAGTGGCACTCCATTAGCACCATTTGCAATTGCTGAACCGGATTATAATGCACCATTGAAGCTAGCTCAATATTTAGGTTTTGTGGCAACCAACTCAGATGATGCGTTAGAATTTTTAAGAACTGTAGATACGGATCTAATCTTAGCAGCAACAGAGGCAACAGGAATTGTGAATCTACCTTGTGTTGAGAATAAATTTGATAATGTTGAAAGCCTCATAACCGATCATCCTATTAATGTTGAAATACCTAATGCAAAATCAGTCCCCATTTTAATTGGTTTCAATAATAGAGAACAACTCGGCACTTACGCAAAAGCTGGTCCTGAATTATTTGAATCGGATGAGTTTTATAAAACAATAGAGAGCTACTTTACCTACGATAGTGAACATCTTGCCAGAGTGGCGGAAAATGTACGCCAATTCTACATTGGTGATGAAGATATAAGTGCAAGTGTGAAATGGGAAATATCTGATTTTAGTTCAGATTTCTTTTTTAATCATCCGAACTACAGATTCATTCAGAAGTATTTAGAAAATGGAGGCAATAATGTATATCATTATTTATTTTCTTACGATGGGGACAGAAATTTTGTAAAAAGAAGGCTCAACATTACGGACAGCGGTGCATCACATGCCGATGAAATAACGTATTTGTTTGATTTCACTCCCTTCAACGAATCGCCTACATCTGATGATCAGCTCGTAATTGATAGAATGACAACGTTGTGGACAAACTTTGTTAAATATAGGTAAGTTGCAAACAAGTACCTACTAGTACATTCTGGAATTTTAAAGAGAGATCTTATTACCTTTAAAAAGGCATTCATTTATTCATTTTTGTCAATTTAACTTCTTCTGTCTATAGTAACAATTTTCATTTATTTCAGTGAACCCATTCCCGAGACCAGCGACTTGTTGCCAGTACAATGGCCGCTTGTTACAAAAGAATCCCTGACTTGTCTCAATATAGATTCGGAACTTAGTATTCAGAAAAGACCTTTCCATGACAGAGTGGCCTACTGGGACTTATTCTATAGGCTGAACAAAGTATTCCAAAAGGGATATAAAGAGGATTAGGAGTGAACACATACAACCTACCTACTTCATAATAATTGCACTACAAAACATGTTTTGTTTTTATTCCAATTAACTTTATAATTAAAGACTTATTATAAGACAAAAACTTTATTGAGCAATTTGAGCATAATTATGTAATATACCTAAACACACACTACACATAACATTAAACTTTATTATTTATGTTGTGACAATGAACTCTGTTTAATTTTCAAATTAAGTACCGTAGTTACTTCCGCTTATTAAGCATGTCCAGTTCACAACACCCTAAAAACTTAACACTAATATTTACATGGCTTTTGTTGTTTACACAATTAAATTCCTCTTTTATTCAGTTTTCGCCTTTTCATTCATGTATTTTTCCGCAGCTTCAGCAATAGCTTTCGTCACTCTCCCAGTAACTTCGTGTAAGTTCTCGTTTGTAAGATTCCATGAGTCTACTGATCGTTTGGAGAAGAATGAAGCTGTTGTGTCATTCGGTCGCCAACTGTTCGGATACACAATTTTGTGCCGAAGGACCGCTTTAATGATAAGGGCTCCTACGTATACAATAAAGTAGACACTAAAATACAACGGTAAGTAATACAATTTTTTGCCTAAATAATAGTAACTGTACCTATTAACACGAGGGGTCTCTGTAGTAGTTGTTGTTGTGGGATGATGATAATGATGAAAATCGTGGTCGTCGTCGAAACCATGATGATGGAATTTAAAACTGCTTGGGAAATCATGAGGAAAACCGCTATCATCCATTGGAGGTCCTGAATCCATTCCTGGTTTTTCATCAGACGGTGGTGGTGGTGGTGGTGCCATTACAGACATATCATTTCCTTTCATATCATTGCCACCTTTACCGCTATCCATATCACCGTTGGGTTTGTTAAATATTAATTCTGGATAGTCACTATCATGACCATACGATGGAGGACCATGATGATCATAGCTTGGATGGTGGTGGTCTTCTGGTGGCTTATCGTAATAGCCATGGAGATCAGGTTTGTCATCTGAAGCAGGCGGTGAATCCATTTGAGGTTTGTTATAACTATAACCACCCATATCCATGCTCGGGGGTGAGTCAAACGACATTGAAGGCTTCTTGTAAGTATATCCATGAGTATCCATAGCTGGTGGTGTATCGGCAGCGCCTCCTGGTTTGCCGTAGGAATATCCAGAGAAAGGTTTGTTCACAGGCGGTAGTGTAGGAACGAAGGATAATGAAGGGGGCTTATATCTATAACCTAAGTCCATTGGAGAATCATTGGAGTTATCAGACGTGTCCGGTCCCGAATCATCTGAAGTATCAGCTGGAGGTCGATACATTGACACTGGAGGACTTAGTGTTGGCGAAGGTGGTGGTGGCGCTGGTGCTGCCACCGGCGATGGTGCTGATGGGGGATACGGTGGAAAGGATTCGTAATTAGTTGGTATTGGAAAATCATCTCCAGTTGCTTTCGGTGGTGGAGGAGGTGGAGGCACCAAACTTGCCACCGCCTTGGGTGGCGCTGAATTAGGGCTCGATTGCTTTGATTTACTTCCATATTCACTTGGTAAATAAGGTTGTGCCGGATTGTACCGATCAATTGGTTGTTGCATATGTACAGTGTCTTGAACCTCCCCTCTCACTGGATTTTTCATTTCCTTAAAGTTGTCTAAATTCGTAAACATATTACTCTTTTTGCTATTGGAATATACATCGTACATCGGTTTCTTTGAGTTTTTTACTTGAAATGGTTTCAGGCTGACATATGGAAAACGGAAGTTAGGTTCAGTCCGAATCGCTCTTGATTCATTTTCAGCTCCGTTGCCAGGATTCGTGCCAAATCTGTAAACAATGAGAAAATTATGTTATTAAGACATTTCACATTTCAATTCACACATTGCCTAGGTCGTAGTTAGATTAGAAAATTACCCTGGTAAGGCGAAGTCTTCATTAACCTGAGTGTCTTCAGTCGTTGTGAAAACGTTTTCTTGAGATTTTTCAGTCGCATCATTTTCGTCTTTGTTTGAAGTAATTGCCACTTCTTCCCATTTATCAACATACTGATTGTGTCTTTCGTTATCAATAATATGCCAAATATTTTCGACATTAGATGGTGCAGGCGTAGTTGTCGTTGTCGTAGTGGTCGTAGAAGTCGTGGAGCTCGTTTTGGGTAAATACACAGGAGAATTATACAAATTGTTATACAATGCGAAATAGTCTGTTTTATCCACTTCACTGTTTTGATCGTTATCGTCTTTTATTTCCTTCTTTGGAACTGAATATACCACATCATTAACGTTTTCTTCAGGTACGTATATTAGCTGCGAGGTCGTGGTTGTGGTAGTCGACGTCGTCGATGTCTTGGCAGCGACTCTCTCCTGTTCCAATAATTTTCGAATAGATTTTCGCATGTTGTTCCCATCATCGGATTCAAACTCTGCGAAAATTAAGTCTGGGGTCTTCACCTTTGGCGTCGTTGTGGTCGTGGTAGCGTTGTGAGGCGAATCTATTCTTCTCATCCAATTGTGGTAGTAAAACGGAGCCGAACGCGCTTCATTGTTTGATTGTGACCGCGGCGATGGGGTAACCACAAAAACCGACGGACGCGATAGTATATTCACTGCTTCCGAACTGTATATCAGTAGAGACACTAACACCGTACAAAGTGTAACTTGTTTCATTGTGATTTTATTTGTACATCGGTAGACCGCTGAAGATGAGTGAAGTCCGCTAGGTCTGAGTAGTAACTAAAAATAAAGGGTTATGTCGAAGATTTTGAAATGTCACACATTTTGAAGCATCGAGTGTGAAATTGCGATAATTGGTAGCGGTACTTCTTATGTGGCACAGCTGAAGCACGATCCAGATCGCCGCTGCAATTTGCACTATTAACCACCGCCGATGTCGCTCGCTGCTGGGGCCGGTGGAAAGTGTTCCATATTTGTGTAACATATTTGTAACTATGTGTACCCATATGTCTTTATTGTAGAGTTACCCTAATGAACCTTTACATATTTCAGTGTTATTCCTAAATCACCAACCAACATTACAATAAATAAGTAAAGAATATACATAGATAAATAAGCAATGGATAAATTAACTGTACTCCCCCAGAATTTTACTCCTTCCTGCTGAGCCGTTGGAAATAGAATAAAGAGTTATGTTTTTCCTAACTTTTACATATTTTTCATAAGCTACCATTCTAGAAATACTTTAAAAGTAATTTATTTAATTATATTACAAGTAAGACGTAATTAATTCAGATAAAAGTATTTGTAGACGATTCTACTAGTAACCATTTAAACACAAAGCTTCGATTTGGTCACCTACTAAACGGCTATTAAAATGTGGGTAGGTAATGAAAATTCAATTAGAAAATTGATCAGTCCCACAACACAAAACACGAGCTTCACAAATTAAGTAGGCAGTACATTAGTGCTAATTATGGGAACCCTTCGGAGTTCCCGTTAATCTAAATACCGATGTTAATCCATAGGTAAAGTAATCACTTAACTGTGCGAAGGTACTGCATATTTATTTGTACCATTTCTATATTTTATTCGTAATTCGTTCACATTTAAAACGTTTTGTAATGGACATCCAGCAGTCTTCCCTAAAAACGAGCATTATGTAATAATTACTCGTATGATTTTTAACATTAAAAAAGTTTAATGTAATAAACGCTGTGAGCATGTCACTTTTTAAGTTACGAATAATTTTGCAAAAAACTTAGGTAGAGCTTTAATTTTTTGAAAATAGCTTATGTTTATTGGTAAAGAGGTGCGGTAATGTAATCGTAATTTATTTACTAGTTGTATTTATCTTATACCAACTATATTTGATTAATATTTATGACGTAGGTCAAGTATGCCTACTTGAAAGATTAGATTAGATGGATTTGTCCAATATGTTTTCGCGATATGTAAAGAATAAGGAGCTATTTACTTATACGTATTATATTATTAGATAAATACTGGCCATTTATTTTATTATTACCTGGACCCCTTAGGATAGAGAGAGATAGGATAGTTGTGTGATTATAAAAAATAATTACATATTTGCACTAAAACTCAAAATAAGCTATCTTTATTAACAACATTTTATTTATAAATAATCGTTTATTTACATATTATTTGTATGACTATAGTTTGTCAATTTAATATAATTACGTCTAACTTATACTTACACTTAAAATAATTTGTCAACTTTAATCTATTCTGTCATTTTATTCTCATTGGTAAAATACTATCCGTTAGTTTTCACGTCCTCTTTTCGTTCGCTAGAGTTTTCGGTGTCATTGTAAGCCGGGTTGTCCACGCCTGAGTCGCTACCGCCATCTATACTATCTGGCGCCAGTTTAGTTTGTTGGTTGGAATCTAGCGGTGCGGTTTTGTCCTGACCGTTCTCTGCTTTGCTATCGAGCTTAGCGACATCTGGCTTCTCTTTGCTGGCCTCCATGTTCATCGTTTCTCGGCACTCGACATCAAGAACCGCGGGCTTCTTTTTACAGATGTCGTCAGCGTCGGTAGAGGTCACCCTTTTGCGGATGAAGAATTTGTTGAATAAGAAGTAGATGCAGCCCGTGATGAACGTCGAAGCGGCGAATATCTGGTAGGTTGGTCTCGTGCCGAAATATTTCATCAAGTAGCCACCGATTAAACTTCCAGCACCACGACCTGTAACGAAAATTTAAAACTAAGTTAGGTAACTCTTTGCATTATAACATAACAACTACTTAAAACTGTAGTCTTGTAGTTATAAAATCTTTGTAATATATAGACTTCATTTGGAAGCAAAACAGTGGTGGAAACGCTTTAATCTTGGAACTGATAGAGGACCTTCGACATCACAAGGGAAATAGACACCGACATGGTGTTTCATGTAGCTTACTTCACCATGTTGGTCTTTTGTTACCACTATACAGGGTGTTAGGTAAATAAATGGGTATATGAGCCGACACTAGCCCATGTTAACATGGTCATATAAATGGTATGGTGAAGTCAGAAAATTGATATCTTCATTTTAATTATTTTATTTCTCATACAAATCGTATTTTATAAAATTAATTTTGTATGAAAATTAAAAAAATTAAAATGATGATATCAAATTTCTGACTTCACCATACCATTTATATGCCCATGTTAACATGGGCTAGTGTCGGCTCATTTACCCATTTACCTAACACCCTGTATAGAGCCACCTGACTTTGCATGGAGTGGAAATGAATCCAAGTATTTTCGGCAGTGGTGGAGGATTTTAGACAGCACAAAGAAGACGGGTAGCGTTTGAGACCAACGTTTTGGCAGTTTACTTACCCACGCCATAGTAGAGCCCTCCAAGCAGACCCTGCACGGAGGTGTCGGTGGTGGTAGAAGACAGTCGCGCAGCATACGTCACGGCGGCCGTGAACGACAGCGATGACGTCACCGACTCCAGCGCCTCAAAGATCAGGCACAGCCACGGGTTGTAGATCAAAGAGTAACCTAAACAAAAATTGACAATAAATTTTACATGCTGGATAATTACTCCTGATAACTTGTTTGTGACTCATTTCAACACTCTTGAGTGTTTTCTTGGGTGAGATATAGATAATAGAGAGGCTAGGTATCTCTACATTCAACCCTACTACTACTGCAACGACTCTACACACTTAACGACTAGACACTGGGACTCTAAAAACTCATCTACTTACATACGGTTTCAGTTATAATAATACATGTACCTATTTTTGCGATAGAGAAATCACAAAGGTTTCTTTCCTGTAAGTATATGTCGAATAACATTGGAAGTATGTACCATATTGTAAACTTTTTAACTTTCATTTTAACTCAGTAATTTTGTAGAGATTAGGAAATACCGATCAATAAGTAACATGAAACAGTCGAGTTCATAGTCAATGAGCAATACCTACATAAGTACCGATTTGGTCGTCTTCAAATATCCATTGTTTCGTCACACTCGGGTGCACACAATACAACAAGCCCAGTGGCTGCTCCCGATTTTGAAGCATCAAATCATCATTACTACGTGACTTGTAATGAAATCACATAGTATTTGCATAAAATAACAGCCTATTGATATCAATATCCCTTAAGAGGTAGGTATAGTTCAAAATGACGTAGGTACTTCAAGCAGTTCACATATTTCGTAGCTCAAAAAATCCTTTATCTGTTTCATATTCGACATTTGACATTAAGGTACCTCTAGAAACTAAGTTCAGAAAACATAAGACAGTCATTAATTTGTCTCTACCTAACAATACGCTGGTACAGTACAGACACGTGTCATGTATATCGAGACGACAATAGGTGTAGTAACGAATTGCATTCGAGATCCGAGGACTAGTAGGACCTCCCATTGTCATTGTGCAAGTTCACAAACATCTCGACACGTCTGTGACCGGCAATAGAAACCGTTTCAAATCGTCTTGAAAACTGGTAAAGACAATAGTTGATAAACAACTATGTATATCAAATGCACAAGGTGTGGCCGTCTACAGGACAGAAAGCGGATAGAAAGCTGCGTTTCGGATAGTATAATCAAATGAACTTGTTTTACCTAGCAGTCTGATGGCATAGAACACAAATCCGATGAAGAGCACATTCGCGTGTCCCAATTTCCTGATGATGGGTCCAGACAGCACCAGGAGGGGGAGACCGGCGATGCCTCCCACGGTGATGGTGATCCCCATCAGGGAACGGGATGCGCCCAAGTCTTGTAACAGCCAGAAGAGGAAACTCTCGATGTAACCCCACGCGGTACCTGTAATTTTAAAATTACCAAGATTTCCTTCAATATTTTTGTGAAAGAATTAAGTAAGTGACGGACTGCAGCATTATCATTAATCTATTTTAATTATTCATAAACACAGTCACTTTATTATAACATTATAGCAATGAGTTACGAAGTAACTCAATTTAACTGTTAAGTATCTTTTTTAATTATGTAACAATTACTTATTGTTTATTTTATGTTAACTGTAATATTAGTGAATAAATTACCCATAATGAAGCAAGCGATAAACAAGGCGACAATCTCGATGTTTCTAAACACAGAGATGACGTCTTCCAGGAGGTTCTGTGCCGGCTGCTTGAACTCCAGGTCGATGCTCAGCATCAGGGCGCCAGAAGCTACCTTCAGCACCGCGTACAAGTAGAACGCAGGCCTGGAACATGTTTTGAAGACTAGCTATAAACCGAGTTTATGTTTAACCACTATAAATGCATCTATGCTTAAGAGCAGGACCGTCTATAACGTACTGAGTGCCCTAGCATAGAGCTTCATTTCATAATCGGACCCAAAATGCAGACAGACTACAGCCTCCTCAGAAATAGTAATACCCTTTACAATAATATTTGAACCCACTGATAACGCTACGAAATGAAAGCTGACACTCCAAAGTAGGTATCTTTTACTAAATTAGCCTTGATAGATAGATTAAATTGCGTTAGATATTGAAAGCCGATTTATACTTTAAGTTTCTACATGGTCACATTAACAGGTTGTTTACTACCACTTGGACTCATGTAGCTACATAAATGAATATTAAATTAAGGGCAATAACAAATCATCCCGACTGGTGCACCGATAAGGAGAGAAAACCATAGCAAAAGGCGTGGAAGTAATTGTCAGACACACCTCTATTGCGTAGGTGTTCCGTTGTCAGTACAACTCAGTAAACAGTTTTCTCCGATCTTATTTAGTTAGATCGATTGGTGGTAGATAATATGTATCTTTCTCTCCCATATCATATAAATTTGTAGGTACACTGCGCACCCAGTGCGCAAGTAAAACAGTGTGCTTATGACAAGTAATACCTAAGTATTACTGGTGTACCAATTTCATAGATCACATTTCAATTTGAAGTCCAGTTAATCTTTAAATCTTAAAATCAAATATGTCAAAAAGAATGATTTCACAAGTAAAGCTCAGTGATACAGGATCGTCCATAGATTACACGTCTTTACTCCTTTAGTTGACTTTCAGTAAGTGCCTGCAGTATCTTGAGGTCAGCACCCCTTCGTACTCATTCCATATTAATATTTTTTGAATGACTACAGAAATCAGATTAGAACTTTAAAACAGTTTGTTAACTCATACAGTTTCACACAGCTACCTGAAGTCCGTATATCCCTTGCCCCTGCTCACGTAGTCAATGAGAAGACCAGAGAGAGGCGAGGAGATCATGCCTCCCAGGCTTCCGTAGACTCGCTGCAGACCGTAGTCAGCTCTCTGCTCCCGTATGATGGCTATCACGGCACCCTCGAACATCGCGAAAGCTGTTCCTCCAATTATACCGATAAACACACGCACCTGAAAAAGTAACAGTAATAATAGAGTGTAATTTTCTTCGCCATAACGTTTGCTATGTCATTTAAATTCAATGACAAAACTACATATTTAACTAGTATCAGGTAATTACTAGTACTAGCAGTATTAGGTAATAATTGGTATTATTTCATTCCATGCATATTTTTAATTACAATGCCATCGTAACATTATACATGTAATAATCGTGGCTTGTCGCCTATTATCTAAATTGAGCTTCAATATAGGCAGGTACACTAAACAACTGTTAAAATGGTTAACTACCGGATACAAGGCCTCGCCAAGAATCATGTCAAATATTTATTTGTAATTGCGTAAATCTATTTAAAACCTAGTCAAATAAGCGATCGTGAGGTCTCATAATACATCAGTCGCTGAACGTTCCATAGCTTTACATGTGTGCCCAATGTGGGACAAGGCCGGCACGGGGCTTAGCTAATGATTACGAAACAATGGAGGCTTGCAAGCTCCTAAGCTCGTTTTGGGAGAGGCATACATAGCTTACCCATGAACGTCTAATAAGTAATTAAAATTGCTACTAAGTAATTAGGTATGTTAAAAACTAACGACATTCTTGTAAAACTGCTTAAAATAACTTAGCGCTATTTTTTCTGCGGAATCAGAATAAAAATAACGTGGATGTGGTAGAAGGTCATTTGCGGATAATGTTTACTATTATTTCCATGTGTATGATGCATATCAATCACGTCTCTCTGCTCGGGCGTCTTAAAACATCGGTAAATAAGTATGTAAAATATAAGATACATAGAGACGTATAGAGAATCAAAATATGAATTAGCACATTAATGTAACATCCCTCAAACATACTTAAATAATTTAAGTGGCACAGCTGGCTGTGGCTGTAACATCCATGATTAACTATGTTATTTTACGATTGTCATTCAAACTTACTTAGCTACCCCTTTTTATAGCTGATTTATAACTTTGGTCTCAAGTCTTTATCAATGGATAACACGCATAAGTTGTAATATTAAGTTAAATTATGACTTAATTTAAAGTTTAGATCACACACATTACACTAGTTTTTATTTCACCTCAATCCATCCAGTATTACCGAAGATAGAGCTTCGAGAAGTTCACGGACTTTTTANTCAATTGGCGACTGGTTTATAAATTGTGCCCTTCAAATGGATTAATTTGTGTGAAAAACTAAAAATTCCGTAATCGTAGATTTTTGTAATAAGATTCCGCATACAAATTAACAATAGGAAAGGTAAGTGCGTGTTCCCGTCACGTAGGGTATGGTAATTACAAAGGTAGGAAATTTCATTGAATTACAAAATGATGTTTGTCTAATTGATTCATGATTAGCGATTTGGGAACTACACACTAAGTAACATATTAACTAATAGTTCTATGTGCAATAGCAATTTGTATAATAGGATTTTTCTACAGAAAAATACCAAATAAGTAGGTAGGTAAACTAAAGAAACGATGCGTAGAAACATACATTCTACGAACTGTTTTCTATCAGAATGAGAGCTATTAATCAGCGAATGCGATGTTATTGCATTTTTCTCACGCATTAGCTATTAGAAAACGTGCGTAAAAAGTGGGAGTGCGGAGTAGGACGACACTGGGCGCAGCGGAATGGGGCCGCAGGCAATGGGCCGGGTCGCGCGTCAAGTTCGCCATTAGCCAGTTAGCCGCGATCACCCGACAATCTTCCCATTAACGGTTCCGCCACTCAATCTGCATGCGTTTACGATAACGCTCCACGTGTTCCCCTTGAAATTGTCCGTCTGGGAATTAGGCAATGACGGTCCACCTCCAGTCTCATTAGGTTTATTATTGCATCCTCGAATGACCGCGTCATCTTCTAAATCCGCTGTTTCAAGGTCAAAAACCGGTCCCGATCAATAAATACTTACAGCGAGATAAGTCCAAAAGGTGAAGGCAGGGTCAAGTTCCACCAGCTGATTCTTGTTTTGACACAGAGTCTTACGTGGCACCGTCCCAGCACACGCCGCGGAGCACTGAGTCAGCCGCTTCGACTCTACGTGAACTCGTACGCCTTCTTCATCCAGTGCCTAAAACGTTCATAGTCTATGAAACAGGTTTACATTATATTAATACGACCCTTGCAAAAGCAAACTGAATCTTACCCCATCAAAATAGTCTCTACATTGGTAAATTTCTTCAGCTTCAGTTGAATTTCCAGTAACTAATCCCATCATGACGTTGATCGTGTTTTCGTCATCTTGAGTGATGCGGAGTTGGTATAAATCTTCTATTCTTTTATCGGTAATTTCATCGAACATTTTATTGTTACCGAAGTAGCATACGGCATCTGTTGAGTTTTGAGCGCATTCCATGTGATACAGCTGTGGTGCGGGGAAGAAGACCTCGCGGTCTGATATTCTGGCAACAGTTGTATTGAAGTAGTCATTGTTTGTTAGTATACGCGACGTGCTTTGGTCCTTCCTGGGTGCCCTCGTTTGGGCCATAAACGATGACACCGTGTGCCGGTAAACGAGTCGCTGCGCTTCATCGAGCGTCTGGACGTGCAAATCATACGAGTGTGTATGTAATATCGCAGCTATATCTTCTGGTGATATGTCAGTCGGTAGCTCGCAGACGAAACCGCAAGAAGCAATACTGAAAAGATATCAAATATCAGTGTTCACCGATACAAATCGGTATGTAGAGCAGGTCTAGTCGCAGCAAGCATGTCAAACATTAATAATAAATAACATTTAACTATAGCCACGATAGCCGAACGGTGAAGGGGTCGGAGTGGCCGACTCGAGATCCGAGGAACGCGGGTTCGAATCCCACCGCCGCTCGACTATTGTGGTGAGCCCACTCGTAACACAAGCTTATTTAGCTTACCACGAGGGGCTAACGGGACTATTAGTAATTTGTGCAATACAAATCTATATAAATAAAAATTAATTGATGTTCGTTAGTCTGATTAAAACTCGAAAACGGCTGGGCCGATTGGGCTGATTTTGGTTTTAAAATGTTTGTCGTAGTCCAGGGTAGGTCTAAACGGTAAGCAAATACGCGCGCGATATTGTTTTTCTGTGACAGAGAAATTTCCACGCGGGTAGGTTTGCCAGGTCGAAAATCACAAAAGCCGTACTTTGTGCTTCATTTGGCCGGATTTGTGTCAGCTCATGAGTGAGTACTATCATCATCGGTTGCTATCCAACATCCTGATGCGTGCACTTCATATGTGGCTCGACTTTCTCCTGGCGCGGCAACCAAATAAAAAGCCGGACAGGCCGGACAAGGCAATATTTGGCCGGACAAGGCAATATTTGGCCGGACAAGTCCCTAAAAAGCCAAACATGTCCGGCTAAAGCCGGACGCCTGGCAACCCTACACGCGGGCGAAGCCGCGGGCGGAAAGCTAGTAATAAATAACATTTAACCCATATCTAGATAGAATTAGGTTTCTCACTCACGTTAAATTGACATCATAAGGGTACGGATGTAGTGGCTCACAAGGGTGGTCAGTCATGTGGCGCAGGCGCAGGCCGCCGTCGCAGCTGGCCAGCAGCTCGGCTTGCGGCGGGAACGTCACCGTCAGCCGCCCCACTGGTACTGCCAGCAGCAGCAGCGCCGACACCCCGCCCAGTGCCGATGACAGCGCTAACAACAGCTGAAAACATACTCTTTTATAAGACCTTTTGTTGTTCGAAACATAATTATTTATTTATTTTACCTTATTCGGAAAACAAACAGTGTTAATTGACGCAGCATTAACTATCTGAGTATAAAGCTTTACACCAATTATATGTTTTCGCATACATGAAGGTATTACGAGTATCATAATCATTAGCGTTTGTTACTACCTACTAGACGAAGTTAGATCAAGTAAACACCAGGTTAGATCTTTGGCATTTTTTCCGACCATTTTTATTCATTTGCTCTACGTCGCTTCATCTAATCCAGCACTTTACCTTATTAGAGATGCCCTTTCTCTTTCCTTACTCATTGTATTGTAGTTCGTGAGTACACGGTATGCAAAAACTATCCATAACCGGAGCAACTAAAGTCCTTATTGTAGAGTCACACACAATGTAATAACTGACTTAAGAGTTAAAAAAACGTTATCATTACTGAGACGTAGAGCACTTCATTACAATACTTAACTGAAATACTCAATTGGAAACAGAACGTCAAACTGTCGGAAAAACAGGATGTAGTGTTTACGAAGCATGATCAGCAGAAGTAGACGAATTACCGCTTTTAAGTACAATTGTCAGCCAACAATGTCATCCAAGAATAGAGATGTTGGAGTGCGTGGACCGTGGCATTAGTTCACGGGAGGAAAATTGCCTACTGATGGTCAGTGTTCAACTAATTGGCCCATCATTACACATTAAATGTGTGAAATTAAATGGCATTACGAACCACTTAAACTGAGCGGATTTTGTTAAACATTAGTTACGAGTAGTTCTTATTAATTACATCTATCTGGAGGATGCCAAATGACTCATTCAATGTCTGCCTCTATTTGTAAAGCTAATCGACTAAGTAAAGGGAACAACAGTTTTCCCCATTACTTTTACTACTACATAGCGCTAAGAATTATGTATCTACTTGATAGTCATAAAATTTTTAGCGTTAAAAGTTGCATCTTAAACTAAATGAAAAATCGAACTGCCTACGGTGGGAATCGAACCCATGACCCTTCGCTTGTCGGGCGACTGCTCTTCCATCTGAGCTTACTTAGACTCTGGATATAATCTACTTGATATTTCCCTACAAATTAATTAATTGTAATGAAATCACTGAGTGCATAAGTAGATCAATGTTACACACGTATACTGGTTTATATGACGTAGACATGGTTAGTTAAATCTCACATATCGATTGAGTAATTCTGTAACTAAGTAATGGTAGATATTAAATTGATGTTGTGTGTTAATTCTTGGTTGTGATTACGGCAGTAATTATCCAGTATTATGTTAGTCGCCAATAACTTTGTAATTAACTGCACGCAATAATAGTGTTTGTATACAGTTGACAATGTATCGAGAATAGATAAGGTAAATATTTGCATTTTAGTGTAAAACTACTTAATAAATAAAACAAGACTCAATTCTATAGACACATCAACAAATACAGTTAACTACGAGTAATCTAAAGCTTTAAATAAGTTGTTGGCAACTGTAAGGTCAACATTCGCTTAGCTCAAATCTACGACCTACTTTCTCCTTCGGTATCTTCTGCATTGTCTCAATACTAGCAATAGTTAGTAACTATATAGGTACTCGTAATAGTTAGGAATAGGTGTTATTTTCGAACAATAAAAGAGATGTCCCACACAAACCAATTCTCGTTACTATAATCAATCGACATTATTATATTATGATCAATTGTAATTTGCCTGCTAACTGACATTAGCTAAATAGGAATGCACTTTTAATAAAATACTAACACCACTTATGTATTTACCCTATTTTTTGATCAAATAAAAATTTGAATAATATTAGCTACGTAATTTTCTCCTTTTTAAAACATTCACGTGCGTCCACTCCAACGTAACGTGTGCCATAATACAACTTACACAAACATTTGCCAAATTATTGTTCACAAATAATTGCTTGAAAACCGTTTGATAAGTTCTAAGGTTACTTGCAATTACACGCCTTTTTACCTACCTTCGATTAACTTAGCTTGCCCTCAGATTGATTAAGTAAATGACATATCATTCCACGTCCCATGGTCAGTAATTTGTTACGCTATGTTATCGAGCATCTACTCGATAATGTCTATGCAGAAAATTTACAATCCCACGTAGGTCTACCATAATTCATGTTAAGGTTCGTTCTGGCCCTTTCCTGATTTTAATAACTGGTATAGATAAATATTCGCGGTCAATGCCTCGGCAATGGTGCCTTTAGCAGGTTTGCGAGACTAACTATGCAGATTCTTGTATCGCTGTGTTAATTAATGAATAAGTCTAATAAATAAATAAATAAATATTCCTGGATATTTTATACTACGCTTCTAGTCCCAAACTAAGCAAAGCTTATACTATGGGTACTAGACAACGGATATAAACATACCTACTTAAATACGTTTTTTTTTAATACATACATATTATACATAGTAACACCCAGACCCATCACAGAAGTTAAAATTCATCATTTCAATTTCTGCCCGGCCGGGAATCGAACCCGGGACCTCTCGGCATAGTAGTCCGTTCAGAACCGCTACACCTAACGGCCGACATTATTAGATATTATGATTGTATTTTAAATTCTACTTCATTTCATTTTTCTTAGAAGATGACATGTTCCCGCATTTGCATTTTTATTGCCAGTTCGATCTCAGGGATAAACCCTTTGTATTTCAATAATCTTCGTTAAAGGAATAAGGAAAAAAATACATTTTCAGGCCTTATTTTATAGAAAAAAAACTGTATTAAAGGTCAAGACCCCTTGACATATAAGTACATAATGTATATTTTATGTGTGTTGTCGTATGTACATTCTGTTAAGGTTCTCTTCAGTTCAAGACTACGCTCGTCCAATTTGGTAGCGCGTCGTATAAGGCGGTGATGGCCGCTGCGCTTCCGCTACGACCGCTGCTGTGACGCACGCGCTCGCGCATTGCCTCGTACGCAACTTCGTCCGCAATGCTTTGACACTAAAATTATACGACGGAACATTTGCTAGACCAAGTGCCTTCCTACTTAGTAGTTACCCTTTGTTTATTACGACTTCTGAGAAAATTCCAACTTTTTACTTCAACCTAACCTCAAGTTAATCATCATAACATCGTTATAATTAAATTATGCGAAAAAATTTCAGTTGCGATATTCCATAATGTTTATTATTCTTATAGCTCGCGGTAGTTCAAAATAGAGATTTTTAACGTTGAACTGTTCAGTTTAAAATTCTTTCGTCATGTTTAAATAACAATCGACGCGAAGAATAAACTAAGTTTATAATATAAATTATGCATTCTTTGGAAATATGTTTTTTACTATTGCACAAAATACTTTAGCGCGATGAGCAGGAATTTATAGAGGCGTGTACCGGTCCGTCCGCGCACGGGCCGCGGCACCGCACAGCACCGTGACCACAATACAAGGTAAAGGTTATTGTGACAGAATTGATTGTGATTTGGGTTACGGACGATGTGGATTAACATGATTAGCCTACACCGGAAGGGCGCTGGGAGTGGACTTTGAAAACATAATCTGGAATTGATTTTGCACCGAATATAACGTCAATGACGTGATTATGATGTCAGGAGGTCACCAAATGAGGATATCACTATTCATTGTTCATATATCATGGGAATATGACAGTGAACGGTTCTAATATATGGTTACGGTTGTGAGCATAGTTGTGAGCCAGTTAAATGTCCACTTAAAACGAGAAGGACAAAAAGCTGAAATTGTAGAGTGTATAGTAGCACTTCACGTAGTCATTGTTTGTCATCCCGGAATATTTAATTCATCACTCAAAAATATAAATTTGTGACTCTATCCAACTATCTCAACGATTTACATACTCACACCGATATGTTTTACAAGAGTATCACGGTAAATAATGAAACCTATTACAATGGTCACGCCTCAAATGCATAATAAATATACTAACCCTGAAGTTTTCGATACTATCAGCTAGTATCTTGGCAGACGCCGGCATCACGTTAAAGATGATGAGCGTCACGCACGGCACATAATAAGTACATAATTTTATGGTTGTCTCCTTCACTTTGTTTGCCAACAGATTTCAGATACTCAGATAAGAGACAGTACAAAATTAAATCATAATGAAAAATCTAAAACGTTAAAATAACGGTATCGTTGTGGCCAATGAGATGCTGTCATAGTGACATTGACAATACGTCAATGTCACGCTAGCATCAAACGTCTGAATAGAGGGACGCGCGGAGACGACTCCGCGCGCTTTTGTGCTAAGTGATGAATTGTATCTAAATTAAGGCAATATAATGTGAAAGATGAGTATCCAGTGTTTTATTTATGAGAATAGATCGATTGGCCTCTAATAGTAGTAACCCTGAAATTACCGATCTCATCGGCGAGTGCAGCATCGCGATTACGGATATTACGGCACATAAGACGTCGTCTTTTCCACATTATATTTGTGCCTAGCTTACGCCAATGGGTATGAGATAAATTACATTATGTGACAATAATAGATACTATGTAGTACGTACTGACCCTGAAGTTGCCAATGTTATAGGCGAGTGGCATCGTCACGCTGGAGTTCAAAGTCATCACATGTCATCATACATGACGGTAGTCGTTCTCTACATTGGTTAGTATTCATCCAGCGGTACGTGTCTCTGATAGGAATGTGATAGTCCAAATGTACTAACCCTAAGTTACCGATCTTGTCAACGAGAATGCCTGCGAGCGGTGACATGACGATGGAAATCACGAGCGTCACGAAGGATACACAAGACGCACTATGGTTAGAGAAAAGCGAAATGAATGCATCTTAATAGGTGATAATGTATTTTTTTAGAGAGATCGCGGCGTCGCACGGTCGTCTTCTCCATGTTGTTTAAGGCCCAGCTCGTGCCAATAAGTTACAGATAGGTACGAGTCAATACGGTAACTATAAGAATACTAACCCTAAAGTTGCCCTTGCCGATCTTGTCGGCGAGCATGACGATGGAGATTACGGGCGTGACGGCCGACATGATGGCCGTCTCCTCCACGTTATTTAAGGCCCATCTCGCGCCTGTAGGTTTAAGATAGATACATAATAATATGTCAATGATAACCTCATCGAGTAGGTACTAACCCTGAAGTTGCCGATCTTGTCGGCGAGCATGCCGGCGAGCGGCGGCATGACGATGGAGATAACGGGCGTGACGGCCGACATTATGGCCGTCTCCTCCACGTTGATGCCCAGCTCGCGCATGTGGATGGTCAGGTACGGGTACAACACGAATAACGCTGAAAACATATCGTTACTTGCACCACGTCCTTATTTATTAACTTTTCTCAAATGGCACCACTACCGACGCTAAAATTGTTCAGGCAGGGCATTAGCAAACTAGTTAACTATTTTATAATCCATTTTTAAGCTTTCTATGATTCCAAATAACACTTTAAAGAAGAAACGAATCACATAGAATAATCCGACTTCAATGATCAGCTTATTTTCGCTAGACTGTGCTAGGAAGCTTCATGTAATGTCAAGGTTTAAATATTGCTATCTACATTATGCATAAATGGATTGTATTATGTTAATTCTAGGATACCTAAGTAGGTTCTATTCAACGAAAAAATCTTATAAGCTGCGCTTTAACTTCACAACTCTTATAGAGTTTATAAGTAAGTAGAGAAGTAAGAAAGCACATAAAATGAAAATTACGTTGCTAATTTACCTATAAAGGTGAATTTTCTAAGTTGTCTTTTTTAATAAGTTAAATAGTACTAATTTACTTAATTTGCCCGCGCACGATACTTCTCAGTGTATTCCATTTGTGTTGCGGAAGACACTAATAAAAACTATCGGTAGGTGTCATCTTTTTCTAATTCATAATCTTATAAAATTGGTATTTAAATTATTGACGAAAACCAATTTTACTACTTTATTATACTTACTTGAAGCATGAACAAAGAATAATAACTTCAAGGGGACTAATTTCTTCAGCTTGAGATCATCAATTATCCGCTTGAAGAACGATCGTATGAAATGCATCTTGGCGGGTTATGTAACTACGCTTGTACTGGAAACTGACTAAACTCGGTAAAGGGCCAAGGTTCTATGTGGGGAAATACTTCGTCGCCCGGCCTCCCTCGTGTGTAGTCGTGAGATTATTTTCTTGATGCATGGAAAATGTGTATCTGCAACAAAAATAACTTTAAAAGAATTTGGGTATTTAGAAAAATTTTCCGGGTTTTATATTAATAACAAGTAGTATTAAAGAGTGCAGTAAATAAGGCTATTCCTGTAGTTATAATCTACTTAGTAATCAACTGTGTGATTATGAAGAATCTACTTGCTTACTTTGGAAAAGTCTAAACAAGGGACATATTTTTTATTATTATTTTATTAGGAAAATCTATTTCTAATACTAGAGCCTTTAGATTGTTTCGCATTCAAGGATGTGTTGTGTTAATCCTACCAAAAGGTGAAAGACCGTCCTGAAACAGCAAGGTACCAGATAGTACCAGATAAGAGCAACAGCACTAAGGATAAGCAGAAAAGAAAGGACAGCAACATCACCAAGAAAACTGTCTTGTCTTCGCATGGGAAGCGGTGTCATAGGTCGCGGTAGAACCTAAGCTAATATAAGTAGTGTTGTTTATAAGTAACACTTGGACTAGTTTTGCTATCTGTCGCCATAATAACATGCTCGACTTTTGCGCGTGACGCGAGTACCGGCGAGGCACACTTACCCCGCAAACAATGGGTCGCCACAATGGCCGTGTAACAAAATATAAGCAAAGACTCCTCGACCTGCCTGACATGAATACTGCAACTCTGACCAGCCCAAAATTAACCCACAAAAGGGAAATTTAGTATAAATAATGTCTACAAGTTAACGTCGCCGCGTCGTCGATTAGATCATTAGCCAAAAAACAACACGGATTTCAAAATATAAGTAAAAACTTGTTTTTTCTTTCATGTTAAAATAACTTTTCAACTGATGGATTAAATAAAGTGGTGTAAACTTATAAGAACCCAAAAAAATACATTCCCAAAGACCTAAAGAGGATTGATAGGAAATTCACATTGTTTTTGAAGACAATGCGCTTTGTAGACATTACAATGCAATTACTCACTTTGCGATGCGAAAGGAGAAAAATAAATTTTATAAATACCTAGATGTTGCACGTCCTCATCTAGTTCTAGTTAGGTTAGGTTTACTTACTTTTTATCCTATCCTACTAATATTATAAATTCGAAAGTTTGGATGTCTGGATGTTTGTTACTCTTTCACGAAAAAACTACTGAACGGATTTTGATAAAACTTTACAGTATTATTGTTTATAACCAAGAATAACACATAGGCTATTACTATAATTTATGACGATATGTGACAAACTAAATTTAACGCTGGTGAAGCCGCGGGCAAAAGCTAGTTTAAGTAGGTATAAGTAAGCGGATATCAAGCAAAACATGATCAGCTAAAACAGTGGCAAAGCTCATAAATTTACGTACGCACCTAAGAGTAAGTACCTAAGCAGAGACTACATTCTATCCAAAATAAAACCTCTCTAGCACTCACTCACTTTTTCTTTTACATGTTTCAAGCTGTTATGTGATAATAACTACCTTAATGATAAGCATCCTCACTAGCAGAACCCCCTGCCAAAACCTGATATCTGGCTCTACGAATCTATTAGAATATACCTACAAACAAACAATTTGACATTATGTAAGTATAGTGCTAGTACTTACATTAGAAATTATGATAAAATGTTGACCCAATTTTGTATTTAGTAAGTAAGCACTAGCACTAGACCTTGTTAAAGAGTATCTAGAAGTAGAAGCAATCGAACAATATTCAGTTAATAGTGTATGTATGATCGTTGTGTAATACAAATAATTGAAAGACACGAATGAATGTTTTTATCTTACCTACGAGTTTAGTAGAATCAGAAAATCGATAGGCTAAGCTTTTAATCTAACGGTTGCCTACTTCAGTTAAAAGGTAGAGTTACCAAGATACTTATCTACCTACTTAATAAAATTATAATACTTAATTAAATAACCTACAAGTAGGTAGGTTAATTTGAAATCTTACTACTTGTTATGAGTAAGCAAACCTATCTTTACAAGTTGTAGAGTTCTGACCCTGTAGCATCTATGATGGACAATTTGATTTCATAACTCTACTTTGAATGACATCTGCTATTACATAACAAATACTTTTTGCCTTTCTATTTACGGTATCGATGTGTTTTGAAATCATACAAACACCCATAACACTTCGACCAAAATTGGTATTTGCATCTCTTTACAATAAGGCAAGTCCTACTTACTTAGTCCAGTCAATATCGACATATTCAACATCGCAAAGGCGCCTATCTACGCTTTTTTAATATGTTATTAGGTTTCTTGAGAGAAGTTTACAACCAAGTTTGCAACTCTGAAAACCCTATGCTACTCCCATTAAGTATTAGCACCCAAATAGATATTATAAAGCATTATTATTTAATGTAGTGTCTATAACTGAGCATCAAGTAACTCAAGTAACTAAAGCCCATTGTCTTAATACATATAACTGTTTTCTTTTATTGCTTTATTATCATACTACTTAGCAGTTTTCCCTTTTGTAGGTACCTACTTAAAACAACATCTTCTTCTAACTTTTTAAAATATTTGTAAATGAAAGTAAAATTATAAAGCAGTTGCATAATTAATTAAACTATTTATTAATAAATTATGTAGGTAGTTTTTAAACCTTACTTGCGTTGTGCATGAAAGATATTTAGGGAGTTAATACCTATTTTTGCAAGTTTTAAAAATCTGCAATATTGAATTCAACATGCAGGCAACAAGAAATTAATTTTCTAACNATTAACTAACTGCATCTAAGCAATAATGCACTTTCAGTACCTACAGTAAAATAACAGAATAAAAAGTCACTTACCGATTAGCAAATTAAAAAAACCTTATCATAGAACTCCACAGTAAAAGAATTTATCGTTCGATTCCAGTAAAATGGCACTTTTAATATTCACAGAGAACTTAGTGTTTTTTATTGAATTAAAACTTGTACACTATTGTTTAGTTATATTTGTGGAATAATAATTTCATTGCGTTTTTAAATACGCACACTGCGCGAATGCGTATGTCGCGCGTGCGCGGGCGCGTGTATGAAAGTTTTGCGCGGCACTGGCACAAGCGCAACCCTGTGGCTATGCGTCCCCGTTGAAGTAGCAAACACCATTCGTGCGACGATTCCGACGCATAGTACATGCTCTATAGTAAACCTCTATGCAGTGAAAGGTATTCAACTGTTTTCTATGCAGGCAAATGCGCGAGCAACGACCCACCAACTAGTTTCCTTCTCCCTTGCGATTGTCCATTTAGCTGATTAATAGCACGCAATTATCATTACTTATTGACTTAAATTATATGCTTACACGAAATTGATTTGATAGACAGTCATTCCCATAAATTTGCTGTGAAATCATTTCATTAATGTTAATTGGATATTCCCATAACTGAACAGCAGGTTCAATAGGATGTTGAGTTGTCTTGTTTAAGGCTGCGGAGGCCACACGGTTCGTTGTTATAAAACTGGTTGAAGAAATCTTTGCAGAAAAATAATTTTGCTATGTTTGTACCTTGAAGTCTCTGGGAAACTATCTGCTACCCATAACTTTCTCTTAGTACCTACTGATGATTGTGCAAGATTTTTTAAAGAATATTGTATTTAAAATAATCCTGCTACCCTTCGGGTCTTGGTGGGTTCACCACCATAGCCCAGAGGGCGACGGGGTTCGTCGAACCATAAAGATTACCCGTTTTTCGGATGTCGATTCGGCCAGTCAGACACTGACTTAAGGGACATTGTCGCTTTTTTATTCCTTACTTCGTCTTTTACATGGTGTACGAATGTTGTAACGCATTTGCTTGTTGCCCAATGCCAACCAAGGTAGGTACCTTTTTTGTATTTAATAGTATAAATAACTTTTGAAATTACCTACAAGTTTACCTACGTAATAAGTAAGCCGGAACTAGACAAGGCACGACTTCAGATGAGCAGTAGTTATAAATAGATCCTGTTGATTAATTGACATGTTGCCTTCTTTTAAACTGTTGTGTAGTTACCACAAAATAAAGTCTAACCTCTGAATAAAAATACTTTAACTTTTATTATCTCTCTACTAAGTTGATGTGTAACCCTTGTGATATTTGGTTTGGTCTACTCCTTTTATTTTAAACAACTGTCTTCCCCTGCGTAGTTTGGGAGAGATTTATTTATTTATTTATAACTTACATGTACCTACATGACACTGTACATAAGGCGGACTTAATAGGTCCAAACTGAGAAACCTTCCTTAGGGCCAAACTGAGAAAAACGTAGGCTGTGCAAGAGATCGCTTCCTAGTGATAAGACTGCCGAGATAATGCCTAATGTTTCTTGACGCATAAAAATGAGGCTTTGACATCGACTGTAGATGTGTTGTTGCAATCAATGAAATCCATGATAATGACTGATGGTAGTTGTGAGTAATCTAGACACATTACACACGCGGAATAGGAAAGCAGCAATCTGCAGTCTGTGATCCGACCAGTTCCGTCTTTAACCTACTAGGGGCCCTGGGCACATAAGGATCAATGGAGGCCGTTCTTATCTGGAGAAAAATCTTTTATGAAACAGACGGGGGCCTCCTCGATCGCGGGGCCCTGGGCACGTGCCCAGAGTGCCCAGTGGGAAAGAGGGGCCTGGATCCGACTAGAAGGAACCGGTTAAATCACAGCTAGGTGTCACACAATGCAAGTAAGCACAAAGAACTAATCAGAGAGCAATCGAGGAGCATTCATGTGTATTTTGATTGTCTAACAAAGAAGACTACCTGATGCATTCTAGAGTTTAGGTACCTACACTGAAACCCTATTATCACCACTTAAATTAATAGGACATCACTTAGATTCGTACACAAAAACAATGCTCAAAACTCGATTTAATCTCAGTCATTAATTGTGTCCGGGTAAATTAAGTCTAAACATCTAAATTCTACCAAAAAAAGCCTCAATTCATAAAGTTTTTGGGCTTCGTTCATGCATCAACACCGTGGTCCGTGACAAACAGCAGTTTTCTTAAGTATGTAACTATAAATAAACTCCCCCCTACATTGGGTCCGCCCGTGGTAAACATCGGTCTTGTGGGGGGCCATATTATAATACTGATACTAACAGTCGGTACCAGCTACCTAATCTATAGATTGGTAGGTAGGTATCCTTTGTGTCCATATCCTACAATTGTTCTGAATGAACTTGGTTGGGTTGTTGTTGGAAATGTACTCGTACAAACATGTTTGTAGACATCTTTCGAAGACGTGTACCTACCTACCTAAAATATTTTTAGCAACGTTATTTCGATCTCTGTATCTCGAGTTCAATTCCTAGTCGGGTCATGTGGAAATCGGTCCCTTCGGAATAGTAGACCGAAGCCATGAAACTCTTTATTGTTTGCGCATCCTGACTTTTGACGGCCCGGTACATCTCCGCTCCGCTCCGCCTTGGTGAAATGTTAAAGGAAATGTTAATAACACAAAATAATATGTATAATCTCGTTTTATTTCATTTTATCACACTAAAAATTTTCATAATACAACAGTTAATTATTAAGTACCTAACTACCAGCCTTTTGTTTTATAAATCTAAAATTTTAAAGAAATATTCAACTTCTAACAAACCGTCTTCTGCCAAGTCACTGCAATGGACAGCATTTTGAACTTTTGTTTTCCCTAATTTAGCCCTTAATGTGTGTGGGCGTAATAACCGAGCGATTTCCTGAAAAAAAAGGTCATAACATATCATGTGGTAATCGTTTTATTGATAGGAAATAAATAAAAAATGAAAGTTCAACTTACAGGATCTGATGGTCCAACTAGTTTTCTAAATTCAACAGCAGTATTGAGAGTCCTATCTTTTGATACTATTTCCATAGCTACACAAGGCCCACTTGATAACTCTTCTACCATGCCCTGAAAAGAGAACAATGCATTTGTTACTGTAAAAGCTCGAACTACGGTTAATCTTAAGATTTAAGTGTAAGTCTTAGGATTTACCGACATGAGTTGGTAAATGTAAGTATTTCTGAAAATACGACGATTTTTTCGAGCTTTTACCATTCGAATTCAGTATATGCTAGGTTTTACCTCTGTCAGCTGGTAGATGTTAGTTTTAGGAATAAAATAATGAGTAATTCTTAATGAGGAATTAAAAAAAGATCGACTAAAAATAACTTAGCGACTGATGATGGCATACTTACTGTTTTAATAACTTGAGCGGTATGAATTTGAGTAAGCGAAAAATTAACTTAACTAACGACGAATATTGATTAATAATCAAATGCAGAACAAGCTTACAAAAAGTGGGTTATGTTTAATCCATTTTAGATATTAAAATTCTGTCCGTGGGACGACATTACTAAGTGAGCGACTAGAAATACAAAGAGGGCAACTTCAATATTAAGATAGATTCGATTTTTTACAATTTAAGTAATTTCTGATGATGATGATGAGATGCGCTGAGCACGTTATGACATGTTTTGTTTTTCAACATTTACCGTGCCATTAATATAAATCCTAAGATTTACCAACGAAATGGTGGTAAGAGTTCGAATCGCAAACCTTTTGGGACATTTACCATTAGAAATTGGTAGATCTTAGGTTTTACTGGAATATCTTAGGATTTACTGCAATTCGAGCTTTTACAGTAACACATTCACTCTAAAATCACTCACTCAATTAAAAGTGAAAAAATACCGGCATTCAGATCATAATAATCGAACCTTGTATTCAGGTACAATTCCTTTGTATACTTCATAAAATTCTGCTGCATTTATGTTCTCGACAATAAACATATTGAGTGCTGTGACTTCGAAGCCGCCTTCGTCGATTCCCTCGAGAGCGGCGCCCAGTTTTCCCTCTCGGATGGCGTGCGGCTTCACTATACACAGCGTGCAGTTCGACAGAGTTGCGGTCAAACGCAGTCGCGTGGAACGCAACGGCGGCGGCGGGAAAAAGTACTCTATGTCCTGTCAATAAAGAATTCTATTATTATCTAACATAAAAATGAGAAGAACCTAGTAATATTATTATTTTTTAACCTGCATAGCATCATCAGGATTTGCAGCAGCATGAACACAGTTTCTCACAGGATCTGTACCATATAAAGCTCGAATAGTCTCTGGTTCTGCCTTGAGGGGATCACTGTCTCCCAAAGTTTTAATACAAACTGACACAGCATCTTTGCCAACCAATTCTAAGCCATAAACAAGTTGTCCAGTCAAATACTCCATGAGAAATCTGTGATACACAAGATACAGTTCATAAATCATAAGCCACAAAACAACCCTTATATTTTGAAGCCAAGGAGTGAAAATTGATGATAGGAAATGGAATGCCACTTCCTCAATGTGTACATATTATATCAATCAATGTTACTGATATGTAATATATTACATAATTAAAAATAAATTAATAGAAATCAAACTTACGGGAATGTTGGATCTGTAAGCATTGTCCTGTAAAGAATATTAACATCATCAGCAGTGAGCCTGGCCTTCTTCATCCGTGTCACACGCAGCCCATGCTCGTGGAAGTGAGTTAAGATCTTTCCCGCTGTTTTGGTTGGTATAGGTTTAATCATTGCAAAGGTTCTGGAAATCAAAGGTATTTATTTTTTGGCTATTATTTACTCTTCATGACCACAAAAAATAAGATGCAATCATGTCGTTTAGGCTGAAAATGTAGATATGCTTGGGATAATTAAAAAATTAAAAAGCTATTTAGACATTATGCTAGCAATTATAGGGAGAAGTAAAATATGATCACAGCTAGATGACAGAATGAATTACATGCAAAGTATGGTATGTTTGTGATATAGTAAGGTATGGCAGTGGAAACTATACTGTTATCTCAAGTCACTGCCTGGTCTAACTCATGCATATATGTATAACAAATATGTAGACTTGACAGATAAATACTAGGAGCACTCACACTTGCATATCTTTGTGCAGCTTTTTTCTTGTGTCTTCACAAGCAAAATCAACAATTTTGATAAGACGACCTAAAATATATAATGTGCAACCAATGTAAAAACTATCCAAAGTAATTCCATTGACTTTCACCCTTCTTACAAATGTTTTTCGGTTTTTTAAATCGAACATCTCAAGTGTATCATCAGTTGGATAGTAGAATACGTTAAATCGTCGAATAAGGCTTGCTTGGTTATCGTACCATTCACCAATAAAAGAATATTTGTCTTTATATGCTCCTTCCTAAAAATATAATTTAATTTATGAGAAATTTTCTATCTGAAACTACTAGGTATCGTGAAAATGAATAAATTAGTACAGTATTCATCCAAGAACAGAAAAGAAAGAATATTTGAGGAGAAAATTACCATTGTTACAAATTAAATCAACTGCAGGGAATCAAAAAAAATATTATTGAACGAACTTGTTTTATCAATAAAAACAAACCACAACATACAAATTTGACATTTAGTAAACGGTTAAAATACGTCAAAATTGTCATTAAGGCTGAGTTGCACCAACTAACTTTAACAGTAACTTTAACGATAACCGGTGTGTGTATTGTATGGAGTTTGACAGATTTCTGACATTTGTTAAAGTCAAAGTAAGATGGTGCAACCCAGCCTAAGTTTTTATTTGTTTTTCTCTTTTACAGGAAAAGCCAGGGGAATTCGCCATAAAGTCAAGTCTTCAATACTAAAAAGTTATAGCAAAAACTATGGTATAACTATTGCATTTATCAACAACACAAATCGTATCGTCTATCCACAATAGGTCACGTGACTAGTTAATCATAGTGACGTAGATAATTACCGGCAATTACCGGTAGAGGTTTGCACCGGAGCGAGATTTTAACAACCGATTGAATTCACCGGTGATCGGGCAATCTCCGGTGAAAAACCGGAGATCACCGGAGAATAAAGAAATTTTGTTTCTATTTTTTAATTATACATTCAAAATGATGAAATAAGAATAAGCGATTGATATACTTTATATAATCATTTATTAAAAAAAAAAACGTTTTATATTGTTAGCAAATGCTGATTTTGATTTAAGAAACACAACATGGCAACAGCATCATAGCGTAACATGTTTCTTCTATCGTTTAGTATCTNTCTTTATAAGCTCCTTCCTAAAAATATAATTTAATTTATGAGAAATTTTCTATCTGAAACTACTACGTATCGTGAAAATGAATAAATTAGTACAGTATTCATCCAAGAACAGAAAAGAAAGAATATTGGAGGAGAAAATTACCATTGTTACAAATTAAATCAACTGCAGGGAACAAACTTGTTTTATCAATAAAAACAGTCCAGTCTGAGATAAAAACAAACCACAACATACAAATTTGACATTTAGAAAACGGTTAAAATACGTCAAAATTGACATTAAGGCTGAGTTGCACCAACTAACTTTAACAGTAACTTTAACGATAAACGGTGTGTGTTTTGTATGGAGTTTGACAGTTTTTTCAACAACAAGACGTTTGTTAAAGTCAAAGTAAGATGGTGCAACCCAGCCTAAGTTTTTTTTTGTTTTTCTCTTTTACAGAAAAAGCCAGGGGAATTCGCCATAAAGTCAAGTCTTCAATACTAAAAAGTTATAGCAAAAACTATGGTATAACTATTGCATTTATCAACAACACAAATCGTATAACAATCGTATCGTCTGTCCACAATAGGTCACGTGACTAGATAATCATAGTGACGTAGATAATTACCGGCAATTACCGGTTTTAATTTGAAACTTTGTGACTCTCTGTGTCATCATTTTTTGCATTAATTTTATTGTGTAAAAGGAATTGCATACCAATTGTTTTCCACGTTTATTACTTGTATTCTACAGAAATGGTAAGATATCATGTAGTTAACACAACAAAATCTAGCCACCATAGTGGACTAACCTATGTACCTATACAGGATGTTACAAAGAAATACATAAAATATCTTGCTAGAACGCGAAAGGTACCTACATAGACTTTATACAAAGCTACCCACGTAATCTCCTATTACATGTATGTTTCGACAGTAATGTGGCCACTGTTTAAGATGGCATCATGTAAATTCATGGTCGTTTGCTGACAATGTTTAACTCTTCAGCGGCCGTTGTCTGTAAAATCTGCGGTTATAATATGAATTTCCAGCATTCAGCAGTTGAAGATCCTAGCTTTATGAAACCATTCCATTTCATGATTGCTAATTTCATTACCTTTTGCTTGTACCCTCCTCTCTTATTTTGAGTGTTGTACATTACCTACGTGATTTGAGTCGTACTGGTAGACTAACGATTCCAAGGGGGATAGTTGGACGGATACGGAAAGCATTGGTCGATCTGTTTTAATGATTTTATTTTATTATTTGATAGACTTTAGTATACAAATCTGATGTTATTTTGTATTTGTTGCCTTATAAATTTAAAACTGTCACATATTTTAACAGGTTTATGATTACTTCGACAAATATACATTTCTTTGTGAAATGTATGATGAAGATGCTGATGAAATCGTGGAATTAGTTTTGAACTTCTTCCCATTTGATAATTCTGTTCAAGTAATTAATACCAAAAAGGGTAAAAATTTACTGCGACGGGTACAGTTGCCCACCCTGAGTCTGGACATGTTACAAATAGGAAACATTGTCAATATATTTTCAAAACTACTTCATATTGTAGACTGCGCTCCAGCTACCCGTCGAACTCTGTTTAAAAATGTTCAAAGGTACTTGAAAAATACATCCTATTTTATCATCATTTTATACGATTACACCCATTATTCTTGGAAGGACCCCTTAGTAGAAGACAGCGAGACAACACATAAGACTACATCTGTCGTAAAATTACTTCATATTTTATGATGCAGTAGGTTTTACTTAGTTAGAATGATGTGCATTATCACCAGAAAGTAATTCCAATGTATTTTTTAGCACATTTGCTCTCATTAAGCCTGTGCCACCCAGTGAACACGGTAAAATAATAACATACATAATGAAAAAAGGGTTTCGAATAGTGCGCATGAAAAATGGGAAAATAAGCAAAGACTTCGCTATGGAACTTTATAGAAGCATAGCTGGAAACAGTATGTTACCGTGAGTAATGAAAGAAATACAATACCGACATTGGTATAACACTGAAATTAGCTTAATTGACAGTAATCTTCACTTATAGAATAATAATCGATTATGTCACAACTGGCGAAGTAATAGGCTTAGAACTGGTAGCTGCAAATGCGGTATCTAAGTGGCGCTCGTGCTTAGGAGCCACTGACCCAGCAGAAGCGGCTCCGGGAACTCTTCGGCAACTATATGGAGAAAATAAACTAAGAAATACAGCGCATGGGTGCAATACATTGGAAGACGCCACAGAGGTTAAAAAAATCGATATTATTTGTACTTTATGGGATACCTATCCCAAGATTATGCCCAGCTTTTACATATTTTATTACATTATGAAAATTCTCTTGAATTGTCTTTAGATGCTCGAACTATTTTTTGGATACGATAAAGGACTACCAAGAATTCCATTTCGGGCTACATTTAAAGAGTGCACATGCTGTGTAATCAAGCCTCATGCAGTGATCGAAGGCAATGTTGGAGCAATTCTAGAACAAATATCTACTTCTGGAAAGTTTTATATATCTGCAATGGCAATGTTCTCGGTAAAACTAGCCAACGCGGAAGAATTTTACGAAATATATAAGAACGTGCTACCAGAATACGAGGTAAGTTGTACTACAGCAGGCCTAGCATATAATTTATAGTACCGTTGATTACCGGATCTTACCAACTTGCTATGTTTTTTTTTTTTTTATGTGATAGGAGGCAAACGAGCAAACAAACAAAACAAAAAAAAACAAACGAAAATGTTGAATTAACTTAAATGGTGTGTGGTCCATCTGTGGTATTTAAATTCCTGTCTTTTGCAATAACTTATTAATTGTATTGTTCTGTTCTAGTCAATGTGCATTCACCTCGCAGAGGGTAAATGTATTGCATTAGAAGTTAAATGTATCGATCCGAAACTTAACTGTGTTTGCGAGTTTAGAAAATTGTGTGGTCCTAGAGATCCGGTAAGTTGAATATTTCCAATTCCAATTTTACTGCACAATAATAACGCATACCAAAAAAGCGCCGCCACACTTAAGCCTATCGACATCACAGCAGCAAAGCTGCAAACAAGGTCCACTTTTTTTCTTTTAAAAGAATTTGAAAAATTGTAAATAAAAAGAATTTACTTTATTCTCTTTTCTGCTGTACTTAGGCCTAATGCCCTATGTGCGTTACTTATGGCTAGATTCGCTACACTAAAGGAAATGTTAGAAACATAAAAACGTAGGATTTATTGAAATCCTTTATTCTTGCAATTATAGGATTTGTGTCGTCAGCTCTATCCGGACTCTATTAGAGCACAATATGGTAAAACCATTGTACACAACGCTGTCCACTGCACTGATCTTCCAGAAGATGGCGAGCTTGAAGTTGAATATTTTTTCAAATTATTGGCCAATGATTAAATTGTAAAAATATTAAAATTAATGTGGATGACATTGAAACTTACTGATCATTTATGTTTATACTCATTTTTAATGACAAAATCGTTTCCTTCTATTTCTATTTTATCATACATCCATTTTCTATTGGTCCTGAAAAAGAAATATATTTTTTAAATATTTATAAGGCTTTATTTGCTGTAACAAAGATGAATAAAAATGTTTAGAATTTTCAAAGTATTTTTATTTTCAACTATAAATGCTACTGTCTACTTTTTGTTTAATTAGGATATTAAGTACAAATACATTATCTGTACCTATGTTATTATTCTCTAAATAGGTAACAGCTTGGCACCATAAAAGAAACATTCTGTATAGATGTTACAGGAAATGTATGAAATCCGTCATTGTATACAATTCCTAGGAATTGTGTTTAAGTCCTAAAATCACCCGGAAATGTGTGATGTAAATTATATTAGATACATTTCCTAGGAAATTTACACATTTCCTAAACAGCAATCGGAAATGTAATTAAGATTTCAATGAATACGCGTGGACATACGGTGCGAGGGGAGGATATTGCATCATCCGATTACGCGGGGTTTCTATCGAATCGTCAAATTTTTTGCACGCCTAGTTGTCTATGGCACACAAATTTTAAGCCTAAAATTTTTTTACACAAAATTATTTTTATTACGCCTCTTTTTTTCTCCGAAACTTAAATGGCGCTCCCGCGCCGCGGCAGCTGTGTATGTGTAAGGTCGCAAGTCTAACCTAACCTAACCGAGACTTTGTTATCCAGCTACAGAAGTATTAAAACCTTCATGCCAATAAGTTTAATAAAAGAGGTGTTAAAATTAGGGATTTCCAATACTTCAGCGTAATATGCGTGATGCCGAAAGAAAGGATGCCAATAGGCAAATATTTTTTTCGGCCAAAGTATAATAGTGCGAAAACAACTGTCAGGCTAAACAATAATAATTGTGAGTTAAAAGTCTATCGGCCAATGTGGTTTGGCTAAATGAAATTTTAGGCGTACCGAGGGGCACCCGATCACGCGACCGCGCTTGTGCCGCTTAGTTTTATACATTTCCTAATGCAATATTGGAATTCTATAAAATTCCTAGGAAAAGTATACATTTCCTAGGATATGTGCGTATTAAAAAATCTCTGAAGCAATATTTTATACATTTCCTAAATAGCTTCAGAATTGTATACATTTCCTAGGAATAGTTGCTAAACAAATTTCTACTAAGCAAGTGTTACTATGATTTAAATGAATATTATAATGATAAGCCCACATATACAGTACTATGCAATACATATATTTAACTATTATCTACATATTGTATCACCCATTATACGACATTCAGTTATTCAGTTACCTACTATACTCATTATAATAATTATTAGAATGATTTTTTCCTATTCCCTGGAGAGACTTTATAAAAAAAAGTGTCGGCCCAGTATGCGTAATTTTTCAAATATATTTTTTATACAATAATAGACATTATATTCCAAATGCTTTATGTACTTCCTATCAAAGACATCTATAATTTATTTGATTGCCATTGTAAATACGAGTAAAATTGCAATGCCCTTGCAGGCCCATATGTTTACCTTACATATTTTATAAGACCTTACTGTACATACATACATATGTGATGCAATAAATAAATGAATATGAATATGAATAGTATACAATTCCTAGAATTCATACATTTCCTGTAACATAGACAAAATTAAAGAATAAAATATGTTTTACCCATCATACCTGCATTCATGTCCACATTTGTTGGAATAACACTTAGGGCATGGAAAGTGACATCCTGGGCATTTTTCATCCAAACAATCGCAAAGATCTTTGCCAGTTAGAGCAATTTGACCCCGATCATTGTAAATATTTTTGCTTTTACGGCTGCAATCAAATAAAGTAAGTCCTCAGTCCTAATAGTTATATCACTGCATTCTTGAGGTCAATCCATTGAGGAAAAATGGTCTCTGTGTAAAAGCTTTTAGATAATACAATCGCTTCGCTATTTCCCTTGATTGATTACATAGCTACTATAAGCTTTATTATTTTAAGGCTACAATATAAGTAGGAAAACGACAACTTACTTGATAAAGTAACTCTTTCTATTTAATTTTCGACGTTCACGAGCCGAAGTTTCGGGATCGAAATTATCAAGGAAATGCATCTTCATCAAGAGATTTTTTATAGAACACCTGGAGGATACTTTAGATGTGTTATATTAGCACTCTTTCTGTCGCAATAAATTGCACTAAACACACCAAAATTAGCTTGTTTTGATAGACAAAAATATTGTGTACTGTGCTGAAAATGCTGAAATGCTGTCATCAGTGTCAATTTTTAAAATTAGTGATGTCACCTTTTCTATATGATGTAATTTTACCGGTTTTTTATCGTATGACTTCGTGCGTATCATTCGTTACGTATGTTATCGTTTCTCTGACCTATTCGTCGCTCAATGCCACCGAATCTGTGCCCAATGCTGTAAAATTTAAAAATTTAAACGTCAGTTGTCAAATATATCACTCTTTGTCACTCAAAAATTCTGAATGTCAAAATTGTTCTTTCTCGTGTTGTTTTGTTGTAATTTGTGATTATTTGTGGGACTTATTTAGAAGATCTACTTCACTGCATACTTGGTCATTGGTGTATTAATGCAATTTAATTTTACAACATGGCAGATGCAAATGCGAAAGAGCAATCCGTTACTAAAGTGCCTATGATTTATGTTTGTGGAGGTAAGTTCCAAAAATAATGTTCATTTAATGAAAACTTAATAATATTCTCTAACTTATCGTTTCTATCTACTGCTTCACTCTGATGTTTCTTTTCTTTACAATATTTAATAAGCGCACAGATTAACATAACCTTAAAAAAATATATTGCCACACTGGATGCGATCTGCGCTCCAAAGTGAACGAAATCCGCATCATATGTGAACAAATTTCTCGGTCATTTTGTATTGATAGATACCGCAGAACGCATCTAATGTGACAAATTCTTAAAATTCTCTACTCTAAGCTAAACTCTGATTTTTAATTCGACGGAATTTTCACATTTCAGAAGTGTTGTCAACATTGAAACATTCCCATTATGAATTCAGAGCATTTTCACAAATTAAAAAATAATCCTTTCTTGAATTTAAGGTTTCACTTGAAAAACTAAGGCTTAAAAATGTACTGATCATTTCAAAANGCAAAAAGTTTGTTCTAGAAATGAATTTGCCATCCTTTAATTATCCGAAAATGACACCACACTTGCCCTAATACCCATAGTTTTGAAGATATGGGCCTTAAAGTGAAGCGCGGCAGAAGGAAACTTGCCCCCCCTCCCCCTGCTACCACAGGGGGGGCTCCCGATGTCTACCGACGGAAATCTACTCAGGAGCACCCAAAGAACAACTGGTGCAAAAATGAGCCTTCTATACCAAAGTGGAGGGGTTCTTGCACTAAATTCCCTACTATAAGCGCACAGATTAACATAACCTAAAAAAAAAATATATTGCCACACTGGATGCGATCTGCGCTCCAAAGTGAACGAAATCCGCATCATTATGTGAAAAAATTTCTCGGTCATTTTGTATTGATAGATACCGCAGAACGCATCTAGTGTGACAAATTCTTAAAATTCTCTACGCTAAGCTAGTTAGCTAGTTTAGTCGCATATTTTATTATTTCAGAATGCCATAGAGAAAATGAAATTAAGCCCAGAGATCCAATCAGATGCAGAGAATGTGGTTATAGGATCATGTACAAGAAACGAACAAAAAGATGTATCCTTTTTATATAAAAAAATACTTCATAGTTAATATACTTGAACAGAGAATAACATTACAAATGCCTGTTTATCGTCAGTTTCCTATATTGAAAAGTTGAGATACCCTCACATCTTTAAAGGGGTATTTCTCATTTCAACATAATTTTATGATTTAGTACCCAACTTATCAAATACAAAAAAGTTTTAAATTGGTCATGCATGTTTAACCAAACATTTTAGTACTGATTGGCCAATCAATGCAAAAGTATTATTCCCAATATAATTTATAACAAATATTTTTGCATCTCTCTTCCTCATACCCATTACCCTCATTTTTAAATACTCAAAAATGTTTTACATTTTAAATGTTTTAGGGGAGATTTTGCATCCACAATCTTGGGGAAGGGGAGCTCAGGGTACACTCAGGGTTTTACAGGTGAAGAGCACTTACTACCAAAAATATTATGAATGATTTTCCTTAATTCAGATTTCAGTGGTGGTCTTCGATGCCCGATAATTATGGATATTTAATAGATAAGCTTCTAATGTAAGAAAAAAATAAACACGTAAGTTCCCAAGTCTATTTTATTTATTATTCATGATGTATAATCCCTTTCTGCTCCCACCAGTTCCATGTAAACCATAGAATGTTAAATAATGGTGGTTATTTATTGAATTAAACTTAAACTGTTATCCCCTTACTAATAAAAATTAACACTTGTTAGCAGTGTTTTAAAGTGATGTTAGTATGGATTTCTTATGCAGAATTAGGCAGGTATTTGACCGCAATTGCACCAGCTGATGTTAAGTGAGATGCTGTCTAGGATGGTACATTGTCTGCCCTGTAAGTGCTTATTTACTCTCGCCTATAAAAGGCCTGGATTATACTTTTCGGGAAAGAAATATCATTTCAAAACAGTGTACAACAAGTGTGTAACATTTTTATTAGTTAGGGGGCATTCAATGCTATCTGTATATTGTTATTTCGATTATGGTATATTAAAAGGAATCAAGATCAAAGATTCAAGTTAAATTAAATATGACTTGCAAACAAACTACATCTCATTAACAAATTACTAATATTCTTTAAAATATAACAAAAGCATATTTTATGTACATACTTCAAAAAAACCATAAATTTCACATAAATAAATTTGAAAAATACACAAAACTTTACCAAAAAAAATGGGAAGATTGACTTTTTTATGTAATGAAACTAAAACGTCGCTTTTATTATAAACATACCTAAAATAAGAGTCAATAATAGTGTAATATGACTAGGTGTATATTTGTATGAGTACCTATTTGTCCAAGGTATAGTTCTTATTACATTTTAAACTACTCAAGATTAAAAAGTGCATGCAGCAAACAGAAGCAGTTGGAGTTTCAGCTTCTAGAAGAAAAAGGTTTGACAGCAGAAATCATATGAATTAAAAATCTATATTGTTTAGGAATGAAATTATTATGAATTTTTATAGCAGCTTAATGGGAGCAAAAAACTCTTGGGTTTTTCAAGATTTATGGTAAGGGCGCATTTATTTTATTTATTTATAACGATTTTCAGTCAATAATATCAATATAATAATACTCAGACAGAAAGCACAAAACATGAGATTTCACTACTTACACAAAAATACAGGCATAACGCATAAATTAGTAGTTTCCAATAGTGGTAGTGGAGCGGGGCGTATAAACTTCTGAAGCACGTGTCTAAAGTCCGGCGGCATCTTAATCACGAAGTACTTCATGATTCAGCATCGTATTTTCTGATGTGGTTCTAAGTTTTTTTTTCTCGTATTATGCTGAGGAAGTAAGCATGTAATGGAGAAAGATTGGATTAAACCAAGGTAGGTATACAAAACTTTTCAATACTGAAGTTGCTGGACCCTGGTGGAGACAACTATGTAGGTACCTACCTAAATCATTCATACAAAATTAAATGATGCTGGTGAAAATCAAGCCTTAGACCGAAGGACAAAAGTGTACTCCTTTCTCGCGCAAATTAGTACTCACTGGCGCATCTGCATTCATCATTCGTACTAAGACTAACATCTTTAATATTCGAATCGGTACCAAAAGAATCCTGGGGGGCAAATTATGGACTTATGACGGGGGGTGAATCGCCCCGGATGCCAACCCATGCTATATTAACGAATTCTATAAACATAAAAAATGTTGGTCAATACTACACTCGGCATCAAATAAATCGCACCCTCCACAACAAGCACTTCTCAAACATATGTATCCCCACTTCCCAACAATATTGGCACCATTTAAAAGCCTAGTTCTAATCTTCATTTCATAAAAGGAAAGGTTTTTACCCCAAAAATGTGTCTGTAGAAGAATCCAGTCACTTCTTAAAAAAATAGGTAGTTAGGTACGCTTGAGCCAACTTTTATGGCTATAAAACGAAACTGTTAAGTTGGGATTAATCGTTATCCATCTGTAAAAGAGGACACGTGAGATCATTATTTGGTTTTATAACCATAAAAATTGGTCTAATTGATCCCAGTGGTGAGCCCAAAGTGAGGTCTGTTTTCAAGTCACATTTATGGTATATGTTAATTAAAAAATTAAATGTGTTTTTCTGTAAGGATATTTATTGGGCTTTCATATAACACCAATATTGTTGGGGCACCATGATTGTGTCAGAAGAAAATCTTTAAAGTTCGCGTCGCGGAAGGTGCGGTTTATTTGATGTTGAGTGTATTTTCTATTCAAACTATTTTTTTTCTTCATAAAACTTTAAGGTTTATGTATGTATGAATATATAAATAAATTCATAATACCTTTGATCATTCATCTATTGATTCAATCCGTTTGTATGTTTAACTAGCTGACCCGGCGAACTTTGTTCCGCCTTAATGGCAATAAATAAGCAGACTTTTTTTTTATTTCGAACGGGATAAAAAGTATCCTATGTCCTTCTCCTGGCTCTAAACTACCTCCCTGTCAATTTTCAGCTTAATCGGTTTAGCCGTTCTTGAGTTATAAGCGAAGTAACTAACACGACTTTCTTTTATATATATAGATATAAAATTAGTAAGGGTGAAAAATAAATAAAAAATATAAACAAATTATGAAACCCAGTTCTCAAAAATTTAATACAAACTTATTGTACTATATTTTCGAACAGTTGTGAAATTCAATAAGAAAAGTACATAGTAGATACACTTATATTTCTGGAATTATTATTATAATTTAAGTAATTACGAAAATAGGACTAGAGTGAAAATATAAAATTAATGAAATGTTGTTTTGATTTCGGAGTAATTTTTAAATATTTCATTTTTAAAAAATTTCATTAGTTTTAAACTTTCACACCTTTAAACAATGAGATAACTTCACTTTTAGGTTTATTATTTACAAACCATAATTCTTATCACCCAAACATATTTTTGATCAAACAAAAAACTATGAAACTGAACTAAATTCTCATAATATTAATCAAGCTAATTTTATTTGATGATACACGTTTAATATGATACAGACAATGATATTATTATTTGGGTTTTTACAATCGTAAATTATGTATTTACCCAAATAAAGAGTAACTAGTTTAAACAAATATCTAGCACATAAACTATTTTTGATATGGAAGACTCTTCAAGGATTTTAAATATATCTAAATTTCGTTTATGGGATTTGATATGCCAATTTTTTAAGATTTTGGAAGATGTTTTGTTACACAGTATAAATACATTTTATTGGTATATATTTTATAAAAAAATACATACAAAACAGTTATGGTACTTATCAAGCTTACTTGATTTATATTTTAAGATTTCATAATATGTTTCATTGATATTTCAAGCATATATTTCTCCAAACTGGACCACAAAAGGTTACTGTAAGATTTGTTTTCTAATATTTTTGAATCGAAGCTTGTAAATAACTTCTTACCTATTTAGAGTTCAAGGTTTCGAAATCTTTATATTACCACTATCTACCTATAAAGAGTTACTAATAATAACAAATATACATAAGCCTTATACTGGAAGCAAATTTAACAACATTAAAACTATTTCAATTTGAGATATTTACATGAAAATTCACAATTATATTGAAACAAAATACAATGTGTATAATTAAAGCGCATCATTTTGTTTCACGCTTCCGAGTCTAACCCCAATATGAATAATTACATCTTAAATAAACAACAAAAACAAAATTGCACATTAAATATCCTACTTAATATATTTTGGCACTAATTATCTGTGGCACTATAGTTAACTCGTGTTTCTTTATCATGGTTTTCACTGTTTTCAACCGTCTTCATCTCACTGTCCTTTTCACTTTCACATGTCTTTTCGCACAGCAGAGCGTCGTCGTCCTCGGAGGAGTCCCGGCCCGAGGCGGCGCCGGCGCCCGGCGGCTCGCGGTACTCCAGCTTGGACGGGTCCTTCTCGTGCAGCTTGCGCGCCAGCGCCTGCAAGCTGGCCAGCGAGCTGGCGCAGTCCGTCGTGTCGATGTCCGTCAGGCTCACGCCCGCGCGCTCGATCTCCGTGAACGTCCCGAACGGCAGTTTGAACAAACATTCGAGTCGCATCACGTGCATCTTGCTTCTCAAGTGCTTCGCTAGGTGCCCGTGTATTCTGAAAGCGATGTTGCAATCCGAGCAGCGGAACGGCCGAGGATTGAAAGACGTCGCGGCACCGAACGTTGACGTCATAGATACTTTATTATGATGAGATCCGGAACGTTCGTGTTTCTGAAGATGGCCCCTCGTGCGGAAGCTGACTGCGCATACGCTGCATCGGAACGGCCTCTCCATGTAATGGATGTTGAGATGCAATCTCAATTGTGATGGTTTTGTAAATGTCTTATTGCAAAAATCGCAAACTCTTCGCCCGTCTTCCATGAGTCTGCCGGGAGGGAAAGATGAACCTTCAAATTCTTTTCCCTTGGTGACTTTGAACGCTACACCACCGACTCCGATTACGACTTTTCTTGCAATAGGGTCGTGATCTAAAGATGGTAATTTTATTGAGTCTCCTTCAGAAACGTTTAAATCATCACTCTGGGCATTGTCGTCAACGTTCATTTTCATATTATTACTTTCGTCGCTTGAATCGCCTTGGTTGTTCAAAACTTCATCCTGAGACTTAATAAGATTTATCCTGGCTTGTTTTAAATATTCTGAGACCACATGTTTTGCATTTTCAGCGTTAGTGTTGGTTGTGTTCGGTCTTTTGTTATTATCAATATTTATTGGTGGTGTTGGGGGACAATCATTTCCACTGCTCGGGGTTTCCTCTTTAGTTTCGACAATTTTGTTTACTGTATCGTCTGGTTTATTTTCAACTGCTGTTACTTTTGCAACAAATGTTATGCCAGGCGAAGTGACACAACTAGTAGTTGTGCTTTTAGAAGACACAACTTTAGTTTCGTGTTCAATGACACTATTACTATCAATAAGTACAGGTTTATCCATATCAATCTTTCTGGTTTTAGTTAAACTGCAAGCCAGTTGACTTTGTTTTATTTTAGAATCCAGGAAGCGCTCTTTCAGTCAGATAAGTGTGCAACATTGGCTCACCGTTAGACCATTGGCTTGGGTGTTGTGGAAGTTTGGCCGTGTTGGACGCTAGAGATGCCAAAACGCTGGACTCCCGTGCTGTTGGTATTTCGGGAATGTTTGGTGTCAATTTCATGTCACTTTTACTCAAGTCCATCGGTTCGTTATCAGCGTCTTTTGAATCGACTGAAGTGCTTCTCGAGACAAGTTTTTCAGGTATATATTCTATAGTCGAGGTGTCTAGTCCTATTGGTGTGTAGGGATATGTAGAAGGTCTTGCACTTGTGATTAGGCCCGGTGCCGCAGAAGAAGTAGGTCTAGATCCACCAAGCGACAGTAAACAATGGGCCGCTTCATGTTCAGGCAGTCGCGATTTGCAAACTTCAGTGTCTGAAAATAAACAAACTTTAATAAATAATCGGCCAAATACTGAAACACTACTCAAATCCTTCACTCAGCTGACGGGCTCCTAAATTTAAGTATCCTTCAATTTTAAATGGTATTCTCAAACGCTACTCAACGGATTTGAAGCCGTGATCAGCTAAGCAGCTCTCAAATGTTTACATAATGGCAACATTTACCAAAAAAAGTATGTTTTCATTTACACAAATGATAACTTTACGTCTTTTATCCATTACACGCAGCATCGTTTGGTTATGTATTGTCTTTTATGGAAATATACTCAATCAACTTAACATAGAACAGTTTATTTTTAGTTTCTATTATATATAAATCTCGTTTTATCATATAAAAAAATTAATGCTTGCATTTTTATTTAATTAAAAAAATAATTTTAAATGTGATACTTTTTATTGTTGAAATCTATTAAGTGGCGATCGTGGACCGAAACGTAACCACAATTGACATTTATCATTGTTGACTGACAGAGCATCAAATTGACAAATCAACAACTCTTGGAAATGCTGCTATGCGATGTCCCCTTAATCCTCAGAAATAGGCATGTTTATGTAAAGCGATTTCATAGCAGCTATTTTGGTTGTTACTTCGTGCACTATACGATGCACAGTTGGCTGTTAGATGTGGAAGATATCACCTAGTACACGTTCATAACTTCCCGTTGCGTAGAACAGTAGGGTTATAATAAGTATTTGGTCCACTGGTTGTATGGCATTTGGTGAGGGGTTTCAAAGAGCTTCCAAATTATGAATCCAGAAACAACACCGTTTCTTTAGAGACGCGGAACCTCGCTCGGAATTGCATGTCATTATAATAATATTTTTCAATAGCGTTCAGCCTTATTGCGTTCCTGCGATTAGATCTAGGTATTTCCTCGAGGCTCGAAAGAAATGATAACGATGACACAGACATTATTTACCACTATTTAGGTCTATTTAGGTATAAGAATAGGATTTAAGATACCGCGCAAGCACTCTCAAATTTAACGGCTGCTCAAGACGATTTGACAGTTGTTTGAGTAATGCTTAGCGTTGAATGGCGTTTCAGTATGCGAAAATTCATTCGAGTGGCGTTTGAGTGCAACTTAATTTGAGAGGTGCTTAAAAATTGAGAACTGCTCAGATATTGTTTTGAGTATGCGAAATGTAAGTTTAGGAGCTGCTTAACTATTTGAGAAGCCGTCAAATATTTAAATGGCGTTTCAGTATTCGGCCGAATGTAACTCAATGATAATTGGACTTAAGCCCCAAAGTTTTAAAAAACGTTTTTTTAATTTTACAAGAGTCCTGTTTTTATTAGTCCCCAGTTTAAAATTCAAATCTAGAATTTGAACATTGAAAAGGTCGAATGCGTATTTAAAATTTTCGGAATTCAGTATATTTTTGCTTTTTACAAAAAACACAAACGATCACTGGTACCAGATTACTACAAAATGTTAAAATCTTACCACTAGATTCTGTTTCTCCTTCGTTCCCTTCGTCGCCATCCGATTCAGTTTCGTCGTCTGTTTCGCCTGAGCATTGAGTCATCTCTCCACCTTCCTCCGTGCCCTCGTTGGGATTGATTCCTAACTCGCAGCACTTCTTATAATGTGCTTTACTCTTCATGTGTTTGGTCAGATTTCCTTTTGTTTTAAAACTGAAACAAGAATATAAATTGGTTTATTCATTTTGCAAGGNTTGCAAGTATACATTTTATACGTTTTGTATATCAGATGGTTTATTTGTTTATGCGCGCCTAATTGAACATTAATTACTTCTTGAAATACTTTTGCAATTAAAGGTATAGGTGGCCACCCGAAGTGATCGATTTTATTTTACCCTTTGCGTTCAAACAAGTTTTGATACTTTAATAACTTGTTTAGTACACCTGCCAAAGGGCTTAAAAAGATAATAGACAAGTTTATATTTAATGGGTTTCAACGAATGATTTTTCACTGGCCGACATCTCGATTTCTATTTTCTCTATTTAAGGCTTATCTATAGCGAATCGTCGATAAGTAGGCTTAAAACGTTAAAATATGCGAATGCGATATGAACGATCAAAGTAGAATTTTGGCCTGGTAACTGATTAATACGTTAATACTTATGTATTTGTTTGGACAGGGTAAGAAGTTTAAAAAATCTTAATTTTACGGATCCTGTTCGATTTCCGCTGAACAGCTTTTATTAATTACTAGCTTTCCGCCCGCGGCTTCGCCCGCTTGGAATTTTGTCTGTCACAGAAAAACTTTATCGCGCGCGTCCCTGTTTCAAAAACCGGGATAAAAACTATCCTATGTTCTTTCCCGGGACTCAAACTATCTCTATGCCAAATTTCATCAAAATCGGTTGCGAGGTTTAAGCGGGAAAGCGTAACAGACAGACAGACAGACAGACAGAGTTACTTTCGCATTTATTATAATATTAGTTGGGATGATTATGATGTACCGAATGCCGATAAAAACTAATGGGTTGTTATAAAAACTAACATCACCTATCTTGCTACATAATAATTATCAGCTGACGGCTCTCTTCAGTACTTTAAAATATTATTATATTGAAATCTAATTAAGACCGTAATATGTTAAAATTATTTTGTTAACATTCTTATGGATGCCTATACCGATACCTTTAATATTGACATGTTAATTAATTGTTATTGAATCTGAAAAAAAAATGAAGTGTCTACTGTAATATTAAACGATACCTGAAGGCACAGTGCACACAAGTATACGGGCGCACGTCGGTATGAGTGCGAATATGTTTCTTTAACATTGACGGTTTCTTGCAACGTATTCCACATTCTGAACAAACGTACCGCCCTCTACCTCGACCTCGCACGTATGTGTATTCTTCGTTACTTTCAAAACCACCAGTCAACTCCCTTTTCGCTGTTGTGTTATTTTCACAGTTCATTAGTTTATCTTCTTCTGACTTTTTAGTATCAATTGATACTATTGCCTGAAAAATCAATACAATAACGTTAATTATTTTCGAAACTTAGTATTAATAGCTTCCTTTTCAAAAACGTCCAAATTTTTTGACCGTATATACCTGTTTATTATCCTTAGAGTTTGTGTTCCACTGCGACGAGTGAGTCAATATGAGATCTTGCTTCATCACAGCTAGAGCCACACTCTGAGGTCGGTGCCGAGAATCATAGAGCGACATGGCAGATGAAGCCGATAGTCCCAGCGGATCTGGCGTCAGCTCTGATAATAACTGTAAACAATAATTATTATTTTAATTACTGAATCAACTAAATAATTAGTCAATTTATAAAAAATACTAATAACTATAGTTACCTGCCAGTTGCTGTACATAGACAGAAAATGCTGGTTAGGGACATAAGTTGGCTGAGGACGGTTGATAGTGCAATAAAATACTTTTGTTGAACATTTCAGTCCGAGATAAGTATATGCGTTCCCGTTCAGATAAAGCTGTCCATAAGCTTTAGCTGGTCTTGGCGTTTCTGGCGAAACTAATGACATAGTGTTAGCATTAGGTGTAATTCCATGATGCCTTTTTGGAGTAAAAGTTCCAGGTTTTAAAGGCAACGTGGTTGGTCGCAGGAATTTTGGCTTCCTATCCTCTGCAGTTGATTTTGCTGTGACATTCTTTTGAAAATATAATGTTTCTGAACGTTCATTCGATACAGAAAAAACGTTATCTTGAATGTTCATATTTTTTGGGACTTCAGATGAACTTGGAATTTGATTGTTATAGATTTCCACTTTTGTTATTAGGTTCTCAAAATTAAAGTTTCGTATCTCCGTCTCGGATTTGATAGTAACATGATTAACTTTGTTTAAATTTAAAGTGTTAGAATTTAACCTTTCTCTAACCTTGATTTTGTTGGATGTATAATTCATATTTTCTTTTAAAACAGGGGTTCTTGGCGACCCATCTGAACTTCTCTTCAAACTTCCATCTTGCTTGGAAATTACTGGTTTTATAAGGCTTGGCGAAAATGTTTTACACAGTGCTTCAGGTTCATCGACATTTTTTACTTTTATTATCGGAACTGCAGAAATATATTGTGGCATTTCTCCAGAATACTTGTCTTGTTTTTGCAGTTTGTCACATTCCATATTAACTGTTCTTAAATTTGGACTCCTTGACTTCAAAAGTGGCTCATAATTAGAGCATGTCATTGCTTTTGGTGAATGCACCTCAATCGTAGTTGTCATATTGTGTCCATCATCACGAGATAACATTGGATTACCCTTAGCAGTTTCTTTACTCACTATAAAGTTTTTGTGTTTAGCAGACAAATTGCCCACAAACAAACCAGGAGTTGGTGACTGTACCTCAATCGTAGTTGTCATATTATTTCCATCATCACGAGATAACATTGTATTGGCCTTAATAGTTTCTTTACTCACTATAAAGTTTTTGTGTTTTGCAGATAAATTGCCAACGTACACACCAGGAGTATTTGGTCCAGGCATCCCAGGAACATGAGGAATTAACTTTCCGCCGTGCAGAATGGTTGTGGGAGTGGCACCGTTTGGTGAGGCCGATGGGCTCAATGGAGGTAAAGTTAATGGATTAAATGCCGTAATAGCACTCAATGGAGGAAATTGAAAATGCGTTATATCATGTAAATTAGGCAGATTGGAACTGGAAATTCCAGGCGTGTTGGATATTGAAATTCTAGGTGTTTGTGGCTGCGGCGTCACAAGAATTTCTTTGGGCGTCGGAGGATTATGTACCATTGTGCCACCGGAGTGCAAGCCAGACCGAACAACAATACTACTGGCTTCTAAATCATTAGCTAATTTAGACGGTGACAAGTTTTGCTGAATCAATATCGGAGATAGTTGATTTTTACTAGGTTCTATACGTAGTGTAGTAGTGCCTCCAGAGTGGTCTACTATTTTCACTTCACCCCCGAACATCTGTAAGGACGTTGAGTTGTGTCTCATGTGTGTGGACATTTCTTCTAGTGTTCGAAGTCCTGTTGCACTTGAATCGATGCATCGTACTTTAGGTTGAGAATATAACTCGCCAGTACGGGGAGACACATTTTCTATTAGTCTTGGACTATAGTTATTATCTGATCTGCTCTCAATTTTTCTTTTTGGGCTAGCTATTGGCTTAAATTTTAAGTTCTCATTTTTTCTTGATATTTCATTAGAACTTTTTGAATCAACTAGTCTGGTGTTCCCTAACAATGGTCCAGGTGAGGGTAGAGGAGCTACTATATCATTAGATTCTGACTTCATTATTACCAAATTATCAGGCTTGCATCTTAGAGGCGATGATAGCTTATTGGACGAGCTTGTCTTTGTATAAGAGCTTTGTGGTGTTTCAGGCAAACGTACGTTTACAGAATTACTCCGCATAAATATATTTTCCGGTCTGGCTATTTTAATATCTTTTTGAACAGTATTGATTGCTGTAGTATTGATAAGACTACCTTTGCAATAATAATTTCTGTGAATCTCTAGATTATCTGCGCTGCGATACATTATTTGGCACAATGGGCACACAAACAGTGGTCCCTGTCCATCAACTAATTCACTCGGTACTGGTGTAAGGCCATTTGTCTTGGTTTTTAAAAGAAGGTCTTTAATTATAGATCCTTCAGGGTTAAGCGGATGCTTCTGATGATCAATATGTGAAAAACTTTCCGAATGCGATCTTTTTCTAAAATTATTTTCTGTCTCGGTACTATTTTTTGTCAGATTTAATGGTGATGGGTCGATTTTAGAGTCAAAATTTTCATTTAAGAATTGTTTACTTTCTGCTATCTGCTTTATTTTGCCATATTTTTTCTGCAACGGTGTTTCTATAACATCTACAATAGCTTCATTATCTGATATAATTTTGGAGATATGTTCCGTAAGAAAGTCTGCGTTTGGCGAGATTATTTTCTTTACCTTATCTTTTTCATCAGTGTCATTATAAAATGCTGCTCTAAACTTGGGTTTGTAAATTGATTTTGACTTGCTATTTTCATTTGAAGATAAGTTGGCGCTTATCTGCGATACGCCGTCGTTAACCAATTCCGGCGAAGAGAATTCGCTCGACCTTATAGACAGGCTTTCATGGCGGAGTGTGGATGCATCAGATCCTGAATCGGATACTGGTGTAGGTGGCATAGACGTATCACTTTCCGACCCTCCTGATAAGTCTTCGTCGTTTAACGCAGTAGATACATCCGTTCCTTGTAATCTTAAAGCATGTGTTCTGGATCTTCGATGTTTATAAAGATTAGACTTCGTTTTAAAAGCGAAACCACAAGGTACACAAGGGTAAGGTCTCTCATTTGTATGGGCTCTGATATGTTTTTGAAGTACGGAAGGCTTGGCACAAGATAATTTACAATATGGGCATATATACCGCCCACCTACCCCTCCGTTGTAGGATTCCCTGATAAAATCATTTTCAAGGTTTTCAGTCTTATTAGAAAATTCATCAGTATAACTGGTCTGACCAGATACTTGAATATTATTATTTACATTACTTAGCCTACTGTTCTCGTCGTTAAAATTAGTTTGTACATTTTTCTCTGCATCCTGAATATCAATGCTTTGCTTGTCTGATTTCAATTTAATTTTCTCTATTTCTGGGTGGCCTGCTGAGATACTTCCATTGGAAATTAAAGTGTTACATGTAGATTGTACTACACTTGATTCTTTGTGTGCATTTTCACCGCCCTTGTTCGAGTTGGCGGGAAACATAGAAATGGACGATGCCATTTTTTTGAACTTCTTGTGAAGATAGCTTTGGTCATTGTTGTTGGAAAAATTGGAGTCCAAACGTTTTTCTTGAGTGAGCGGCATCGTACCCGCGTCGTTATTATCTGAAAAGAAGAAACAATGACATGTTTACTAAAATATCCCACTGTCCCAAAATACTCATGCAAAAAGAAACAAATATTTCGTACAAGACTTGACGCATTGCGCAGGTGAATTATTTCTATTGGCGTGTAAATGTGACATCATCGTGACGTAGTCACAAACCAGTGTTAACGAATGAGGATATCCCCACTCACGGATTCCTTTTTTGTTTTACTTCCATCGAAACGAATCGGTTAGCATCTGACTTCGATTGAGTCACTGCTTATATTAAATACCTATTTAGTGGTTCTTTTAATATTTTCTATAGATGCAGATAAGCATGTTTCCAAAAAGGTGGTATATGCGTAAGGTGATGTGATCGATTGCAAGTGTGTGTGGGTGTTTATGTAGACTCAGTTCGAATACATGTAGAGGTACGACGACGACCTCGCTTTGCGCTCACTAGTCGTTTGTGGACGGCTGCGTTGGTGCGTTCCAAGAAGGCGTTACAATTTCTCAGAACCGGAGACAAGCAAACCGCTCCACTCGCTAACAACGAGGCAGCAAATAAGCGGTATACGCATTACGCACACATCTATAACTTACACAATCAGAACATTCTTTATGTTCGTTTGCGATACCATTTTTAATTAATAAAAAGAAGCATACTAAACAAAGATATTGTATTTGATAAGAAAAAATCAACCTTATGAAATATTTTAAACAAAATTTAACTACTTATGACATCATTTATTACGTGAAAGGGTTAACAAGGCATAATTGATTTTATAATAATGATATTTTATAAAAAAAATAAACAGGTATACGATTGGAACCATTAGCATAGCATAAATGGTTGCTTATAGTTGTTAATAAATTATTAGCCAAGGATGGGAATAACAAAAAATACTAGTGTAGTAATGAGACAAAGGAATCCCGGCGGTTGGCCGCCGCCCGCCGGCCTGGCGCCAAGCCAGCGGCCCTGGTGACGCCTCTGTCGGCCGCCACCACGCCGCCTCTCTAAACTTCTCTGACGCTGTATACACTCACTGCATACGAAGGAACAACTTCATCCATATGTTATGGGGCAGTTTCCTATCCGTATTTCTGTTTATTTATTTTCCGTGTATTATTGTTCTAAACAATCTACTTTCGGACCAGGAATAACTCTTGTTATACATATAGAGTTGGAATTTATAAATTTGTTTATTTGACGCTAGTAAACTGGTTTTGTTGAGTCATATGATTAGTAACTATGTCCAAAGAAGTTTCATTAATGATACATATTTAGGCAAGTACATGTTTAAGTATTATGCTATTGTAGGACTTGTTATATTGTTGTGATTGTCAAATATCAAATATGTATACAAAATTATATGGGCAAACTGTTAAAGATATTGTCGTCTATTATTTCTTTTAACAGTTCTATACAATATAATAGCATAAATATAATTTATTATTAAGTATATTTTATTTATTATATTATTAAAGTAAATACAGTGCAATATGTTGTGGATATTGGAATACAATATTATATGTATTTTGTAATTTGTATAGTAAAAGAAGTAAAATTATTACTCGATCCAGGGAAAAAAGAAGGTTCATAATTATCATAAATCCATGAAACATCAGGCTAACATAAAAAAATCTTACCGCGGTATGAGAAATCAGTCCACCATTATATTAATGTCTTCATATCATTTGTTTACGCTTCCAGAATAAATGTCAACAAGTTCGATAGGCTGCATTTCACCCGCGCACAAGTGAATCATCGTTAATAATTGCGCGACGATCCACGCCGCACAACACACACATACACCTGAATTGTCGTCACCACGCGTCTCACTAAGAGCTCTTTAAACATAAGCCACACTTTCTTTATCACGATCTGTAATTATCGAAGTATAGATAACGTGCCTATCTATGTTATTTGCCTTCAAATCTTCAATGTGTTCCTGTGGTCGTACACATTCGAGTAACGCAACGAATGATACAGGGTTCCACGCCGCGGATGACTGTACAACTGTTTGTACCAGTCGTCGGCTCGCTTCGCTCCGGTCGGCCTCCCCGCGCCACCCGCGCACCACCCGCGCCGCCGTTCTGACTCTGTGCTCCCTGCGAGTAGTGATTCATGTCGCGTTTTATCTATCTCTCTCCTTCACCGCAACCGGATCGGTCGTTCTTCGTAATCTATTTATACGTATCTATGCACGGACTTTAACACCGCGATTATAGTGCCATCCTCTACCTACATAATAGTAATGAAGCAGTGTCAACAGTTTAGTAGTATGTAACGCGACGTGTATGGGATAATTACTAATAGAATCTATTTCATTGTATGAATAGCAAAAACTTGAATCCTCTCAATTGTTGAGCTATAAATTAATTACGGAACTAGTAGACACCTACCTAGTTATCGTGATTGCCTGCCTACGTATGTATCAGCAGCGCGAACGACGCAGTGTAATTTTCATGCAGCACTGATTTCGTAACGGTTGCGCTCGACTAGAACGGTTATTGGCTTTGTATACTAGCGTCCATTGCATTCTCCAATATAAACGATAGCGGTGATAAATATGATGATCTCATAAACATTCAAAAAGATGACAGAATATTTTAACGCTTATCATTATCGAGCAATTTACAATGCTAGCAAATATGAATAAAACTTGGTTGGTTGGCACTTTCCTATATTTAACTTATCTCGTGAACTCACTATCAGTATGTAAGACCCCTTTATCAAATTCTTTACTTACAGACAAATAAGCTGAGCGTCACTATATTAATCTATTTAGTTGTTAAGCTGCTTGCCTGATGATAATATTCAGTGGAAACTCCGCGGTACCCGCGCTAGATACGAATGTATAATAAATAACACATTATATTTGCAATGATAATTGGTGGGCGCTTATCAGTGTTGCGGCTGTAGAGGCGATGACGCACACGCGTTGCTGATAGGACTAGGAGGCACTCGCTCGATCGTGAATAGCTTGCAGGAAGCAGGCGATACGCTGACCTGTCGACACAGCTTTGTACAGCCGAGCAAATAATTATCATAATTCTGAAATTAATGGTTATTTATAAATAATTATAATTGAATTATTGCAAGATGTTATAATAGGAAACATAATCGGTTGTGATTTTAATGATGTTACAAAATATGAAATAAATTCCGGTTTTTTCAGTTCAACTAGTTAATTTCCAATTTAAGTAGCAGTTAATGCGAATGACAGCTGTTTGGCGAATGGCACGTGAAGCGGGGGCGCGGGGCACTTGTTGCGTTGTTTGGTTGGCGTTCTCGCCTGTTGCGAGCGCGACGACGTCACGACCTTGGGCCACGCGGCACGGGGAACGTCGGTTTCTTCTGCATCATGTTTAAAATTCCATATTCGTCAGTCTCACATATAACAACAATACGCGGTGGAACAATATCTGACAGTTTGCCTTAGCTTTAGAAACTTTTTGCTTGTATAATTTGCGTAACTTAGTAGTCGTTTGAATAAATTATATTTTATCTATTTAATGAATTGTTGTGATGATTGAAATATTTCTAGTAGAGTCTAAACCAGTGGAAACAAGTAATTCAAGTACCTATTAATTCCGAGTGACTGTGTATTGTATTAAACATTGGACCAGCGGCGGGCGCCATAAAGTCGCGTGGGCGGGAAACCCGTCTTGGTGGCAGCCAGCGTTAACTAACGAAATCATCAAACGTCTACATAATATGAATATACAAATCTAAGGCGTTACGTACTTATTTAGATACCCATTTCTTATTTATCTCTTGACGATGATGAGACTTGAAAAAATATGGCACGGCGTTATTCTTGATTTATATAGAAACAAATATTATATGTATAATATTCTTTACGATACCGATAAATACTAGTATTATGTATTATACAATAGCATACAATATAACATTAATAATACATTAGCGACATTATGATTTTAAAGGCTAAACGGTGGTTTATTCAAACCTCTTGTAGTAAACTCCTCCAATGGGTCATTTTAAATGCAAGTTATTTATATAATGCACCCAAACATCTTTTGAGTTACTCATTTTGCGAGAAGTAAAAGGCAACCTGACCGCTAGCGAGAAACGCCCGCGCGCCTGTGCAACGACCAAACTATAGCCTCCCCACCTTGCTTGGACTTCCCTTGGAACCGGGTCATCGGCTGGCTGGCCCGACCGCTATGCCGCCTCGGTGCCGAGACGGGCCGCACCCGTATAACCACCAATTCTATCTCCGTGTAAGGCTTTCTATAGAGTCGCCACGTCACATCTACTTATTTAACTTCTATACACCGATTGGACCGATGCCACCAAAATATTTGTGAAACCACGGCCAATAAGTTGCGCAGTGGCAACACCTGCGTTACATAACCAAGATCTACCTAGTATTGACAATATTTTAACGTAGGTATATTTTAAGTAGACTAAAGTCTAATTGCAAAATATACTTAGGTTAAAAATATACTATGTATGTATAATATTAATACTTTTCTGGTCAAGACAAAAAATATATTGTATAAAAGTCACAGTTTATATCCGAATAAGTCTAATATTATCTATTCACTTAATTAACAACTAAAGTAAACAATATCAGTATAAGATATTTAATCCATCTTAGTTAATTTCCATATCGTGCATACAACAATACTTGTATCAAGAGAATGGCGTCATTCTCTGCGAATTCATCCGTTCGCGTATCAACGACTAAAATACGCCATATGTATGAATGTGACAATAATACTCGTGAGTCAGACAAAGCCGTACCACTTGACCAAATAAATAACTATTCATTGTTACTGTCTTTCCTCAATGATGTTCATTGTGATTCGCATTCAGAAATACAACGAAAGGTGACAATTTTATTATTAAAAATATTTTTTAACATTCGTAATGTTTTTCTATTTGCTTGATAATTTACAATCGTTACCTGTGTTAAATACAACAAGCTGTTGTTTTTGTCTTATAATACTAGTGGGTACTTTCAATGACGATATATACCTAATGCTGTAGGATCTTATTTTGGACTTTTTCCAATGTGCATTCCCTACTCCTACACGTCATGTTTCTATTTCGCGAAAAATAAAAATAACACTCGAAAAAACTTTTCTTTGTGTGTTATTATAATATTACATTAAAATTTATCACTGAATATACAATCGGGCCAGTGCATTTCGGAACCCGTAATAAAGGGTTCCGTGCCAGGTTTGCGAAAAAAGGAACACTCATGGATTGATTACCTANATGGATTATGGATAAGATTTCTTAAACCAGAATCCCTTTCCGTTAATAAGGCATACTTTATTGCCTGCCCCATTGACTATGATGTTTTATGCTGATTCTGATGAATTCCTCTCTTCAACTAATGTTCGAATCCCACTCAAGACTGAACCAATGGCAAAGGGATGTGCCAAGCCAAGTAGTTGAAAATCTCTTCTTTTGCCTTGAAAACAATTGAATACGTCTTGATTTGTTGTAAAGGAAAGTATGATGAAATCTGGCCAATGCTATTTTCAAAAAGTTTAAAAATATGAGACAATTTAAATTCCTTTTAGATTTATTTGTAGAACAAAATTATCTACTCGTATCACTAAAAGCTACGTAGGTATTATTCGTAAATGCCTTTTGAATAAATAGAAATCGGTACATCGTGTTATGTATGTAGCTAAAATATGAATGGTTAAAGATTGGGTATTTATGAATATAAAATATAGCGATAACAACTTTTCGGAGAATAAAAGCACTATTTACTTCGATATCACGTCCTATCTTTTTGAGAATATCCGTGTGATAAACGATATCTATCACTTATTTAATTCTGCAGCAGATTGTACAACTTTAGTACTCTTTAAGTAGTACTCTGTTTTTAGGTATGTAAGTGTAGCACAACAATTGGTTGACTTTGTCAATTCCTACTTTTCTCTATTATCTATATCAAAATTTTAGATGTGCCATGCATTCGTTCCTTAGATACTATAAAAGCTTGCAAAAATTATCATTCCTTGTTTCTTTTAAATACACACTAGCATAGTAGAACATTGAGCAGATAAAAGAAAAATTACAATCTTAATAATATCCCGGAAAATGCGCAAGATTAACAGGCTTAAATTTCACTTATAACGTACATTATTTTATTTTGCGATAAGCGGAATATCACAAAAATTCGCTTTTCGATAAGGACGTTAATGTCATGCGTGTATCATAATATAAGTTTCCATCTGTGTCAATCTTTTAAATAGTTATATTTTGTATATCTTTTGTGATTCTGAGTAATTTTATTTAACTAAATAAATAAAAGGCAAATGCATTTTCGTTAAAGTTTTTAAAATCAGATAATAGAGGTAAACAGAAATAGAATAAGTATACAGTGAATAGTTATTTATGTAGTCATTGTCTCTAAAATTCGAAAGCTTTTTTGCTAACAGAGTTCTTCCTACCTACCTGTAATAGAGTCCCTATTCACTATGAGGCTTACTAAAATTGGAATAGTCCCTTGAGTTTTTATTTACTTCATTTATTGCTTAAGGTTGAACAATTTATATCTGGTTGATTTTTTCTTTGTTTTCGAAGTATTTGGTTTTGAACGTATTACAATTTTCAAATTGCAACTGCCTAATCTTAAATTTTTACTTTATCTTATGAAATTTTCATTATAGGAGAACTTAGAGAGACTCTAATCCTTTAACAGGGCAAAGATATTTTAGTGGTTTCTCGAGATAATGCAATATCACATTTTCAAGATCAAAGTTCCTTTTTCCTGAATTCATTATTATTAAATTATGTATAAATTTAAAATCGCACATCGCTATTAGAGTCTTCGGTTCATAGTTTTTGGCATTCAAACCAGGAATCCCAATGGTCACCCTTTTGTTGTTCAAGCTTTAGTAGCATAGGTACTTAGTTGGTGTTTTTTTTTTGTTTACTTTTTTGGTTTGTTACCTGTGATTTTGTCCATTGATGGATGAATAATGCACGGTGATCAGCATCATCACACGTGTTACTTTTACTTCAAATTAAAGTCCGTAGCATCGGCAAAATTGTCACTTTTCAAAGTTGTAAATAACGAAGAAGGACCTTATAAGCAGATATTGCCAAGTTTCTAATTTCTTTTTATATTACTTTATATCCCATTAAATACAATATTCTGCTTTCCCTTTTTAACCCTACGCATTTTTATTGAACCATCGTTGGTTCCTCATTATCAAGCAGTAGTTGTTGGAATCGTTGTAGGGACCTTTAATTTTCCACGAAACCTATTTATTATTTGTGCTGGTTACGACGAATTATGTATAAAAACTCTTTCTTAGGCTCTCAATATAATGAGCGCCTAGACTTTGCGAACAGGTCCACTTGTACAGTTAGTATAGCTATGCACGCAGAGCTCGCTTTCAATTTTGACCTTTACGGGCAACTTACACAGAGATATGATTGGGAGCAGCGCCGCGCGTACTGCAGGTAATAGTAGGGCTCTTATAGAGCTTATTAGCTGTTTGTTGGACGTGTACGCTTCTCAGAATCCCCTCGAGCACGCGCCGCTCGACGGCTGCGACGCGTCAAGCTTTTTCACATTTACGATTCCAATATTTCCAGGAAGTTTCCTCGTTCCCTCATACCACAAAAGAGTTATTTATAAATGCAGAAGGGTGCACATAAGACGATTATAATAATTATTCTTCATTACTTTACACGTAGTACCAATTTATTTTAAAAATTTAAAATGGTGACCGTTAATATACTAACTAAAACCATTTTTGGGAATAATTGAACTAATTCATTTTGTTTCGCCTTTAATTTTATCTCGATTTTGATTGATAAACTGTTTTCTTTTACCTTTTTCGCTATAACATGCGGCAGCTGTTTTCTGGGTGCAATTCGTCTCTTCTCTCAACTTACTAAATTAACTTACTTAATCATAATTAATGGTGGGAGAGCCACAAGCACCTCCTTAAAGCCGCTCCTTGATCTATATGTCAACGTGAAATTGTGAACTCCGTCAGTTTACAATATAACGCGTGAGATTGTAAACTAACAGTTGGTTAGGTGAGGTTAGATTGTAATTTAACTACGTTAGATTATAATCTGACGGAATTCACAATATTACGGTGACATATACAACACTTAAATCTGTGAGTACTTTAAAATCTCGATCATCTATTAAGTTTGTTAGTTTGGTTTAATATTTTTCGCGGTAGAGGACTCTTACGTAGATGATGTCACTCTATTACAACAGAATAGACATTAACTGGCTCTACCAGACAATTAATGCTTGTTTGATGACTAGGTACCATCACAACGCGATAAGCGTGATCCCATTAGCTACTAATTTTCAATTAAAAATGTATAAATTAATGTACGTAATACAATAATTTTATTTTAATGTCACGTATATTAAGACTCAGTGTGGTCCTATCTTAAATTGTGGCACAATCACTACAATCATGAAGATCTTTAATTACTGAAAACAGTAGGTAATAAAAAATATTACCATCATCAACTTAGTTCAAATGGAGAGCTGTTTACAAAAAGTGTATTCAATTTGAGTTCTTCTGGAAAAATGTAGGGTTTTTACAATGTCATACTGGGCTGTGATAACATAAAGGTTCATTTATGAATAAACGAGGGCATCAATAAATTGACGATGCGGTCGCGGCGGAAGTCGGCTAACGGGGCTGCCGCGACTCTAATAAATAAAATTCAATAAGGGTCATTTAGCATTGTACTGGCTCACCTCTGCTATACTTACATAATTAATTATACATATTATTATGTTTTACTAGTACCTTCGCATTCATCAGATTCATTTAATACTGGCTTCGTCCACCGCGTGGCAGCACTGAGTTCGATCAAGTTTACCAATGCATTTATTAAGTTTTGCAAACATGATTGTTTACGTACACAATAAACAGTAGTTATTGTGTTTTTTATCATATCAATCAGTCAAATTAACTTCCACGCTGAATGCTTCAAAGTGTTTTACAAAACAACCAAACAACGCTCGAATTGGGTTCAAGTTAGGCTTCAATTGGTTGAGACTTGAGTTTGAATTTAGTCCAATCACAGGCATTATTGAATTTAGAATAGATTCATACACGAGTCTCATTTCATATTACGGACCTAAACTTTATAAATTACTTCAGTTACCTTATTGCAATTGCATAGTGAAATTTTAAATTATTGCACAATCACGACTGATACTTATGGATTTAAATGTTTTTAACACGTGGTAATTTAATTTAAATCTGCGATTATGTTAATCAAAACCAACCACTATTAGTATTTAACAATGTATATGGGAATCACATTTGATTTGCGAGTAAGTTTTTCACTCTTCCATACAAATTAGCGGGCTATCTTATAGTAGGTATTTCTTGAATTTCTTGGTTCTGTTGAACATAACCGAGTATTAAATATTGCAGGTAACTAAAACGCCACCCTGCTGCCCTGTTAACTTGTTCACTTGTTAACGAGAGCAAAGAAATAGCATGCATATGCATATTATGCACCTGCCAGACTGTAGAGCAAGATTGTTTTTCATTTTATTTTGGTATTTGTTAGTTTATTTACTGTCTTTAAGAACTACTAGATAACATTTAGAACTTTAGCGGAGAGTATAAAAAGATACATAATATATTCGGGCTAAAATACAAAAAACAGCTTCTCCAAACTTTTTTTCTATTTATGTAGGTAGTTAATGAAAATATTATCGATAATCTGCATATTATCTAAGATTACTGATTGTGCTGAGAGATGCATTAACGAAAATTAACAAAGCTAACTAATTCTCTAAAATTCTTATCTATTTCAAACTCTCAGCGTTTATCGTGATATTAAACAGCTTTTAAGTTTGCCATCTGCGAGCAGTTTCTCTTCAAAATAGAGAGCTATCTGAATTGGCATCTCATTAAACTATGCATAAACAATTTTATGGGGAATATTTTAATTGACGTAGACCCTTACTTGTAGCTAGTATGAAGTACAACGAAGAAACTTCCAGAAATGAAATTGAAACAAGTCGCTGAGATGAATGGAAGAGGATAGCATATGGAGCCCGGAGGTTGATGGGAACCTGTGGGACCGGTCGCGCAGCATCGCTTTTTGTTCCCGGCCGGTGTCGCCAACCCGTCGCCAGCCACCGGACTAATAACGAAGCCTCCGCTCAATGGAGACTGTGTATTAAAACCGAATGTTAAATAATTGCACAACATTGTATCATCTATGATGCTTTTGAACAATTATTGTATCAGTAATTAGGGATTTCTGTATGTATTTAGATATATACCCTTAATTTAAAGACTGACTCATACTTCTCATTAAGGGAATTGTTTTCTTTGATAATTCAATTGTTATTTTTTAATGTTATGTTGCCAGTACGAGTGGTTTAATTAATTGCCAGTTTTATGTATTGTAAGGGCTTGTAAGATAAACTTAATTTAAACAGAAAAGGGTGGTGAGAGATCCATCATCTTGCCCTAACCATGATGAATGACTCATCAGTTTAGAAAAAGGACTTGGTTTCAGCAATTTATTATAGCCTGACTTAACATATTATTCTTCTTATCTCTTACGTCACATCGCTTAGTTCAATTTATCTGATTAGGTGGCTGATATTATCCGAATGACTACGAAAGAATTGTACACTGCTCGATTCTGCCATGAAAGGGTACTTTATCATAAGTAGCCATTATCGAATGAGGTACCCGAATTTCCTTTCGATAAGCTTTTGTTTCTCGATGTGCGCGCGTGCCGCGCAATGTCGCCGTGTGTTCTCTCTAAAGGTGCGGTGTGAGATGGGCCCGAGATCGGCATGCGGCGGGGGCGGGCGGACGTGCCAAGGCAGGCAGGCAAGCAACATATTTACTCATACGCCCGAGGCGTAAATCACCGTGCGTCTATTTCGAGTTGGCCGGCGCGGGCACGGGCGGGCGGCGGGCGCGGGCAGACGCCGCTGCGGTCTGGCGCCAGAAGGATTCCCCAGCGCCCCGCGCCCCGCGGCCCGCGCTCGAGGTCACCGCGCACCCGTGCCTTTCCTTGCTGTCGCGAATGCCTAATCGTAGTGATTATTTAGCATTGTCGTTGCGATACAACTATGCGACAGCCGGATCTAGTGCTGAATGAAAAATCCCAGAGCTTTTCGTTTAGCGGCCGTATTAATAGAACACATAAATGTTCCGGAGTCAGTATCGTCTGTTATCCTATTATGTTGAGAATAATGCTCAATCTCGTGATGTGCGTAACACACATGCAATCTATGACGACATAGATTTGTGTTGTTTACGTATACCTAACCTGGGCAATATAGTACCTACTATGCTTAATGAAACGTTTGAAACTATTAGTGTTGTGGTAATTAATTACTGATTTGAATAAGAATCTTTTAAATTAAAACGTCTTCTTTAATATAAATCATTTGACTATTATAGCTTATCTAATTACTTTATGTACCTACCTACTTATCAAAGCGTTTGTACACCCAAAGTTGTCAATAACCCTTTATTCATTAACGCATATTCAAACATTGTCATCATTACTTTGCTACATCCGTAACTCAATAATAGTGATGACACATACAACCAAAACATATGTAATGTAAGCAAGTTTATTGCATAATAGACGTAGAATGTATTTCAATACGTACTTACTTGTCATTGTCCTCTGATCCTTTGCGAGACGAAGCAAGCATGAGCCGAGCGTTGTTCAGCGCGCGGCTTGGTCTCCCCTGCCCCCCGCCCTGCCTCTGCCGCGCAGGGATGCCCTGCGGTCATTGGTTACTCATACATCTTGCAAAACCTGTACCCGATCCATTACACAAATTTTAAAAATTTGTTTACATATTCATTTAAAACACTTTAATATTACATCTTTCGATCAGTTATTTTTTATGAATATATTGGGAAACACTGAACACAAGATATTTATCGAAAATAGGTGCACATGTAAATACGCGCAACACACGAATCACAGATAGCAGGCGAATGAATAGATACTCTTGTCTTGTCAACAGAAAGTGTGTTATACACTACGCACACTTCTATGAGCGCCTCTTTGCTTACACAAACACATTAACAAATACAGTAGTCATCAACGCAACTTTATGTCACAAAGTATTGTGCGCCTTATATTTTACACAATACGTCTTCTAATTGATTGACGCTAACTTACACAATGATACGTAGGGAGTCCCTTTGGCTAGCAAAAAATGCCATGAACTGTAATTAATTAATACTAATTGGTCTTTAAAATCAAGTGACTGATTGTTGTCGATTTACAAATTCATAAATCTGACTTTCACTTTTTTAAAGGAATATCTTCAATTTATTGTAGTAGTAACATAAAGAGTTAATAAAATTGTATTTTTCACTTTGTTATATTTGTTGTCTTTTTTTTAAGTTTTCACGTTTTGTAATAAAGTGTGACAATTCCTTTCGAACATTCTTTCTCACTTTCTACTTTGTGAATGAAAAGAGCCAGATAATCGACTGTAAAAGTGTCAAACTACGATCATGAACTCTTGCCAATGCAACTACTACTTAAATAAAACTCGCTGGAACTTGAACCCTAATGCCCTATAAAGCGCGCTTCTTAAATGTTACCTTTATTGTGGTCTACATGATATTATTATTTATCCTTATAATTATCTTTCGTGTTATAGAACTTATTACATGGTATCAGTAGCAGGTAAAAAAAATAGATATTTTGCACTGATAGTCATGAAAAACACGTGTTGTTTGTGCATTTCTTTTCAGCACAATGGCAGGCAGTCCAAATTCGATACGACTGTTGTAAGCAAAGCATGCTCAAGTAACGCCATCTAGTCATCAATTTTGAAACCTTACTCAATATTAAAGTGACTAAAATACATTGCCCCTTGACTGACTTACACTTGCACTGTGGGCCTTATCTTGTCCGTAAATCAAAATTCTCAGATTGTAATTCAGCAATGCCCCGACAGACTTTCCTCGCTTGATATCTTTTGCTAGGCGCGTATACGAAACCTTAAGGCGCCACCTGGTGGTATGTGAGGGAAACATTTTCTATGAAAAATCAGGTTGTCGCACCCGTCAAGTGAAAGTCGCAACACACAAAAGCCCTTAGATACAAACATAGTCCTTCTGGATCTATCAGTATCGTTTGGCCTGATTAAATTTCGCTTTAACGCTCTATTTCTCTTTTTTGTCTATTTTTTCTTCTCTTGTCTTGTGTGGTGTACAATAAAGAATGTTCTATCTATCTAGTACAGAGGACAGCACATCAAGGTAGTTGGCAAGGCATGTTATGTATTTGTGATAAGGGTGAGTTTGCAACAAAAAAAATTACATCCTAATGTGCTGTCCTCTGAACTCTGAACAATGTGAATTATTGTAAATAAAAAATCTTCAAAATAGTAGATGCTCATATCTGCTCAATAGGGTATTTGACACCACCAATCAATTGACGTACTTTTTAAAACTGTCAAAACGACACTCCTCCATAGATTTTGTACCGCGATGCTAGCATGTGACGTCACAATTTTATCAACTCAATGAAACTACTTTTTACAATTTTAATGCAAACAAAAATCGTAATTTACAGGTAATTAAAAATTAATTAAGTTTTTAAGACCAGAAAGAAGTGTATTTTTAAAAAAGTTGTGGTTTAGAATTATTGGCGAATGGTGTCAAATACCCAATTAAGCGTGGTATCGAAGTGGAAGCGTAATGAAAACAAATTTCATTGTTAGGATAATATTTATTTAAAAAAATTGACAATGGTTTCAATAACATTTTGCAATCGTAGGTTTACCTGTTTTTTAATTAACCTCAGTACATGCAAGTTATTCTGGAACAGCTGAATCTCATTGCTGATTTACATAATGTTTATAATTTATTTATAATCTCGTATTCAGTACTAATCAATATTACCAGAAATCGTCCAGAATATACTCCAATGTTGAACTGTTAGTCGGATGCACAAGAAGAATACCTACTCAAAAACAAAACATTTGTTGACAACTAAATTGCTACAAAAGCAGAAGATACATTATGTCACGATAAGATTAATTTTAAGGTATTGGCAAATAGTACACAAACCACATAGAAGATATAAAAGATAAAAGCATCGCCCGAAAATATTATGATATAACACAAATTGGGCGGAAAAATAACAACACTAATCAATCTAGTGACATTCCAGCGTCACCATCTTTTTTATCGTTACTCTCGTCCTTTGGTTTTTCTTCCTTTTTATCGGCGCTCTCTTTAGACTTAGTGCTATCAGAGGCGTTTGAAGAATTTTCCAGGGCTTTGAAAAACGCTTGCATATCGCCCGTATTTGCAGCTGAAGCGACCTCAGGTGGTAACCCAAATTGAGACATCACTGGACCCATTTGTCCAGACGTCAAAGCTGACGAAAACTGGTTGGCAGCCTGGAAATTAGACACAAGACTTAATAAACTTATATCGAGAAAATAATATCATAAAAAAATAAATATACGGGTGCACTCTTGTTAGTTTATTAGTAATGTACAAAAAATGTATTAGTCATTTGGAAGGTAACCAACATATTTCTCACCTTAATAAGCACTAATATTAGATGAAATGATTGTTATTATCTTCATATAAGATATTTTAAGCAAACATAAACGCAAAACAAAAACAACTACAACTTTAATTCCTTTCTCACACTACCTAATCATTGCTTTCTTGCTATTCCCAAGTAGGTATCATCGAAAAGGTCTGCACTACTTGACCAAAACTGCGATTTCAGCAATGTAAGAAGTGGACATATTTTATGCAGCAAAACCCTACTAAAGTAGGCTGGTGTCTGTGTGTAATCGCCGTCTATCTCTAACATATCAAAAGTGTTATTATTCCACAGATTGCGCTAATAAGGCGGGCTTCTAAGGGACGGCATATCTTGTTATGGGCCATGATTTGTGTTTTTTGACCCATTCATGTCTTTGTCTTCCTTTTTTTTAGTCCAGAGTCGTGAGCTTTGCTGCAGCCAGTCTCTGTTTATCATTCGGTAATGCATATGCTATTGAATAAACATATTTTTTTCTATATCATACCAGAATGTGACGCAAGTATACGACAAGATTTTTTTGTGTAAGCCGTAACAAGTGCAAATAGGTCGGATGTAATATTTAAACAAGACACAACACATGTAACACCACTCTTAATTTCTGCGATAAGTATCATTATTTGATACTAACATAACATCCATAAATAAAGATTATTATGTTTCACAGATTTTTTACATCGGCGATACCAATTTTTAAAAGAATAAACAATAATGGTTCGCGGGTGTACACTCGTTANTCACCATCTTTTTTATCGTTACTCTCGTCCTTTGGTTTTTCTTCCTTTTTATCGGCGCTCTCTTTAGACTTAGTGCTATCAGAGGCGTTTGAAGAATTTTCCAGGGCTTTGAAAAACGCTTGCATATCGCCCGTATTTGCAGCTGAAGCGACCTCTGGTGGTAACCCAAATTGAGACATCACTGGACCCATTTGTCCAGACGTCAAAGCTGACGAAAACTGGTTGGCAGCCTGGAAATTAGACACAAGACTTAATAAACTTATATCGAGAAAATAATATCATAAAAAAATAAATATACGGGTGCACTCTTGTTAGTTTATTAGTAATGTACAAAAAATGTATTAGTCATTTGGAAGGTAACCAACATATTTCTCACCTTAATAAGCACTAATATTAGATGAAATGATTGTTATTATCTTCATATAAGATATTTTAAGCAAACATAAACGCAAAACAAAAACAACTACAACTTTAATTCCTTTCTCACACTACCTAATCATTGCTTTCTTGCTATTCCCAAGTAGGTATCACCGAAAAGGTCTGCACTACTTGACCAAAACTGCGATTTCAGCAATGTAAGAAGTAGACATATTTTATGCAGCAACACCCTACTAAAGTAGGCTGGTGTCTGTGTGTATTCGCCGTCAATCTCTATCATATCAAAATTCAAATGTGTGATTATTCCACAGATTATTGTGTTATAAATAAGCCGGGTTTCTAAGGGACGGCATCTTGTTATAGGCCATGATTTGTGTTTTTTTTTCGACCCATTTAAGTCTTTGTCTCCCTTTTTTTAGTCCAAAGGAGGAGTGAGCTTTGCTGCAGCCAGTCTCTGTCTATCATTCGGTAATGCATATGCCATTGAATCAATATATTTTTTTCCATATCATACCAGAATGTGACGCAAGTAGATGACAAGATTTTTTTGTGTAAGCCGTAACAAATGCAAATAGGTCGGATGTAATATTTAAACAAGACACAATATACAGTGTGAGTCACGTTAAAGTGTACATATGAAAATAGATGAAACTAGACCTATTTTTATCGACAAAAAAGAGGTCAAAATTTTTTTGAGATTTTTTTTTAATTTTTTATAGAATTTTTTTTCTTCCAATTACATATTGTAAAGAAAACGTAATAACTTTTAAACTAAACGGTATATCCTGATAAAATAAAAACAGTAATAATGCTAAATAACAGGCGATACTAAAAAAATACAAACAATACACAAAAAATGCTAACAAGTTATAAAAAATGATACGTTTTGAAAAAAATCTGCTTAAAAATTCGTGTTTTTTTGGTTATTTGATAAATTTCTCCAAAAAATGCCCCTATAACAGGTGGTTTTTATTGTTGTGTATTATTCTCTATGGTATTGCCTTTGTAAAACCAAAAATTTCGTGTCTCTATCCCTATCACAACATTTGCTATGATAGTTTGAACAAAGGCCTACCACAACATTATTCTCCTCTACAGGTAGGGACATTTTTAATTTTAACTAAAATGCTTATTATTTTTACTTCGAAAACTTTTGTTTTTACTTGAAATCTAACTTGTCTTTATCAAAATTACAAATCTAGAGCCATTTTCAGTTTTGTTGTTAACGAAGCGTTGAATGGCGCGCCCGGAGAGGCTTAGTTCAAACGATCATTGCAAACGTTGTGATAGGGGTAGAGACATGCGATTTTGCGTTTTACAAAGGTAATATAATAGAGAATAATACAAAGTAATAAAAACTACCAGTTATAGGGGCATTTTTTGGAGAAATTTATCAAATAACCAAAAAAACACGAATTTAAAAGCAGATTTCTTTCAAAAAGTGTCATTTTTTATTATTTGTTGGCCCTTTTTGTGTATTTTATGTATTTTTTTAGTATTGCATGTTATTTAGCATTATTATTGTTTTTATTTTATCAAGATATACCGCTTAGTTTAAAAGTTATTACGTTTTCTTTACAATAAGTAATTGGGAGATAAAAAAATCTATAAAAAATTAAAAAAAAAATTAAAAAAAATTTGACCTTTTTTTGTCGATAAAAATAGGTCTTGTTTCATCTATTTTCATATGTACACTTTAACGTGACTCACACTGTATGTAACACCACTCTTAATTTCTGCGATAAGTATCATTTGATACAAACATAACATCCATAAATAAAGATTATTATGTTTCACAGATTTTTTACATCGGCGATACCAATTTTTAAAGAATAAACAATAATTAAAGTGATGAATTTTAATTTCTGTGACGGGTCTGGGTGTTACTACGTATAATATGGATGTATTTAAAAAAAAAGTATATAAGTAATAATATCCGTTAAGCTAGCACCCATAACACAAGCATTAAGTTGCTTACTTTGGGGCTAGCTGGCGCTGTGTGAAATTGTCCAAAGATTTATTTATTATTTATTTATTTAATGGTTCGCGGGTGTATACTCGTTGNACTCGTTAAGTGTGAGAACGGAACGCCTATCGTAAACAAGAACACAAAACATGCGCAAAGCGTAAAATCGTGCGTTCATCGCTACTGCACACCCGCAACCTGAAAGCCGAAGAAGCGCGGTCGGTCCGCGGCCAGAAGCAGGTGCGCAACACGTGAGGGTTCACCTGAGCGAACTGCGGTGAGAGCAGTGTGGTCCTTACATCGTCCTGGGCGGTGTCGGGCGGCGCGGCCGGCAGGTGCGGCGCGAGGCGCGCGGCGTGCGCGGGCGCGCTGGCCACGCCCACCACCTCGGGCGACGCCAGCGCCGCCGCGAGGTCCACCCGCGCGCCCGCCCCCGCCCCGGCCCCCGCCGCGCCCGCGCTCTCCGGCGGCGCGTTGCCTAGCCCCGAAAAGTAGCGTTGCAAGTCCGATAAGACAATTTGACCACCTGAAATCGCACACCATTTTATCGACTGTAATCAACGCCGCCTTTAGCTGTGTGCGTGATGGGCCCGATTCCGATCAATCACGATCCTTTATTTCATTTAGGGCTGATTTTTCAAAAATTGCTACAAAAGCAGAAGATACATTATGTCACGATAAGATTAATTTTAAGGTATTGGCAAATAGTACACAAACCACATAGAAGATATAAAAGATAAAAGCATCGCCCGAAAATATTATGATATAACACAAATTGGGCGGAAAAATAACAACACTAATCAATCTAGTGACATTCCAGCGTCACCATCTTTTTTATCGTTACTCTCGTCCTTTGGTTTTTCTTCCTTTTTATCGGCGCTCTCTTTAGACTTAGTGCTATCAGAGGCGTTTGAAGAATTTTCCAGGGCTTTGAAAAACGCTTGCATATCGCCCGTATTTGCAGCTGAAGCGACCTCAGGTGGTAACCCAAATTGAGACATCACTGGACCCATTTGTCCAGACGTCAAAGCTGACGAAAACTGGTTGGCAGCCTGGAAATTAGACACAAGACTTAATAAACTTATATCGAGAAAATAATATCATAAAAAAATAAATATACGGGTGCACTCTTGTTAGTTTATTAGTAATGTACAAAAAATGTATTAGTCATTTGGAAGGTAACCAACATATTTCTCACCTTAATAAGCACTAATATTAGATGAAATGATTGTTATTATCTTCATATAAGATATTTTAAGCAAACATAAACGCAAAACAAAAACAACTACAACTTTAATTCCTTTCTCACACTACCTAATCATTGCTTTCTTGCTATTCCCAAGTAGGTATCATCGAAAAGGTCTGCACTACTTGACCAAAACTGCGATTTCAGCAATGTAAGAAGTGGACATATTTTATGCAGCAAAACCCTACTAAAGTAGGCTGGTGTCTGTGTGTAATCGCCGTCTATCTCTAACATATCAAAAGTGTTATTATTCCACAGATTGCGCTAATAAGGCGGGCTTCTAAGGGACGGCATATCTTGTTATGGGCCATGATTTGTGTTTTTTGACCCATTCATGTCTTTGTCTTCCTTTTTTTTAGTCCAGAGTCGTGAGCTTTGCTGCAGCCAGTCTCTGTTTATCATTCGGTAATGCATATGCTATTGAATAAACATATTTTTTTCTATATCATACCAGAATGTGACGCAAGTATACGACAAGATTTTTTTGTGTAAGCCGTAACAAGTGCAAATAGGTCGGATGTAATATTTAAACAAGACACAACACATGTAACACCACTCTTAATTTCTGCGATAAGTATCATTATTTGATACTAACATAACATCCATAAATAAAGATTATTATGTTTCACAGATTTTTTACATCGGCGATACCAATTTTTAAAAGAATAAACAATAATGGTTCGCGGGTGTACACTCGTTAAGTGTGAGAACGGAACGCCTATCGTAAACAAGAACACAAAACATGCGCAAAGCGTAAAATCGTGCGTTCATCGCTACTGCACACCCGCAACCTGAAAGCCGAAGAAGCGCGGTCGGTCCGCGGCCAGAAGCAGGTGCGCAACACGTGAGGGTTCACCTGAGCGAACTGCGGTGAGAGCAGTGTGGTCCTTACATCGTCCTGGGCGGTGTCGGGCGGCGCGGCCGGCAGGTGCGGCGCGAGGCGCGCGGCGTGCGCGGGCGCGCTGGCCACGCCCACCACCTCGGGCGACGCCAGCGCCGCCGCGAGGTCAACACGCGCGCCCGCCCCCGCCCCCGCCCCGGCCCCCGCCGCGCCCGCGCTCTCCGGCGGCGCGTTGCCTAGCCCCGAAAAGTAGCGTTGCAAGTCCGATAAGACAATTTGACCACCTGAAATCGCACACCATTTTATCGACCGTTAGAGTAGGCGCACACCTAGGGTTTGCTCCCCGGTATTCATTTTTCCCGGGAATTCCCGATAATCTAATCCTTTATCTAGTTCCGGTACTGACGATGCAATTCCCGAGACTTTCGGTACTTCAATAATTTATTTTTGAATAACAATTTTTTGACTAGATGCCATCATCTTTTTACGTACACACTATCAACAAATGAAAAAATATTAATTATGTTCCTAATTCATTACTATCCTTTTAAGACTGATTGTTTTATCTGATTGTACTTAGGTACTACTTATTATTTCTTATAATAGCGTGTTTTTTTATAAACCTAATTTAGTTAATTTATGTTTTGTCCCTAACTCTTGTCGCTGCCAGTATTTGACATTGATAGAAAGTGAGAAAACATATTTTAAATAACAATTCACGTGGGTACCGAAATTCCCGAATTTCCCGGTTTTCCCGGTACTGGCTTAGACCTGGTACCGGTAATTCAGTAACACTCCTTAGTACCGGGACTTGCAACCCCTACGCACACCGTTGATTTTTCGTCGGCCGATAGTTTAGTCGGGCAGTTGATCATGTATGGGAGTGCGCACACTACGCCGATTCGATTTGGCCGATTCTTCATACAATTTGAAATCGGGCACAACTATCGACCAATTAAAAATCAACGGTGTGCGCCTACTCTTATCAACGCCGCCTTTAGCTGTGTGCGTGATGGGCCCGATTCCGATCAATCACGATCCTTTATTTTATTTAGGGCTGATTTTTCAAGTGCCGGATATCTTATAACTGAAGAATATGTTTGGCATATTGACAGTTTCAGTATGGGAAATAAGACAAAATCACAATTTTATTCTCATGTTATAAATTATATGATATTCGAAGATTTAAAAATCAGCCCTTAGTGGACCCGTATCTATATTTTACATTATAAAGTCTGATCGCCGAGCACGTAGAATTTCGTCCAATGACCCCAAGCCATCCATCAAGCTACCCATCCATATCTCTCGCGCATAATTAGGTATATTGCTATCGCGACTGTGCGACGGGCGCCCGCAGTGAGTGTGCGAGCGCGATAGCAACATAATTACGCGCGAGCGATAAGGATGGGTAGCTTGAGGTCATTGGACAAAATTCTTCTTGCTCGGAGACCAGGATTTAGATGGCACTTGTCTTTTTTTTATTGCGACACGGGCATGGCACGGTGCATTCATCGGGAGAGATCTCACGATTTCAACGCCCAGACCATAGTATACCAATGGAAATATATTTTCGTATTAGTTCGTAATTTGGCTGGCTTTATCATATTTTTGTTCAATAAAATAAATCTTAAGAGACAATCCACGGTGAGGAATCGGACCCATCACTAGTTTAAATTGCTTAAATACACATAGCAACAAAGCAAAACGTTTAGTCTAATAAAATATTGATGCAAAAGCGAGTGGTCAAAACGTTTTATCTAATAAACACATCAATTACATCGCTTTACCAACTACTGTAGGTATAGCAACATGTTAATAGTAAATAGCATGCTGTTTTATTTTATAATCATTATCACTCTGATAACCTAAAGTCACATGATATAAGGTTATCCTAGAGCTTTTATCTGCTGTAATATAATGTGTTATTGATTAAGTTATTGTACTATGCAATTTCTTGTTAATAATAAGCTCTGTTTCTAATAATATAATCAAAACACAGGACATTATCGTACTTAAAACTTTATAGTATGACGTTTCTGTATTAAAATAGGTAGACTTAAGTTTTGGTGAGTTGTTTTTTTTCTGTAATATCAAACTATTATGTAAAATATCTTTCAGTGAGATAAAAAAAGTTAAGATTAGAGAACCAAATATTTTGCAGATATAGCTTCCTAATCTATTACGTGCATCTACTTCATCTATGCAAACAAAATTTGACTCACTTGGTGGCTGTCTCATACATAGGACATTTTAGAGCATTTTTACTTTCATGGTCACTAACATTAGAATTGTTTAAGTACGGGATTGCTACCATGTAGCTTTTTATTTACGAGTCTCCCATTCTTTACTCAGTGACTATAGCACTTGCTACAGTGCCGAAATATCGGAGGCTCGTAAATAAAAAGGTATGGAAATGGTAGCAATTCCGTAAATAATTATTCTAGAGAAACAAAACTTTAGCGGATATAGCTTTATGGCTGAGTTGCACCACCTAACTTTGACCTAACTATAACGATAACCGGTGTTTTTTGTATGGAGTTAAACAGATTTTTGACGTTCGTCAAAGATAAAGTAAAATGGTCCAACCCAGCCTTAGGCCCCTCGCCCACGGCCATTAGGCGATTATCACACTGCGCTGCGGTCCGCGTGATTTCATATAAAAAATCCCGCGCACAGACGCGTTTTCAGTGTGTTGTGCCGCGCGTGTTTTCTATACAACTATATGACGTACTTGCATACAATGATTAAATCAGTCGTCCCGCGTACCGCGGCGGAGCGCGGCGCAGTGTGATAATCGCCTAACTTTCGCGATGTAAACGCGATTCAGAAACAGCCCCAATGATTTCGTCCGACACGGTGCACGTCCGTGGCGATGCTGTAGCGCGTTGGCATCAAAAATGTCGCCGTGGGCGAGGGCCCTTAGACGTGCATCTAAAGCCCGGTCTGTGAGCACGTATAATTTTGTCCAATGACCCCAAGTATGAGTAATAGTAGTAGCGTAATGAGGGCTATCGTTTTTATACTTAATAGTTGGCACTCCTGGCGATTGACAGGACCATACTCTACAGTGGCGCCATCTTGATGAATGCAAATGCGATAATCCTCCTACCACTTTAGCGCTCACCAGTTGGTGCCACTGTCTTCGCTACTAGCAAGTGACAGGACCTTACTCTACAGTGGCGCTTAACTGGTGAGCGCTAAAACGATAGCCCTCATTATGTTGCTGTCGCGCTCGCACACTCACTGCGGTCGCCCGTCGCGAAGTCGTAAAAGTAAGGATGGGTAGCTTGGGGTCATTGGACAAAATTCTACCGCAAAGCAGACTATACATAAATGTAACCAAGTCAACTCACTTCGCGGCTGGGTCGCGGTGGCGGTATTCGGCGGGGTAGCGGTGGGCGCGGGTGTGTCGCGCGGTCGCGCCGGCGTGCGAGCGGCGGCGGGCTCGGCGGCCGGCGCGGCGGCGGTGGTGCGAGGCGCGCTGCCTCCGCGGGAGCTGTTGCCGCTGCCAGCGGACGGCCGCGTGCTGCCGCTGCCGCTGTTGCTGCTGTTGTTGCTGGAAGTTTTGATTAATGTTAGTAGGTTAAATCTGAATTTGGTTTTTGATTTTATTGTGTTTGAGTTTAAAGTAACACAATAAAATAAAAAACCAAATTCAGAAGTGTTGTTGCAACAATTAAAAAGTTGAAACGGAAGTGGACAGGACACCTAATGAGGGAAAAGAAAGAGAAATGGACAAGAGCCGTAACGGAATGGTATCCCCATGAAGGGAAAAGAAGTAGAGGCAGACAAGCAAAAAGATGGGAGGACGATATCCGCGAATTAGCAGGGCCATTATGGCCACAAATGGCTAGAAACAGAGAAGCATGGAGATCATTGGAGGAGGCCTATGTCCAAGGACAAACTGGAGATGAGTGCAGCTAAATTGTAAAATGAAATGTTAATATTGTAAAATACCTTGTAATCCAGTAATAAAGGCTTATATTATTATTATTAGTAGGTTAAATTACAGAAACTAAAGGGAGACGTGACAAGGGGGCGGGGCCGGTGTTGCAGCAATATGCCCAAAAACAGAACACATTGCTCGTGACAGCAATGATGACAGAAGCGACTTAGTGGGAATGCAAGAACATTATCTCACAGCGCATGTTGTATAGTAGTAATTAGCTACATAATTTAAATTTACTCAGCTGCTACTGTTACTGCTGTTGTTGCTATAATTTTTAGTTAATGTTAGTGGGAATGTGAACGTGAGATGATGAAGTAACACAATGGAAGTTGCCAAATGGAAAACTTGAATTTATGCAGCTAAGGGAGATTAAGGGAATGAAACAACATCTGAGAGATTAGTATGCCTAATTAATTGCTTAGTGTAAAATGAGAACTGTAACATAGAATCTCCATAAGATTTTCTAGAAGAACATAAAACACTAGTATAAGGAACTAGCTGTGCCCGCGACTTCGTTCGCGTGGAATAATGACTTTGGGTAGGCACTTTTAATAATTTAGTCTAATTATTTTACAAATGTGTAGTCCCTAAGTCGCCTCTTACGACACCCGCGGGAAGAGTAGGGGTTGGTGACAAATGTATTCTACTCTGCCGTCACCACACGGCTTATCGGCACGGGACTACACATCAAACAGAGAACGGGCAGCAGCGCTCTCTGAAAAACATCAATCTTTTAAACTGCGATCTCCAACCCGCCTGCCAAGCGTGGAGATTATGGCAAAACCCTCCACTATAGTGGAGGAGGCTCATAGTCCAGCAGTGGACTGTAAAGGGCTGTTGATGAGTGATGAGTGATTTTACAAATAGCTTTTGCCCGCGACTTCGTCCGTGGAGAAGTCGAAAACGTTCTCATACGATTATTTTTAAATGTTTTAACGTTATTATCTAAATGTTTGAATACTTTTAAAATATAAAAATCAGGTTAAATAAACATGAAAATATTTTTTTCTTATATTTTATGAATGTGCAGCTCGGCCTTTGATCCGGTGAAAGTTACTCGGTGGTATTATTTTTTTACAACGAAATCGAAAACTACACCTACCGCAGTATTATTGGTAAACTTTTTTTTTATATTTTCCTACGGGTGCTAGAATCACCAAGCTTCCAGCATGCCACTGGCCGTGGGAGAAGGAGCTTTTCCTCAAGACTACTCCCACTACCTCAAGGGCCTCCGCCAAAACTCTCGCGCGAAAATGAGTTTATGTATACAGCGCAAGCAGGTGCCCGCGGCATGACTTTCATGCATTACTATGCATTGTTGGGCGAGCGCACGCAGCGGGCACCCACTCCGAGGTTAAGTGGAGGCCCCTAGAGTATGGTAGTCGTTAACATGACGTCATGATTGTAAAAAAATGCACTAATGAGTAATTAATATCAACTTTGAAGCAAATCACCACTAAAATAACTTTCTACCCCTTTTTAACATAGTTAGGGGGTGCATTTCACTAAAATACGAAACACGTCTTCCATTAATTCTGTTATAGAATGCTTATGCAAAATTTTAAGTAGATTGGACGAAGGAATCTCGTTATTTCATACAAACTTTGCCCCTCCTTTTTACCTCCTTAGGGGTAGAATTTTGGAAAATCCTTTCTTATCAGATGCTTACGTCATACAAAGAACACACCGTCCAAGTTTCAGGTCTTTACGATCAGCGGTTTAGGCTGTGCATTGATCCATCAGTAGCGCGCGTAGTACTTGATCATTATTTTGCTGCGATGTGATTTTAAAACTGCGATATCTCCTAAGATATTTATTGAAATCGAATGGTGTAAAGGGCAAGAATATTTAAAATTAAATACTTGTGATGAATAACTTATTTATTTGGATAAGGATTAATATCATGTTTATGAAAAAACCTCCGCAAATAATGCATTAATATAAAACAGTTTTTTTTTGCATAAAAAGGGTTACTATGAGCCAACCTTAAAAGATAGACATATACTATCGCGGACTTTTTTTTAGAACTTTTAAAGGGGAACAATCCTGTCATACATGATTTTTGCGAAACTTTAACCGTTTACGCAGCGTCAGCTCTCAAAAGGAAAAAAATCACTGATTTGAAACATTCTTCATTGGTGCTCCGCTCCTATTGGTCTTAGCGTGATGATATATAGCCTAAAGCCTTCAGGAACTAACGGGCTATCCAACACAAAAAGAATTATTCAAATCGGTCCAGTAGTTCCTGAGATTAGCGCGTTCAACCAAACAAACAAACAAACAAACTCTTCAGCTTTATAATATTAGTATAGATTAGCTTCAAAGGTTCTGAGACATGACAAGGCACATTAAAATTCATAGATTCTAAGACATCATAATATTCAAGTAAAACAAATTGGTGGTAATCAAAGCCTTACCCCATAGTGCCCAAAAGAGAAGACAGCCCACCAATCTGCCCAACACCCCCAAACAACTGCATCAGCTGCTGCTGGGACATGTTGTTCAGAAGGTTCTGTAGTTCACCATCCTGAGCACCTCCGCTCCCACCGCCGCGACCTCCCGATGTGGGTGGGTTGTTCAGAGCCTCATTAATGCGACGGCAGTAGTCATCATCTTTGTCTGTTTTAGGCTCCTAGAAAAATAAAATAAAATTATTATGATAATTTCATTACTATGTTTTTTTCTTCTGGTAATAAAATACATTAACAATTGAGTCATCAACCTGTTACTATTTCTATTTATTACATAACACAATACCATCCTCATATAAAATCAAGCGCTTATTTTAACATTATAATAGTTACCTGTAGCCAGAAGAAGTACTTTTTAGAAAAAGACTTGAACTTGAGAACATAAACCCTTCCAGTAGTGCACTCGTTAACACGGACAAACTCACAGTCATCAGGGAATATAAGGAGATCGTCTTCGACCTCCCCTGTAGTTCTATCTTTCCAACAAAAGTGCATCAAAGAATCTTCGCCCTGATATACGTAAAGTAATCCCTTCCTTTTATCTGGGTGCACCATACGACCCTTTAGTGTCATTCTACCGGCACGGAATTCCACTAAATGCTTGTTTCCACCAGAGCTTCCGCCCAAGGCAGATGAATTTCCAAATAATGCAGTAGCCGACATTCTGGAACACTGAATTCAGTAAAAAATATATTAATAAACATGGCGTTTTAACCTAAAAAATTCTTGTTAGTACTTTGTGGCTTTGAACTTTAGATAAAATGAAAATTGCATACCTTTATTGGTGAATGTTTTTATTAAATGTAATAGAGATCTATCGTGAATCAAAAGATTTTCCCAAAACGAATAATGACACGACAAATTCTGACTGAAGAAAGAAAATCAATCAACAACAATGACATGACATAAGTTTTTTTTATTACAGGTTAAAAAACTTGCAGCGATGTGGATTGCTGTGAATTGGGATCGGTCGTTCAAATAGTGTAAGGAGAATAGAAGAGGAAAAAGTTTCTTTGATTGTCAATGCCATTTTAAAATTGTAAGTTTCTCCGTAAAATCTGAGGTAAAATCAGTATTTTCTAGCCTGGGTCATGTACTCACGTTTGACCCATAATTCATGGCATTCTGGCATTGCAATGCATTGTTGACATCGGCCAAATAGCTTTGTGTCAAGGCCAGTTCCTTACTATGACAGCTCTAAGGATGCCGAAATTACTATCGATATTCGATAGTTTTAAATGCATGGCTAAATTTAAAAAAAATAACAAAAAAAAACATTAATTTTGATTCTGAGATAGTATCTTGCGAAAAAAAAACTAATTGAAAATTACCAATTTAATTTGGTTTTTTATTTGTTTCACCAAAATACGAAGGAAATTTAGATCTTGGATAAAAAAAAATACTTTTTAAATGGCGTCCAATTTGAAAAATGTACTTTTAAATAATTTTAGCATATTAAAACATTTTTTTATGGTTTTCTTGACATCATCAATCATGTTGTTAAATGTGGGAATGCCAGAGAAAATAACAAACTTATGAATTTCACTGTGACCAGCCCCCCTAACCAAGTGTCAAAACGTGACAATTTTAAAACTTGCGCTCCGCATTTTTTGTGTAGAGTTACTTTGCTCCGTGAAGAAATTCGATTTTCAGAGCAACCACTTGCCTAAGGATCTTGATGAAGTTTTTTTATTTGAACACTGACTCAATACTCGATTGAGAGTATTATTGGTTCTAGATTTTTTTCTTTTAATATGTATATTGTGCATTACTTTAAGACCAATAGGTGAAAATATTTTGTTTTAAAACGAACAGGCATTTCTTTAAAGGATGTAACGCTTTTAAACTAAATAGAACACCTGCTTGACAGGCCCCAAAACGACACGAAATGTTTTCGTAAAGTTATTATATTGGGAGCGTTTGGTCAAAAAAGCGCAAACTAGCGCTAGTTAGAAAAATGGCGTCCGTTTAGCGGTATAAGTTCTAACACTGCTAAAAAAATGTATGGTAAAACGTCACTTTTGAAGTTAGCAAATATGTCCTCGCCGAAAACACGATAAAGTTTTCGGTGGTTGCCATGGCGACCGCCAATTTGCTAACGATTTCTAAAAAGTGCTATTTTCGGCCAAACGCAGCCATTATTTTAACAACATATTAATAACATAATATTTTATGTTATACATAAAATATTGAAAAAACATGTATTTTTTACTTATTTATAGCTTTTGGGGATTTTTAAGTAATCATGGAATTTCCAAAATATCTTTTTTATTTAAAATATGTATCGATACTTTCAAGGCAGCACTATAATTGCATTTCGATTCGTTCTTCACTTCATAGCTCATCCATATTGCTAGGAAAACTAGAAAAGAAGAAAAAGTTACTTTGGGTTCTAGCTAGCTCTAAGTGAATTATTTTTAATATTATAAATTATTAAAAACTAATTAAGACTGAGTCTTCTTTGAAATATCTTGAACAATAATGAGCGGAGTACAAACAGGTAAGCAGTTTTTGTTGCTGTTGTTGGCATGTCGGTACTTTTTATGAATTGTTTCATTTATTGTTTTATTTTCAACTTTGCTACGAAGCTATAATTGGTTTTTAATTGAAATATTTATGAGGATATTACCTACGGAATATTTCTTATCATAAAATGGTTGAAATTGAAGTAGGGCCTTTTGTTGGTAACCTTACACATTTTTAAGATAACAAGACGTGAGTGTGAGTCACCCATAAATAATACAAAATGATTTTCGTACACAAACGTTGAAACTGTTGTCTTATTATTTATCCACATAGTCCTGTCTTATTATTGGATTAAGCAATTAGTGAGACTAGCAATGTTTATGGTAGGTGTCATGTATTCCAGTACCTAAGTAATGTTGTAGGTAGCTACCTACATAAATAAATATTGTAACTTATTATTAGTTACTATTTTGGTACTTTATGATGTAATAAATCAATGTAAAAGCAAATCAGGTGTGCATATATTTTATGTTATTTTAAGCATAAACAAATACTGTAATATCAGGGTTTTAACTGTTGAGCAATTTATTTCTACACCGAATCCATAATGTTTTCACATTATTCCACTAAATTGCGTAAATTAAATACTTAGAATTTGTCTACAATAATTAGATTATTTTAATAGAATATCAATGTTAATTTATACAATAAAATATTTGTACTCATTATAAAAATTGACAATAAAAAAATCATGAATTAATTTCTTGTTAGTATGATGCTCGTTCACATACATTTTGTGTTTTGGTGAGGGAGTTGGGGATTAAATTTGTACTAGAAAAAATTTTCAAATAGATAATGTTTAAATAAACTTGCCCAACTAAAAAATAAATAAATAATGAAATTTATGAATGTTGCAGGAAACTATTGATTCTTGCTGTTTAGATTTTGCCATAATACTGACATTGTGTTTCTTATTTTACTTGTTACCTCATAATATTTTATCTTTTATCCTTAACCTAGTGGCCCGATTACTCAATTTTAAAATGATGTGCAAGAGGTTTTCTAATATGATTGAGTTGTGGGAATAATATAATTATTGTTCTTACTAAAAACATCTTCATGTTTTTTTTTAAACATTGCATTTAAAAAAAACATCTGTTCCTGAATTTCTTTACAGATTTATATGACTAAAACTTCAATTTTATTAATCAGCTTCAGCATTAGTCACACAAGATTAGATAGAATAGATAAATATGACTTGTTCATTGATGATATTTATGGGTATTGTGCAAAGCCATAAGGGAAAAAATGTCTAAATATAAAACTGAAAAATACAGGGCTGAATTGACCCATACGGCGACTAACGTCTCATGCGGCGGGTGACTCAATATCGCAATGTGGGTTGACTCTGTAATTCTGTGATCTGCATGCGTCTACAGGCAATGATTCAATGCAGTCTTAGTCTTAACGCACCAAGTCTACCTATGGACAATATGGACTGGGGATCAGGCTTTGTGAGACTCAAACCTTCGCGCGTACTTTCAGGCTAGTTTTAGTCAAAAAATAATTATTATTGGTGACTGGAAAACCCCAAATAGGTGACCGCCGCTCATCTGACCTGACACCCTAAGAAAGTTCCAGGTAGAACCAGTATAACTAGAGAAGGGATTTCCTAACTTTTTTGAGACGCGCCCCTTTCGACAAAAAAAATATCCGCGCCCCCCATCCTCCAGTCCCGAGTATTTATTGGTCGTATCGAGCAGTCTGGAATGTATTTTCTCAGCGGTCGCAGGATTTTAATACTTACTACACAGATGGCCCGCGCCCCCCTTTAAAAGTCTTAGCGCTTCCCCCCACTTTGGGAACACCTGAACTAGAGCATCTTCCATAGGCATCTAGGCAGTTGCAATTTCCGCACTTCTTCTCTAAGCGTTCTAGAGCTCTAGGCTCGAGGCTCTAATTAGATAAGGTATGTATAGCCTTGGATATCATTCCTTTCCAAATCTATCTTGAAAAAAACTGGACTTTATTCCTGTGAAAATATTAAATGTAATTTTGAGATTGCAGACAATACTTTCGCCCGTAGGTATTTCCTCCTGTTTTAAAAATTACTCAAACTACTTTGTAAATACCAGCTTTGAATTGCCTTTCTTTGCAAATGCAAAGATATTTCCAAATGACAGTTACGGCATCAACATAATGGCCAACAAAAACGAAGTAAAAAACGAAAAAGTAAATTGCAGCTTTGATGTGGCAAGCTAGCAAAGATGTTTTGCTCAACTGGTAATGAACCTTTCACGCCGTAGTATCTCGCAATCGCAACACCAGGAAATCTAAGTCTGTAAGTGGCTGTCGGTCATGTACGTAATAAATATACCTTTAAGACCGAGAAAAAGGCTATTATCATCATGGCACTCTAATAATAATCAAATTGTCCGTGAACGTGACTCAGAAAAAGCAGGTATTCCGTTACCGATATTTTTTGCCCTGTTTTAACTAGTCTGGATGACGTAATTCTTTTGGTTCTATCCAACATGAGAGCCACGCGCCTGTTTCGTTTGCCGCAGGCGCTGTCAATAAACTTAAGGCGTACAAGGTGAGCTTGTGTTGTTTTGTTCCTCGCTTCACGGTCAAAACCGGCATATCCTCCACGTATGCGACATAATTATTTTACTAAAATCTGCACTTTGGGAAATGTTCTGGATTGTTCATTATGCGAGTGTTTCGTTTAGAGGTCAAAATCATATTGAAATTTTTAAAAACTATAGCTCGCATGATGGTTGGTGAAAGTGGCGAGCACGAGCACTCGGGCAACGGCGCGAGACGGGCGCGGGCGGGTGTGCGGCCCGACGTGGCGGAAGACCCGATCCATTGCGCGCCGGCTGCGCACACATTGATGCCGCCCGTGCTCGACGCCTTGCCAAAGTCGCGTTATGTTTTTCAAAGTGACAGTACTTTCCTAGAAACTATCATGTAACGNATCTGTTAACACCACTAGGAAACCAAACGGGCCGGAGCAGTTTCAAGACTTAGGTCGGCCACATTTCGAGTATGGGATGATGCATCTGTACTAGTATTATATTATCTGTGTTATTAGTTACTATTTTGGTACTTTATGATGTAATAAATCAATGTAAAAGCAAATCAGGTGTGCATATATTTTATGTTATTTTGAGCATAAACAAATACTGTAATATCAGGGTTTTAACTGTTGAGCAATTTATTTCTACACCGAATCCATAATGTTTTCACATTATTCCACTAAATTGCGTAAATTAAATACTTACAATTTGTCTACAATAATTAGATTATTTTAATTGACAATAAAAAAATCATGAATTAATTTCTTGTTAGTATGATGCTCGTTCACAGACATTTTGTGTTTTGGTGAGGGAGTCGGGGATTTAATTTGTACTAGAAAAAATTTTCTAATAATGTTTTTTAAATAAACTTGCCCAACTAAAAAATAAATAAATAATGAAATTTATGAATGTTGCAGGAAACTATTGATTCTTGCTGTTTAGATTTTGCCATAATACTGACATGTGTTTCTTATTTTACTTGTTACCTCATAATATTTTATCTTTTTTATCCTTAACCTAGTGGCCCGATTACTCAATTTTAAAATGATGTGCAAGAGGTTTTCTAATATGATTGAGTTGTGGGAATAATATAATTATTGTTCTTACTAAAAACATCTTCATGTTTTTTTTAACCCTTAACCACTGACGTACGTACGTGGTACGTCGGTCAAACGGTTTTTCGTTCAAAACTTCATTTTGTGCGGGAATTTTTGCGTGTCCTTTTTGGTAGTTTCCTAGTGGCCAGAGATGCGTGTGCGACGGGAGAAAATAGATGGGTAGCACGTCCCTAAGTAGGAGAGCTAGACCACCCGACGTATGTGGTACGTAACGTCAGTGTTAGTGTAACTTTTTCAATATCGCTTTTGTATGTTGGTCCATAGATAAAATTAATTGTTAGCAGTCTAATTTATTTACTTGGCCGTCTATTTATAAAAAACCTTATTTACGCCAAAAATTATTACAAATGACGAAGAAATTAGCAAAAAATCCAGTGGATGGAAATTTTTATATTAGTTGCGGTTTTCGAGGACAAACATCATGATGGTGAAGGAGCTTGTGGCTTTGGTATAGACTTCTTCTGAAGATTGTATACCATTTTTTCATATTTCCTAGCTAGTTTGAAGCACGGCAAACTCGTGACTAGGTCATCAAACAAAGAAATATTTTAGAAAATAGCCTTCCTAAATGAACTGTATTAAAAAGTGACTTAATTTGTGAATTATTGCTATTTTGATTTTTTCCTGATTAAAACTATTATTAATCTTTAATATGGCCAAAATAGAAGTTCCTAGTGTTATCGAATATTTTTGTGTTGATTTTTAAAAAATGCCTGTCTAACTTTTATTACATCTGGAGAATTTCACCAATATCATACTATTCTATTAATCTTACTATATTTTTTTACTATCTATGTTTAATATAAACATGTGTTAATAATTTAAATTCAAACTTCACCAAAGTTACACTCTATTGATTCATCAAGAGGTTTTTAAAGTTACGTACGTATGCCGTACGTACGTCAGTGTTAGTGTAACAAAATGACACGTCAGTGGTTAAGGGTTAAACATTGCATTTAAAAAAAACATCTGTTCCTGAATTTCTTTACAGATTTATATGACTAAAACTTCAATTTTATTAATCAGCTTCAACATTAGTCACACAAGATTAGATAGAATAGATAAATATGGCTTGTTCATTGATGATATTTATGAGTATTGTGCAACACCATAAGGAAAAAAAAATCTAAATATAAAACTGAAAAATACAGCTCTGAATTTGCCCATACGGCGACTAACGTCTCTCGCGGCGGGTGACTCAATATCGCAATCTGGGTAGATTCTGTAATTTTGACTTTCAAGCTGCATGCAGGTCTACAGGCAATGATTCAATGCGGTCTTAACGCACCAAGTCTACCTATGACAGTGGGGACTGAGGATTAGTCTTTATGAGACTCAAACCTTCGCGCGTGCTTTTAGACTGATGAACTTTGTCACCCCAAATTGGTGACTGCCGCTCATCTGACACCCTAAGAAAGTTTCAGGTAGAACCAGTATAACTAGTTAGGGAACCCCTACTGTTCCCTAACTTTTTTGAGACGCGCACCCTTTCGACCAAAAAAATATCCGCGTCCTCATCTCGTCATCTTTTAGCGCCTCCCCTGGGGGGGGCGCCCCCCTCTTTGGGAATCCCTTAATTAAAGCATCTCCCATAGGCATCTAGGTAGTTGCAATTTCCGTACTTCTCTAAGCGTTAAGAGCTCTAGGCTCGAGGCTCAAATTAGATAAGGTATATCCTTGGATATCATTTCAAATCTATCTTAAAAAACGGGGCTTTTATTCCTGTGAAAATATTTATGTAATTTTGAGATTGCAGACAATACTTTCGCCCGTATTTCCTTTGTCTCCTGTTTTAAAAATTACTTACACTACTTTAAAATACCAGCTTAAAATTGCCTTACTTTGCAAATGCAAAGATATTTCCAAATGACAGTTACGGCATCAACATAATGGCCAACAAAAACGAAGTAAAAAACGAAAAAGTAAATTGCAGCTTTGATGTGGCAAGCTGGCAAAGATGTTTTGCTCAACTGGTAATGAACCTTTCACGCCGTATCTCGCAATCGCAACACCAGGAAATCTAAGTCTGTAAGTGGCTGTCGGTCATGTACGTAATAAATATACCTTTAAGACCGAGAAAAAGGCTATTATCATCATGGCACTCTAATAATAATCAAATTGTCCGTGAACGTGACTCAGAAAAAGCAGGTATTCTGTTACCGATATTTTTTGCCCTGTTTTAACTAGTCTGGATGACGTAATTCTTTATTTCTGCTCTCTGTTCTTTTGGTTCTATCCAACATGAGAGCCACGCGCCTGTTTCGTTTGCCGCAGGCGCTGTCAATAAACTTAAGGCGTACAAGGTGAGCTTGTGTTGTTTTGTTCCTCGCTTCACGGTCAAAACCGGCATATCCTCCACGTATGCGACATAATTATTTTACTAAAATCTGCACTTTGGGAAATGTTCTGGATTGTTCATTATGCGAGTGTTTCGTTTAGAGGTCAAAATCATATTGAAAATATTAAAAACTATAGCTCGCATGATGGTTGGTGAAAGTGGCGAGCACGAGCACTCGGGCAACGGCGCGAGACGGGCGCGGGCGGGTGTGCGGCCCGACGTGGCGGAAGACCCGATCCATTGCGCGCCGGCTGCGCACACATTGATGCCGCCCGTGCTCGACGCCTTGCCAAAGTCGCGTTATGTTTTTCAAAGTGACAGTACTTTCCTAGAAACTATCATGTAACACTAATTGCATCTGGAGATATAAGTGATCTCATTATTGTTTTGTTTCTGATGCGAATGGGTGATGATATTGTCTCGTGCTTCGAAGAGCCTATTGTAGTGATTCCAACGCAAACATCCGAAATATGTTACATTTTCGCGGTAGACGAGGCAGATAGTGGATAGGGGTATGGCGAGCGATGGGGCGTCGAGCGGCGGCATGGAGCCAGCGAGCTTGGAGTACATGGAGGACCCTTACTTTGTGCCGCCGGACGACGAGTCAACGCCGAGCTTCGACGTGGCCGTGGACGAGTTGGACGAAGTCGAGGAGATAGCCAACTGGCCACACGATGACCCCGAGGCAGATTGGCGCGCGTTGCCCGATCTTGTGGACTCCGGATTGTGCATAGAGACAGAGTTTTACATGGACAATCGGCGCCGACGACTAAGAATATTTCGAAAAAAAATGCGAGAAGTCCGAGTAACGTTCCAAGATTTATCTAAGCCGTATCTTGCCAAAGTTTCCAGTCACACAAACTACAAGAAGTTTTTAGGTATCACTCTCGGAGGTTAGTTCCTATGAATATGATAAAACTGTTTATTTGATTTTTGCCCGAACAATGTTTTTATTTTAAACGGAAAAGATTGCCAAGATTGTACCAAACCAACCCGGTAGCGCGGCGGTCTTAATTATCATCGCCTTCCAGAAATTCCAAAAGAAGAGCTTTCAATTAATTTTACAATCCGTTGCTCATGATAACATTTTACATAAATCGAACATCCAATAAATTGTCTTTCTGGCAAAATTAAAATAAGTTATCCAGCACAATGTTTCTGACCTGTTCTCTCAAACTTGCTACAGCAATTTTGAATACATAGCCGATAATACTTTTTTTTGTCATAGCTTCTGAAGTTCTGACATCCCAACATAGCTCTATTTAAAATTTATCAGCCCATATAGGGTCCTTCTAAGGACCCTGTATGTTTAGTTGTCGTGACTCTACATAAGTCGCTCTACACGCACTGTATTATCGAAATAACCATTTTTGACATCTCTCTTAACTAATATACTTTTCATCACTTGAGGTTCATTAATAATTCAAACAATACGGTAATAAAAATACAGAAGAAAAATATTATATTCGTACAATAATGTTCGCGATGTTTTTCTGGCAGATAAGAAGTAGGTACAAAGTGTAAGCTTTTAATTTATAGTACATAGCGCAAATTACCTACGAATAATCTCGTTAACCCATTTTTAGCTAAGCTTCATTGTATTAGAAATGGGTTCCACGGGGACCTAACTCTAACCAAGGACCCTCGAATTAGCAGTCCGTTGCCGACAGTTTTAGGCGCCTTGCTATCTATGGGCTCCTTTTTTCAAAGATTTCAGAAGAATATCTGTTGTAATAAATAAAGAAATAAACAGTAAATTACCCTTTTTTAAACCGTATCATTATTCGTTTCTTCACGTAGCTTAGCTAAAGTCGGCATAACAAGGACTGGAGCTTTGAGTGAAAGCTTTTTTAAAAGGGCGCAGTCTTGCACTTTACATTCGCAAAAAATAACGGTGTCACGTCATACTGTTGTTGAAATTAATTTATTTCTGCTGTTCAAGAAACAACAAATTATATATAAGACACATGGGAATAGCGTAGTTTTAGTAGAAATGTCAGTAATCGACCAGACAAAGGATTAAACAAAGTTTTACTTGTGCTACATTTAGACTTTCAGACAATGTGAATGTACAATTACAAAATAACGCGGGCGGTGTCCTTGGCGGTAGTGACCTGCCCTCTAGGCAAAGTAACATTCCTGACCCAGAAGAGCGAAGTAGTTATGTACAAGAAAGACATAACAAAGCGATTACGAAATTGCGTCAATTTTAATTAGAGATCGTAACCAAAATACGAATACGAGCGTACAAAATAGTAGTTATAGCTGACTTCAAGTTCAACCCCTACTACATTGTCCTAGACTGTTTGATCGCACTGATCATCAAACAGTTGATTTGATGTTAGACGACTTTTTTTTTGCAAATTCCTTCATTACCTGTTGTTAGAATCCAATATTTACTTTACACTATACGTCCTCATTATGTTGTTCATTCATTAAATGTTAATATAGATCGATAAAGCCGCTGATTAACTAATACAATGAATTGCGAATTTGCGACGATAAAATTAATTAATGTTATAAATACATTAAATAACTAATAATACGAATCCAAATTATAATCACTATGAATAGAGAACGTCCGAAAGAGAGTAGAGTTAGAGTAGAATTATTGTATGATACAGAAACCCATAAGAATCAACCTCAATCGTCTTTGCTTTTGAGTAATAAAAAACTTGATGGGTACCTAAACCCAAATGTTTTTGAACTAAAATAGAGAAACACGGGTCTCAACGCGACATTTTTATATGAGTTACATAATGTACTCACGTCTTGACGTTTCGGCCGCTACGCTGCGGTCGTGGTCACAAGCAGACTCTTGTCTGCTCTTACTTGCTTGTGAGTACATTATGTAACATATAAAAATGTCGCGTTGAGACCCGTGTTTCTCTATTTTAGTTAAAATGGAACGCGAAATTTAAAATGTAATAAATATTTTTTGTTAAAGCTGAAGAAGCGATGGCAGCGACGGGCGCCGCCGGCGACGCGCAAACGCCCGACGAGCTGGTGGGGCTGACGCCCGAGCAGGCCGAGCAGCTGCGCGCCGAGTGGAGCCGCGAGCTCGCGCGCGTCGAGGACGAGATCGCCACGCTGCGCACCGTACTGCAGAGCAAGGTGAGCTAACATAAGCGAACGTCAATATTGTAATAAAATTTGTAGCATTTGGCCTCTTGATCTGGTCGACCTGATGCAGCGGCAAATGGAGCAACTCTTCACTGACTGAACCTGTAAACAATGGTTCCACCGCACACCGTCCCGTCCCGTAGAGCAAGGTAAGTTAACAAAATGGTCCTGTTTGTTCCTTAAATGACATAAAAGGAGATCTAACAAATTCCTGGCGTGTGGAGGTGTCAAGACGCCCGACTGACGCTCGCTGGTGGGGCTGATGCCCGAGCAGGCCGAGCAGCTGCGCACCGTAGTTCAGAGCAAGGTGAGCTACCGAATGAAACAGAAGGAGATCTTACAACTCCCCGCTATGTGGAGCTGCCAACTGGCCCGCGTCAAGACACCCGACGAGCTGGTGGGGCTGACGCCCGAGCAGCTGCGCGCCGAGTGGAGCCGCGAGCTCGCGCGCGTCGAGGACTAGATCGCCACGCTGCGCACCGTACTGCAGAGCAAGGTGAGCTACCGAATGAAACAGAAGGAGATCTTACAACTCCCCGCTATGTGGAGCTGCCAACTGGCCCGCGTCAAGACACCCGACGAGCTGGTGGGGCTGACGCCCGAGCAGCTGCGCGCCGAGTGGAGCCGCGAGCTCGCTCGCGTCGAGGACGAGATCGCCGCGCTGCGCACCGTACTGCAGAGCAAGGTGAGCTACCGAATGAAACAGAAGGAGATCTTACAACTTCCCGCTATGTGGAGCTGCCAACTCGCCCGCGTCAAGACACCCGAAAAGCTGGTGAGATTGACGCTCGAGCAGATGGAGCAGCCGCGCGTCGAGGACGAGATCGCCACGCTGCGCACCGTACTGCAGAGCAAGGTGAGCTAACAAAACATTCCTCAAACTGAGGCAAAAGGCCGCCCGAGACACCCGACGAGGTGGTCTGGAGTTGGAACTGGCTGACGCCCGAGCAACTGCGCGCCGAATGGTGCCGCGAGCTCGCCCGCGTCGCGAGGACGAGATCGCCACGGCCCCGCTAACCGTACTGCAGAGCAAGGAGAACTAAAGCCTGGTCCGTGAGCACGTACATTGGACCAAATTCTACGTGCTCACGGACCAGGTTTAGCATATTCTAGTCCTTTAGATCTCTTTCCCTAGTCGACCTAATGGACTGGCAGGTGAAAAAGTTCGGCCAAACCAACGCGATCAGCCGGCGTGCAGCAATGGCGATCAATGCATTTAAGTCTGGTCGCCATCGCTGCACGCCGGCTGATCGCGGTTGATCGCGTTGGTTTGGCCGAACCTAAACAACTGCGCGCCGAGTGGAGCCGCGAGCTCGCTCGCGTCGAGGACGAGATCGCCGCGCTGCGCACCGTACTGCAGAGCAAGGTGAGCTACCGAATGAAACAGAAGGAGATCTTACAACTTCCCGCTATGTTGAGCTGCCAACTGGGCCGCGTCAAGACACCCGAAGAGCTGGTGAGATTGACGCTCGAGCAGGTGGAGAAGCCGTGCGTCGAGGACGAGATCGCCACGCTGCACACCGTACTGCAGAGCAAGGTGAGCTAACATAAACGAACGTCAATATGCCTTTGGTCCCTTGATCTGGTCGACCTAATGCAGCGGCAAATGGAGCAACTCTTCACTGACTGAACCTGTAAACAATGGCTCCGCCGCACACCGTTTGTTTTGTTCCTTAAATGACACAAAATCCACGCTGCGCACCGTACTGCAGAGCAAGGTGAGCTAACAAAACATTCCTCAAACTGAGGCAAAAGGAGATCTAACAATTTCTTGCTGTGTGGAGGTGATAACTCGCCTGCAAGTGGAAGTACCAATACGCTCGCGTATAGGACGAGATTGCCACGCTGCGCACCGTACTGCAGAGCAAGGTGAGCTAACATAAGCAAACGTCAATATTGTAGCCTTTGGTCCCTTTATCTGGTTGACCTGATGCAGCGGCAAATGGAGAAACTTCACTGACTGAACCTGTAAACAATTGCCCCACCGCACACCGTCCCGCAAAGCAAGGTAAGTTAACAAAATGGTCATTTTTGTTCCTTAAAATTTAAGGCTAAATGACACAAAAGAACATCTAACAAATTCCTGCCGTGTGGAGGTGTCAACTCGCCCGTGTGTCGAAGAGTACACTATTCAACACTTCAAAGCCTTCAAGGCTGATTTGGATCCTCGGTGTCACGCCATGAGGAATAGTGTCCTCAAGGGAAACAGACAATAACAACAAATTCAAAGCTAATTTGAATTCATACAAATTGAACGCCGCGCTATCTCTACAAAAAATCGCCCGGAACATCATAATACAAGCTTCAAGTATATGAATAATTAGTGTTGTCGGGCGAATACAATACATAAATATGTAAAGAACAATCTACAAATGTACTCAATTTTTTACAACGTAATTTCCCAGTTAATTATCCCCTTGTCAGTGAAAGCCCAGTATATATTCGCAATTCGCATTTTTTGTCTATTGATAATTTGATAGTATTGTGTATGAATTTTATTCCTTGTTATATTCTTTCTTAAATTATTTTGTTTGTTTTTCGGCAGATTCGTCAAAGTTCCGAACTCAAACGAAAACTTGGCATTACAGTGTGGAAAGAAATTACTGAAGATGTTAATCAGGGTTTGAAAAATGTTAAGGAAAGCCAAGTGTAAGTATACATATTTGGATTTGTATTGAAAATGTATTATAAGACTTATAATATAGTACCATATTTATGTTAAGTATTATTAGATTCTCTAGATTTAGAGGATTAGAAATATTTAGGCCAGGTGTTGGTGCAATGTGTGTCGCTTTCTTGCATCGATTTTGCTTGCGCTTGGTAAAAAGATCATAGAATGGTGGCGTGCAATTTTAGTTTCTTTTCATTTCACTTTTGATTTGTAGCTATCAGTCGATAGAAACACGCGTGGCCACACTTACACAGGCTGTGACAGAATCACCAATGTAAGTAAAGTTGACATTGTGGAGGTCTTAACACTTTGCACATAATGCCTTTGTTTTAGAAATTAACAAAGCCAGTTTAGTAAGTTACGGTTGCGGTCAGAAAATATTTATATACCACCTTGAGCATGCATGCATTTGTATCACAAGGTCGATATGCTAGTTATAAATATGATTCGCATGTGTTAAACATGATATAAACAAATGAGTTTTACCATTTAAAAGTCATTATTTTTTTTCCTAGTTTTTTGTTATAATAAATATCTAACAACAGAAATATGACAATTTCACAATTCATAACCTAGTATTATAAATATTTTAATAATGAAAAATATTTTCTGACTGCGACTATGTCGGTAATTTCATAATTTTGAGATTTTAAGTTTTATCAAAAGTTTATCCAAGATTTGTTTATTTTGTTGACGTGATCAAGATAAGATATGAAGAGATTAAGTATTGTGCATACCGGCACAAAATGCAACATGCCTATCTAAATTATCAAAAGTCCACTAAAGGTTCCATGCTTGACTTAAAACGGAATGCTGAGTTTTCTGCATGGTAGTTCACATAATATCCTGTAGTACTGCAAAATTGCCGTTTGGATAGAATACCACATTTATTTTATACAACTAATACCATACTTCGCTTCAACTGCAAAGACATTTTGATGCCGTTGTGTTAGTGATGGTTGACGAGTTAAAAATGTTTGTAAACTAATAAGGAAAAGGAATTATTAATGGCTATAAAATATTTTAAACCCAAAATAGAAGAAAAAAAACAACAATAAAAACAAAATTAAAATTAGTCTTCTCAGTCGGTACACTCTTGTCAGAGTGGTCGTGGTCATCATTTTGAATCACTATTCAGAGTGATGTTCCTCGTAATACGGCGCCATTCCACGCGGACTGCAGATTTCCGGATTAAAATTAGTAGTTACAGATATAATGCGTAACTGAGTCGGTGCCTGGGCATAGAAATCTGAAGGAGATATGAAGTCTCGCTGCCGTTTGACGTCACTAAAATACTCTTTCGTGCTGCTCCCATGCCTTAAGCATTGAGCCATTGACTCGGTTACGCACTATACCTTAGTTTATTCTATGTCACTTCTTGAAAATAACTGTTGACAAAAATACTTTTCGCCATCCAGATACCAAAAAACTGAATCTGTGATAAAATCGACGGCGGAGAAGACGACCTCGATACTGGGCGGCATCACGGCCGGCGTGTCGCACAAGCTCGGCCAGATGCGCAACTCCGACTCCTTCCGCTCCATCGAGGAGCGCGTCGGCTCCGCTTATGAAAACGTTAAGGTGAGCTGCGTTTTGTGTTTACTGAAAACGCTATTTGAGCGAAAAAATAGTGAGGGAAACCGTCGGGCAATCGTGTCAAGTTTCTATCTGTTCGTCATGATACGGTTACACCACCAACTAGTGCTAAGAACGTGCCATAGTTTGTCGTAATTGCCATAGACAGTTTTCAAAAGAGCTATGATACGAATCTCGCGATGTAAACGTTTTACATAGACCAGTCCAAAACGCATCGTGTGATGTTTTTTCGCTCAATGAAAGTTTTATGTCTTCGAGCGTAACACATACACAAAGCATGATCTTCATTATTGTAAATTGTCACTAAAAAGGATATTTTATTATTTGCCTGCCAATCTGGAAATCATTTGGTAGGCCAGGCCTATCTTCAGCAGTGGCTGAAATTAAGATGACGATGATGAATGTGCCCGGCACACGAAACTTTCCCTATTTTAAGTTTGCATTTAGCATGTAACCAATGTTATTGTTCTTAAACTCATCATCATCTCAGTCATTGGACGTCCACTGCTGAACATAGGCCATCCCGAATGGTTTCCATGTTGCCCGGTTGGTAGCGGCCTGCGTCTAGCGCCTTCCTGCTACCTTTATGATGTCGTCGGTCCCATTTTCTTAATTTAGTTAGTGGTAAAGGCTTCCACAGACCAAACGCGGGTCAGAAGCAGTGCAGGTCAGTTACAGCGCGGCTGAGGCACACTGAAAGCAGCGCAGTTTCAAAGCAGTTGCAACGCGGGCGGTTGTCAAAAATTTAAATATTCGAAAACCGCTTTCAACGCGCTGCTACCGCCCTGCGTCCGGTGTGTCATGCTAATATGGCCGCCATAGTAATACAACAGCGCGGGCCCGCGTTCGCGCCGCCTCGTTTGTCGTTCGGCAGTTGCAGTGCGGCGCGGTTTCTTGTATTACAACCTGCGCGGGCCCGCATTCAAACTGCGCTGCTACTGCCCCGCGTTTGGTCTGCCCAAGCCTTAAATAAACATTGCTAAAAGACCTCAGATCTCGTTCTTACCTTTCATTTTATCGTGTCCGCAGGGTAAAGTAGCCTCGCGGTCCAACTCGACACAGAGCTTCGACGAGGCGCTCCGCGACGCAAGCCGCGCGGCCAGCGGCGCCACCTCGCCCACCATCCCCGAGAACAAGCCGCTGCCCTAGGCCGCGCGCACGCAGGGACGGGACGTTACACGAGCAACGAGCAACTGAAATAACGCAAAACTTGAATCAATTTGATTTACAGTACTTTTTAACAGACTTCAAAAAAGGAGTTTCACAATGAGGGTTTTCGCGATTGAAAAATGCGCCAGATGGCAATACGTAGACGCGAGGTCCAAATGCTGCATGATTGGTTATTATTGACATTGACAGATATGTCAAAATCCACTAATCACGCAGCATTTGGACCTCCCGTCTACGTATTGCCATCTGGAGGATTTTTCAATCGCGAAAACCCTCATTGGAGTATGTTTTTTTGAACATACGTAATTTTTTTTTCTATCATGCCGTGTCTAAAAGTTCGGTTCAGTAATTTAAACAAAAATGTATAGTCTTATGTGCTGACGACTGTAAGCTCCAGTTATAGCAATGTGTGCTTGCGTTATTTGAGGCATGATCAAAGAGAATAGAAAAATATTCACTATTTAAACCGTCATATGTATATTGTATGTATGTATATAGTTAATAATAAATGTATCTGAGCTTTTGCGATATTTCAGCTACACGTTGTATACTTACAGTTTCATTTATCCGACAGCTGTATTTGTCGAAATAACCCCTTCTAGAACTGTATCGCGACTGTGTATCGATGTTAGGTATTAACTTATGTTGTTTGGGGTTACGCGACAGCTCTTGTCTTTAGACAATAAATATCAGAACTCATCTAAAATCACTTTAATTATCAAGAAATTAACTTATTATTATTTTTAGACTTTTGAGTGCATTCCCAAAAGACAAAATTGTATATTTCTGTTGTTAGGGGAAGAAAGGGTAGAAATATGTGTCGTCTGTTGAAATGATATGATTGGCGGTCAAGGAAAGGTACAATATACAAACTTCATTCGTTGTTATATAAATTAATATAATTGTGTTGAAGATGAAAGCCTCCTTTACTACAATTTAAATCTACTGTGGCGTGGTTGCACTATAAAAGTTTTCAATTTTGCAACGCTTCATGTTTTTACTTTTTCACAAATGTTCGTCTGAATAAGCATTCCAAAATTATTTTTCACACTAGCTAGACGGTTTGTATTATGAAGTGGCACTTAAGTCTGACTAAAAATTGTCATTCTTTTTCACTGCGTTGTTCAAAACGGAATACTCCTGATAAATCAATCAACAGGACCGCTATCCTGTATAAGTTAAAGGAGAAAAATAAATGCTGTTAAACAATTCCTTGAATGTGTATAAATTGGGCTCTCTGTCACAGTCATGGTGAATAGAGCAGAAGTAACATTGCAGACAAAGGTCCATCACTTTTATATTAATATTACACATGTTGTAACCTTGTTGTGTAGCAAAATGTGTGTGTATAAGACACTATAACTTGCCGATGCCTGTTAGGTCCATGGAAAAATGATATTTTTATAAGATGCTTAGCTTTCCTTTACTTGATAAATGTTTTCACTATTTACATTAATTACCTTTGAAGATGGTAAATAAATTTATGTATTAAAATGTTTGTATTATTCATACTTTCTTTACNTCATGTGGGTTTTTACCCGGGTGGAAACCCATCTCTAGACACGCATCCATCTGAAGTTAGCTTAACTCCCATTCCCTTATAAAACAAAAACTTTACCATCAGGGTATAGATTTTTGTAGCAAAACTAACCTATTACACTAAAATCAATCCAACAAATCTTACTTTCGTATAAAACGGTAGATGTACCTATACCGAATCATTCTTTCCACTTGACACCACTCTAGTGATGTCTAGAACTAATAGTCTAGAAACGCGTTTTTGACAAACAGTGCCCCGATTACGCTTAATTTTTAACATCATCAATACAGAAGCGCGTCTGTATTGGAGACGTTTAAAAATTTGCGTAATCGGGGCCCAGCTCCCAATTCATTATTTTAAGTTATCTTTTATAGGTTCATTATATAAGTATAGTAAGCGCCCCCTACTGCGGTACCTACCTATAAGGCACTACGACATTTTATTTAAAAATAACGAAGCATGATATCAGTATGAAAGCTTTTGTATGGTGAACTTTAGTCTTTGGACAGTAACTACAATTTGAACTTTATTTAATATTAATTATTTTGTGGACCTCTTGTTTGGACCCTGTTTCGTGATAAAATTTTGCTCTGTTTCCCTATTTCGGGATAAGTTTTTATACATCGAGTTAGGATATTTTATTATTGGTTACGGGACTATTCCCACCACTGCAACTCTTGTGTAGGATCTACAGCTTTACCGCCACAAAAACTCAACCAATGAAGGTCATGTTTGTCCCGGGGGAAAGTTAAACTGTCATGGGACCCGCAACGAAATTAATCAGAAGAACAGGAGGAGTTCGAAATTAAGGTTCATACCATATCAACAACTAAGCAACTTTGGTGAGTTGTTCTGATTACGCCCGGGATGGATGCTATTACACAAAATGTATGGATTTTACGCTAGTAGGTAAAAATCTATTTTTTTGTATGTAACATCACTAATAAGGAATGATTGTACCGAATTCAAATACATTGCATTTTACAAGCATTTTAGTTTTTTTACCTTTTAAAGTAGTTTTGTTGCTAAATCCCGTTATTGAGATAAAGCATTTTTGTATTTATATCACAGAACAAAATGTTCTATTTTTTTACTATTGGCTAAACAGACTAACAAAAGAGACTAAAGTAAATAAAAACACGCTGTACTCAAAGCTCATGTAGATTTATTGAGAACAAACAAATGATTGCTTTAGATTTGAGATACTTCCTTGTCAAAAAATAAAAAATAGCTGGTGGTGCCTCAATACTTACATTTTATTGCAGAACTTAAAAAGTAGGTACTTTTTAAGTTCGGTCCCGGGTTCGATTCCCGGCCGGGCAGAAATTGAAATGATGAATTTTAATTTCTGTGACGGGTCTGGGTGTGACTATGTATAATATTTATGTATTTAAAAAAAAAAGTATATAAGTAGTAAGTATATCCGTTAAGCTAGCACCCATAACACAAGCATTAAGTTGCTTACTTTGGGGCTAGCTGGCGCTGTGTAAAATTGTCCAAAGATTTATTTATTTTTTGTGCAATGTAGTATGTATGTAGTATGTGTCAGTCTAAAATTCATTTTGATCGAATCTTATTACTGGTATTTATATCCAAATTAATCCAACATTAAAAATTAAACTAATACTTTTAAGTGAAAAAAGAAAACCTAAATAGGGTTAAAAATATAACTAAATACTTATTTTATTTTCAAAGATGTATTTTGCAGAATCTAGTTTTACAAGAATATAATTAATGTTGAACATTTACAGGCTCAATATCATTCACAGGATTGTATGAGGCGGATTAATATTTCTATAGTCTTATTACTCCTAGTAGACAACAACATGTGTGATACATACAGATTTATTTAATATAACATTAAACAATTCAATGAAATGGGAATCTTAGCATACGACGGAATCAAATCAAGAGAGAACAGGACAGAGGAAACAAATTGGCCTGAGATATTTTTTGCGAGTTCTAAATTAAAACTAAAATATACACTACAATCAACTTGGATAATTTTGAACATAAAACAATTAATATAGGTACACACATTTCCAAATCAATGGGAGTAATACATGGGGCAATATAATCAGCCCCTGCACGTAATTGAAATGGCTACAGTTTAAAAAAAAAGTTTAATTATTTCTATGAAAGGTCGTGGGTTCATACCCCACTTGGCTCTTGAGTAGGTAAGCAGTTTTCTTTGAGATTCAATAAGTAAACATTAAAGTGATTATTCACTGTTCAAAGTTACCCGAGTTAATCTGTTGCAAAGGTGAGTGAGCTTTATTTGTGTGTGTACGTGTACATGCACATAACAATAGTGTAATGTCTATCAAAACTTTTGAGAAACGAACAGTAACGAGCCACCACACATGTAAAGCTCACTCGCCTTCGTGAGTTGTACAAAGGAACTATCGAATAGAATAGAATAGAAAACGTTTTATTTGTAAGAAAGGTATACAAGCAAGCAAGACATAAATACAAACAGAGAGAAATATACAAGTAGACAACTAACTACTTGTGCCCCTCTGACAAAAAGGTACACGCTCAGCGATCGGGTAAACGTTCGTTTGCCTGTCTTGAAGTAAGTCATAGTAAGTAATGTAAGTATGCATGTAAAGCAATAATAATAATTATAAAGTGCATAAGCATAGCATTTCCATATAATTATGAACTATTACTAACACAAAAAGCAATGAAATGGAAAGAATTATCTCTACTAGCACAGAACAGTCGTATTCAGAAATATCTAAAGTCAAAGGGCTCAAAATATCTTAACAATTAAGGCACCCAAATGGGATTAGTATTGCATGTTTATGAGTGAAGGTATTGAATACTTTACTGCCACTGTAAATATACAGTGTGAGTCACGATAAAGTGCACATATGAAAATAGGTGAAACTAGACCTATGTTTATCGACAAAAAAGAGGTCAAAATTTTTTGAGATTTTTTTTTAATTTTTCATAGTATTTTTTTTTTCTTCCAATTACTTCTTGTAAAGAAAACGTAATAACTTTTAAACTAAGATGTATATCCTGATAAAATAAAAACAGTAATAATGCTAAATAACAGGCGATAGGTAAGTACTAAAAAATACCTAAAATACCCTGTGCACTTTATCGTGACTCACACTGTATTTCCAATTTCTTTTAAGATATTTTTAAGATGATGTTGATGATGATAAACAAGCAGAATGCAAAAAACCCAAACAGAAAAATACACGAGTTATAGTTGACTCCACAATGTTAAGAAATACAACCCGGTCGAGTTAACTGCGCACCTTAAAGCCGTGACGTCACTTCGACACTGGTAACGCGGGGAAGTGTGCGAGGGAGTCGCATTCCAGCGAGGTGCGCAGTTAGCTCGATCGGGTTGTACAGTCGCGGACTGAAAAGGTTCGTCACCTTAGTGTCGGTTTTCGCTTGCACTAGGTACTGTAAGAGTCAAACCTGCCAACATAAAAGTGCAAGAAACAGTGCTGCTAACATTTAAATAAATATGACGTTTGCTAACGAATAAGGTTTTGCTTGTTTATTTTTCTATCCCATCAGTGCAATGCAATGATGACATTGACCAATTGACAATAGTTTTTTTTTATTTAATAGAAATAATAATGACAGGTTGAACCAACAAGAAGGTTTTAGTTTATCAATCATAATAATCTTCTTGACAAGATAAATCGTCAAACAACTTTGATCTGAATAATTTTGAACTTTACTGACGAACAGTTAAAGATTATTTTCTCTAACTCGAGATTATTCTGTAACATAGTTTCAAAAGGTAATAATGTGCTCGCGATTCGTTGAAGGAATCAATTTGAAAACTGACGAACCTTTTCATTCCGTGACTGTACATCGATTACTCGCAACTCAGATACATAATGTAGGTAAAGCAAGTGCGAACATTTTAATCGAAAGCGAATTCATGTTAAGCTATTCCTAGAGTTGAATCTTCATTTGATAACATACTTAGCTTTTACTTTGCTGTGTTTACTTGTACAACACTGGGTTAATAGTGCAGAGAGAGAAGCACAGAGAAGCGTTTCTGATGAAAAGGGATAGCCAATCTACAATTTGTTAATCGTAATTAAAATATTGTTAATAACTCACCAATTCAACACTAAGTACCTAATCCAAGTTAGAAATAATCTCAGATCAATCTTAGCAAAGATGTAATTTAAACTTAAAACGAGTAAGGTAAGGTTTAAACGTGGACCAAAATTGTTTAACGAGGCTAGTTTAAACTTAGATAAGAAAGAAAATAAAACTACAAAGGTAGGGAAACGTTTTGGTGTTACACTTCTTTTATTTGCGTTAAATTTAATAAATGTTTATTACATTAATAATTCACTGAATACGATGGACTAAAGACTCACAATCGACTAAGTTACAGCCTATAATTAAAGCGCGATCCAGTTTGTAGACAGACAAATTTGGTGGAGCCGACATAATAAGCTTAATTTTAAGTAAATTACACTAGAATGCAAAGGCCACGGATATTTTACATCGGAGTTATTTTGTCTACATCTACTATCCCTTGCATGAACTTACGAAACATTGATTGATAAATATTAATAAACATAGAATAAACGTTATAATAAGAAATTGTATATGAATTTGTGTTATTCATTACGGGTCAATTGTAATCTTTAACTAGTCAACTGTGGCTAATACCGGCTTCTGGTATAAAACCGGTAATATAGAAAAAATCCGCCAAAGTTGAGAGATAAAAAATAGTTATTGCAAGTGATTAATTATTATAGAAACGTGATTACTTTGATGAGAATTTATAAATACAAGATAAAAAATCGTAATAGTAAACACTACTTACTAATTTATTGTTGGTAATCACAACATATTAGCATTATTAAAAAAATAATGTTTATTAAAATATTGCATGAAATAATATTAATTGACCCGTCCGCGTTTTCCAGTTGAAAGGGCTAAATGGGATGTATTTGAGAAAGGAATAGATGGTTATTAGGTATATAATATTACAATATAGCAAATAGTGTTTAAGGAGTAGATAACGATCTCTATGTTTGTACAAATAAGATCTGCACATTTACAAAACCCTCCGTTTTATAAACTAGTAATTAGAACTAAATTATAACATAAAAATGTAAAGGTCCTTTAAAAGTACCTACAAGTGACGCGNGTGACGCCAAACGGCGGTATTCCCTCACAGACTCAATGGAGAAACCTTTTACATATCTCAACAACTGGTGGTACAAACTTTAATATTATGCCACCGGTGAATAGTTAAAATCGTGTATATTTTACGATAACATGCCACACGCATTATAAAGGAAATTCTTCTTTTCAAATGAATCTGTGATTATCACCCATTGTTACCCGACGCTTATTTGAATTATTCAATAAATTCTTAGCATAGTTAAAGTAAATAACATTAAATAGATTAATTAATTTACGAAATAAAAATAAAATCTTTGATTGCTCATAATTATATTTTCATTACATGAAGTTCGAGTTTCATCTAAAATAACCCACCACTATGTATCTACATTGTATTTNAAAGTAGTCATGACTATGTTCTTTCTGCGGCGCCGGCTTATCCTTGAATTTTGGGACACGTTGTATATCAAATGAAGGTAAATCCAAACTAAATATTAAATTTTTGGGAGAATGCGTGATTTAAATACTGAAATGAATAAACAGGATCATTTATTTCAATAGTAGTGCCATAATAAAAACAAACTGCCTTTTAATTCATGAAAATAAGACTATAAACACTTTTTATTAAATATCTCCGAACAGGGTAGAGTGGATTTATCCGAGTTTGAAGTTAAGCGACACAATTTAAGGCAGTTCTTACTTTTACAAAAATTGAGCTCATCATTCTGCAACATATTTTTGCGTTAGCCGTTGATTTATGATTGAGTTAGCCTTCCATTCCCATCCCATGAACTTTACTATAAATAAATTAATATTTTATCCCTTTTTCAGGGGAGAACAAAAAGTGGGGAGGGGGGCACACGCACGTAACGCCTATTTCATATTTCATACACAATTATTTTTCTCACAAATTGAGCCCTATAATGTTACTCGCAAACCCTGCACGAAGAAATTTTGAAACTATTTTACTTTATACTATATTAAACCTCACTTGTGGCTTCTACACAATTAAAGCAATTTGTGTGCAACACAGAAATGATTTTACACAACACATACTCTACATACATTAAAAGCAATGAATTAGGTATATGTGTATAATGTAGAACAAAATACAAAACGAAAGTTTTAAAAACTTAAATAATTATTATTAACACTAAAATGATAATTCATTTAATGAAGCTCAAACATATCTGACAGTTTTTTTTTATAATTTTAATAATTAATTCGACCGCTTAGTGACTTGAATAGAGCTAACAAGCATTTTAAAAATAATAAAATTGTTCGAGCTTCCACTAATACGACAATAATATTACGAAATATAAGACAAACAAATATAAACTTAATAACTAAAAGGCGGTAAACAACCGTATTTTTGGCCTCAAGGATGTCTGCAGTTTGAACCTTACTTGTATAAAATGGACTAAACACTCTAATTATTGCAAAACTTATTATTTAGTTTTAGTGATTCACCTCATAAATCTATCAACTACAAATATAACAATGTGGAATTGATTTATTGTGTATGGTTTGTTTTTAGGGGACCCATTAAAGAATGAAGCATTTAATTAGCGCCAGCGACGTTACATTGACACAAGACCGCACATACACAATAACGATTATCAAAAAGTTACGCGAACCCAACTCATGCTTTTCACATTGTTTGTTTTGTGCTGATTTAATTCATTATTGCCTCCCAAATGTATGTACGATCTCCAGTACACTGATAACAAACACACCTCTATTATCTACTAATATATGAAATATGTATTTAAAGTATGTTTACATATATCTACTAAGAAAAGGATTTAATTCTTGCGTTAAGTTAGATAGTCACATTGACACCAATTCTTATCTACTGTCTTAATTTTCTTAACTAGCCGGTTAAAAAACAAGAGTTCCTCATAAAAATCCGTTAAAATAGTCAATTTTGCCGTAAACAGTCCTTTTTAAAAAATATATTTTTATGTTTATGGTGCCATTGACTCTGTTTACGGATAAATCGAGAGTTTGAATTTAACAGACTTGATGAACCCAGGCCTAAGTAGTCATTAAAAATTACATTTAAAACCGTCAAAATGTAAAAAAATACCTTGACACGATGGATATAATACGATTATAGTGATTGAATATTTTCAGATTGCCTAAGATATTTTAAATGGTTCGTAACATACGTACCAACACTAAAAAAACATAAATAATACAATAACAATAACTGTAGGGACCACTACAAGACTTGACATACAAATATTATTATAATCTAATGGGGATACATAACAGTATTTCTCTATTGTGGTTAGCTGTGTTAAATCTGTAATACAATTGTAAATGTCTTATTATTTATTTGTATAAGAATTTCAGGTAATTGAATGAATGATTCACTAGTTACATGTACATTACTATTAAAATATATATTATAAGCATGTGCAATATTTACTTAAAATAAAATAACTTACTTATTACAAGTATATATCGATGGCTCCTACGTATACTGGCGTAAGTGAAAAAAATAGATTTTACAGGAGAGCCATTTAAGTAGCCAGAACTATACTGGCATACGCCAGTATACGTAGGAGCCATCGATGTACAGGGTGTTAGGTAAATAGGTTTATAAGCAGACACTAGCCCACGATAACATGTGCATATAAATGGTATAGTGAAGTCAGAAAGAACAATGGGACATCTTGTATGAACTCCGTCCCCAGAACCGTAGCACTTTAATACCTACCCTATATGATAGTACATGCTAATACTATAATTGTATTATATGACAGAAAAAAGTATGTCAAAAAATAAAAATCATAATCAACCCTCAAAAAATACACATTAAATCACCTTTGACCAATTTAAAATTGTATCACGACAGCTCGACCCCGGGACAAATCGACTCCTGCGCCAACTCAAACCCTGCGACAACTCGATTTTTTTCAACGCTCAACACTTTTGACTTACTTTATATGGTTTCACGACTGCTGGACCCTACGACAGCTCGACCCCGATGACAACTTGACCCCTGCGACAACTCGATTAAATTAATTTTAACCTACTTCAAACGATGCTCGCTCGACACTACGAAAACTTGACCCGGACAACTCGACCCCTACGACAAGTCTACCACTGTGACAATTTGACTCTAAAATATTCAACTAGTCACAGGGGTCGAGTTGTACTAGAGATCGTCATGCCGCAGGGGTCCGAGTGGTCCGGGTCGAGTTTTCTTAACGCTCGAGCAGTCGTGATACCGTTTGAAGTAGGTCAAAAGTAATTTAATCGAGTTGTCGCAGGGTTCGAGTTGTCGTAGGGCCCAGCAGTCGTAAAACCATTTAAAGTAAGTCAAAAGTGTTGAGCGTTGAAAAAAATCAAGTTCTCGCAGGGGTTGAGTTGTCGCAGGGGTCGAATAGTCACAGGGGTCAAATTGTCAAGCTGTCGCGATGCCCTTTGAAGTTGGTAAAAAGTGATTTTGTATATATTTTTTAAGGGTTGATTATGAATTTTTATTTTTAACTAGCTGACCCGGCGAACTTTGCTCCGCCTTAACCCGGCGTCAATGACGCTGGGTCATATTGACCCGAGGCATTTTTAAACGATCATAATTTTTTTTTGTGTCCATTTTATGGTTCGAGCGTTCGTATAGCTGGAGATACAACCTCCCTAAGTCCATTCCGTTAGTTAACTCACTGTGTCTCCGCTTGCGTAGCGAGATACACAGGCTTCAAATTAAAACGGGTCATTATGACCCGGCGTCATCGGTGGCGCGGTGATTTTGTCGCTACTTTTATTCGCTTATTTTGTGTTTAGTGCTAGCTTATGTTGTTCTTTTTTAAGTTTTAGTCAAAATGACTTTGTTAAATGACCCAGCAAGAATGAAGCGCTGCTAGAAGAGTCGGATTCCGAGAGTGAAGAATTTCAGGCTGTAATAGCCAGAACTTAGAAATGGCAACGAATGTGAAAAAGACGCAAGTAATGTGGACTCAGTCTTCGGATAATCTTGACCTTGCATTAGTACGACGCCGGCAAGTGCTTCATGCCACATTTACATGCCCAGACCATTTGATTACATACTGCACCAGTCGCAGCAGTTCCATGGCTCTGAATGATGAAGTAGAAGATTGATCTCATTGTATCTGCATATAAGAAGTTGATTTTATCTTTTTTTTCACTTTATCACATTGTTGATTCTTATAAATACTTAAAATCTTTACCAAAACCAAAAAAATATAGACTCATTGTGTTTTTATACATGTTTTTTCATGTTTTGTTTAAAAATTTATAAAAAATTGATTTATATTATGTATTACTATTATTTTTGTTTTATTAGCTCAGTAAAGAACCCTATAAACATAGACAGTAATTAAAATTAAGATTACTTGTTCAAATTTCTGAAAAATGATCGATGAAGTATGGGTCAATATGACCCGGGGTCATCGTCTTTGCAATTATTTTCACGTCATTGGCGCCGGGTTAATGGCAATAAATAAGCAGACTTTTTTTTTAATTTCGAACGGGATAAAAAGTATCCTATGTCCTTCTCCTGGCTCTAAACTACCTCCCTGACAATTTTCAGCTAAATCGGTTCAGCCGTTCTTGAGTTATAAGTGGTGTAACTAACACGACTTTCTTTTATATATTTTTAATATTAATATAACTTTTTTCTGAGACATGTCACACTTGAGTTGTCATATAATAAAGTTATAGTATTAGCATGGTCTATCATACAAGGTAGGTATTAAAGTGCTACAGTTCTGGGGACGTTTTGTCCCATTGTTCTTTGATATCATCATTTTAATTATTTAAATTTTCATACAAATCTCATTTTATAAATTTTATTCGGTATGAAAATTAAAAAATATATATGATATCAAATTTCTGACTTCACCATACCATTTGCATATTATGTTAACATGGGCTAGTGTCAGCTCATAAACCCATTTACCTAACACCCTGCATAGGTAATTAATATGCACTGTAGTACCTATCGACTGTATTTTATGAGTGCAGGTAGTATAAAGCAGATATCAACAGCAACTGAGCCAATTCAATGAATTGTAATCTCGTTAAAAATACAATTACCGCTGACAGTAACATTTCTGCTAGATTACTTCTAGCAACGCTGACGCACAAATCACAACATTTTTATATTATATTGCCCGCGGTTCCACCCGCGTGAAATTTAGTTTGTCACAGATCGTCATAAATTATAGCCTATTTGTTATTCTGGGTTAATATAAACAATCATACTGTAGTTTCATCAAAATCCGTTCAGTAGTTTTTGCGTGAAAGAGTAACAAACATCCAGACATCCAAACTTTCGCATTTATAATATTAGTAAGATGAGATGTTCAATACGAGTGATTATTATCTATGAACGCTTCTGATGTCAGATATGGCTTTGTTAATTCTTATTTGACATTAAAAACCAAAATTTTTCGTTGCCCAGGTCGGTTTAATTATGCACGTATTCAGAGATTAGAATGGAATAGTAGATACTAATATTGCAATATACATGTGCTTGTTTTTATAGCTGCAAAAAGTTTATTAAGTGCCCAATATTATAGCAATAACCCAAACATTGGACAAAGATGTACGGGATATCTTAGAAGGCAATTGTATTTAGCGAGATTTTAATACATTGGTTTTAAAGCGTCCACTTGCGGCAACCCAAATGATAACAATGCAGCCTTACCCATTTCATAATGTAGGGGATTTGCATGAAACTTTCGTTCAATTAATAAATCTCTATTACAAAAAGTACAAAATGATTTGTCCATTTTACTTGTTTGATGCCTTGGGCATAGTCGAAGAACGCCTTGTCGAAATCAAATAAAGGTCGAAATCAGACACAACGAAAAGCACCCTAGGATATAATTTAGGTACACTACTGAATACACGTAAGTATTATTCATATCAGAGAATACCTTGTAATGGAGATTGCATGCAAACTTTATGGAGAAACAGAGTTTACGTAGCTCAAAAAAATGATGAGCTGTCAATTGATAAGGCAGAAGCCAGAGACGTAGACAGTACGCGAGTAGGAAAAGGGGAGAATAAGTGCTGGAAGTGGATGCTCGGGATATCATGGACGCAGTTCCGTACCAATGTGTCCATTCTCCAGGAGCTCGGCATTACGTAGTGTTTGTCGCGCATATCATACAATACTTTGGAGTTTTTTTGGAACAAAGTTTGGACAATTCTCAAGGCGGGATGACAACTCCATAGAGCTACTGGTCGTTTAGGGATAAGTTGAAGAAACCCGATCGCGTGGCAATTCACCTATGCGCTGACTGGAAAAGTCAAATTCGCAGTGGCAAACCGCGTATCTGACTGGACCAGGCAGTCTGCCAAGAGAGAGAGATGGTCGAGAGATCGTGTGGAGAGCTCGTGTCGACGTGAACGCCTCAACGTGTCCACGACCGCTATGCCAAGAGCGAAACGACTAAGAAGAAGAATTGAGATGGATCGTGTTAAGTTGCTAGTGAACTATAGGATTCGACAATACGAACCAATAAGTCCACATTGGAGACGAGTGCTAGGGTAAAATTCTTGCATAAAAACAATTAAAAGCTCAATAAAGACTTTGGTATAGTTGCGTTTAAGCGGTGTCCGTTACATACGTTTATATAAAAAGCAGAAAGAAGTCCAAGATAGGATTGCACTATTAAGCATCAAAATTGAAAATATTATATTGCACTGTAAATTGACTATGGTGACAATAAAGTTATTTATTTATTTATTTATTTTATTGTGGAAAGAAGTAACCGGTTGCAAGTTGTTGTACGAGGGGTTGCCGCCCGTGGGCGATCATGGCTCAGCATTATAAAAAGAAATATAGACGACATTTATACAACAAAATACTTACTACTACTAGTAGTCTAGCTCGAAATTTATATTCTATACTTATGTTTAATATAATAGATATAAACTTTAAACATTTTTTTGTATTTCTATAAACTCATTTGATTGCATCGCGGTTAGTTAAGTTACCCATCGTCATTAAGAATTATCACTATCACTAATATAACTTATTCTATATTGATGTTGGTTGCCTGCAATGTAAGAGTTAAAACCGATACTACGTCATTATTACAGATGTACCAAATATAGCTCAAGATGTAATGACATTTAATAAATTTTTTTTACGTTATAGAGAGTGGACTAGAGATTGCAAAACCGGGTCCGGCCGGGCCGGGCCCCACCGGGCCCGGCCATTCTTACCGGTTCCGGTCACCGGACCAGGTAGGTGAAATCATTTGTGTTGTTTATACCAAATCTACCAAAGTTTATCTATCTATCAAAGTTGTTATGACACGTTTAGTACTTTAATCTACATTATTTGTTTAAAACTTATAAAAATTAATAATTACTAATGTTACTTTTCCGTCCATAAGTAGGAAATCCGGTCTGCCGGGCCCGGCCGGGTTGGCGCCGAATGCAACCGGGCCCGGCCGGGTTGAGAAACATACCGGATTGCAATCTCTAGAGTGGACGTTAAAAAATGGAGACACGGTAGAGCGGATAGAAAACCAAGTAAACCAAGCAAATTCGACTTTTTAATGAGTTTCTCGTTAAATCAATTAACGTTTTAAAATAGTTTACATTGTAACTATGTTTTGTCGATTTTAAACTGCGCATTCTATTTTAAATTGCATTTTGTGTTATATTTGGGACACCCCGTATTATCACATTGAACCCCGAACGCTGTTGCAAAAATACAATAACATTTTCTATTATACCGCATGTGTTTTTCTTCATCATATCAAAGTGTTTGTGTATGAAAATAATATATTGTAATGTCTATAATTATTCCAAGCAACATTAAGCTATATTACAGTTACCATTGGATAAAATTTTAGCTGTAATATTATTAGTTTTAATGTAAATATTTCAATAATCCTACAAACTATAGACTGTCTTCTTGTGCTGATCCGCGTTCAGTATTAGAAGTTAATATAAGGCTTATTATTTTTGTTATAATTACTAATAAACTATTCTGTCTGTAAGGGCCATAATAAATACCTATAATTAGTTGTTCAACACAAATTACCTATGCTAGGTAACATTAATTTATACCCAGATAATAAATACAATTGGTCACCAAAGGTCTTAAATGTATTCAATTTAAAACCTGTAAAAAATAACAGAAACATTCAGGCGGTAAAAATTTGGCTACCGATTAAGTGCCCAAGAGATCATATATTTCATGGTAATTGTCTTGCCAATGCATTGAATGATGACACATGCATTGCAGTTGATGACACATTGCATTAGTGCTTAATATCATTATGAATGAGACGAAAATGTTTAAGAATCATGACGTATATGTTTTATACTGTCTGCAATTTATTTGTCGCCTGTTTTCTTCTGTGACGAGCCAACTTACTCCTTTGCATTAAAGCATTAGATTCAAATCTCAACCAATTTACTATCAAGCATATCTCAGTGGCAGCAGATATCAAGGCACGCTTTTGGTTAGTAAAGCGTTGATTATATGAATTAATCGGAAAGCATACGTGGTCTGAATACGGTTTGTTCGAACAAATCAAATTGTTATTCACCATATAAATAATATATTTAATAATAATGTGAAATTTATGTTTCATTTCTTTGGCAAGTGAAAATGAACTATAGTTAAGAAGATAATCAGATACATATTATACTAGATTATGTATAGTAATAAGTAAAAGTGGCATTCATAGGCGTTAACAGAAGCAGATAATATAATAATAATATTATGTAATGTATAACTAAGATAAGTTTCTTTATTATTGCCATACCTTTACACTAATAGACTTCTTTATTTTGATCTATTGTTAAAATATTGAAAGGTATGTAGTTTCTAATTAGTATGCATGTAAAGTTACTGGTTAGATTAGCTGGCAGTTTGGTGATGAGATCGCTCGGTGACCGATGTTTGGATAATTCTAAGCTATTTTTTGCTGAGAATAATTTAATGTTACCGGTAAACCTCAGTATTCCGTAGGCATACGAGCTTGCACTTTAATTACCTCGACTTTTGCTTACGAGACACACCCACGCTGGTCCAGATGACAAGTTTTTACTTACGCGTTTTCGAATCGCGCAATCATGAGGTACTAGAAGTTCATACATTTTGTCACTTGCAGTCGCGCGTTTTGAAAACGCAAGACTGCATGTGCAGCGAAACGCGCGAGGAAAAACACGTCGCCTGGAAAAGCTCTAAGCGTAGCCAGCAAGAACAGAAACCAGTGTATTTCCCCGAAGGATTCCAATCCCACAATCTCACTTATTAGCTTATCACATAATGAACGATGTTTTAACCTATTACATATTAGAATTTAGGCTTCATAACTTGTTTGTTAGAGGTCTCCCGATTTTTAACACATTGACAGCATACAATGACGAATGAATAAAGACATAATTTATGAGTAATTTATAAGAGAATAGAAAAATGATGTCATCCGAACATTTACCTATATGTTAAGCTGTCTTAGTGTTGAGGGCCGAGCTGCCGCCCCAGCGACACAGCTGCCTGCGACGCATCCTACACCGGCAAAGTGAATAGTGTACATAGATCATAAAGTTATCTATATTGCTGACCAAATCTGAATAAAAAGTATACTATCATGCTATAACGTATGTATTTATCTACTATAAATAATGATAATACGAACTTACAAAGCTCTATCAAAATAATGCGCATCTCCTCTAGATTAAGTTACACGAAAGTATGCTAATATGTAATAAAGTACGAATGACGGTTTGGACCATAATTTAACCTGGAGGAAAGTCGGTGTTTTAATTTATAATAGTCTATTTTAAATATATTTACGACACATTATACACTGTTATGGTGTTTCATGGTTTTTGATATGATAAATAGGCAGTAAGATACATTTAATATAGTAAGACACGGGTCTTAACGCGACGTATATTAATGATTTACATTATGTACTCACAGCTTGACGTTTCGGCTGCGATGCTGCAGCCATGGTTTAGTTTACTATTTTAGTTGAAATGGAACGCGAAAGTTTAAAATCTTATACATTTAATATGCATACTTTCTACGCTCTAATGTTATTTATAAACATGGTTGCATATTTTAAGAACTATACTTGACTAAGTTGAATGATGAAAAAATATGATGGACGCATTAAAGTGGCACATACAGTTTAACAATATTACATTCTACAATGATAAACTCGATACATGATTACTGTCATCGATACTAGTGTTTGTGTGGAATTGATCCTAAAACGTCAGTTGGGGTTCAGGCGGGGTCCGAGGCTCTCTGGTCACCCGCCCGATCCCCATCGTGGTTCAGAAATAAAAAATATATTGTATAACATTGCGTTATTTGTCGATATTTGTCTTCATAATTGGGTTCGACGAGGACAACGCGGCCGATCACCACGTCGGTACCGCGGTGAAGCACATATTGGATCGTTCGGAACACTGAGAAAAGCTCATACATAGTGACAAAGTTTCACGCCTTTGCGGGCGTAGATTTCAAAACTTCTCAAAAGAAAAGCGAAGCTTCGTCGTCAATCGGACCTCGAAAGGAACCGCGGCCGGACCGACGACAGGTTTCCGAGTCGTCGATGAGAATCGACCGCGCGCCACACGATCACCGCAGGCTGCGATCGGTCGAGGGACGCACGTCGGCGGGCGAAGACGGGGGCGGGTCGCGAGCCCGTATCGGCGCGCTCGGAGACCGGTCGCGAAACGTCGCGGTCGACCGGTGCGGGTGGGATCCGATCGCGCGACGTCGGCGCGGCCCGCGGCGCATTACGCGAAGTACATGACCTTCTTGGTGACGGCGTGGACGGTGATGGCGCGCGCCATGGCGCCGGGCGTGCGGTCCTCGCTGCAGGCGGACTGGTGGCTGCCCTCGCCCGAGTCGTGCTCCTTCTCCACGAGGTGGTAGCGCGCGCGGAAGGCCACGAGGTGCGCGTAGTAGGCGGGCGCGGGGATGGACACGGAGCGCGTGCAGCGCACGTACGTGTGGCACAGCTGGTACGTGAGGCACTGCAGCTCGTCCGACCCGAAGTGGTTGTCGTCCCACAGCACGTGGTAGTGCGACGGCCGCGACGTGCCCTGTGGACGGGGTGGGGCGTGGTTGAGTCACCGATATTGTATTTTATTGGTCCGTATAACATCGGTGCTGACGTGAAGTAATATCGCAGCGACCAAATTATTCACTCAAAACGTTCTATCGCAAATACAGGGTGGAAAAGATAAGTGATCTCACTCGATTATTTCTAAAAAAAACCTAGTTACTGATCCTGAAAGTGCTTCATGAGCTCTATCAAATAGTGTCAATAATAGGTTACAGAATACACTGGATCTATCCGAAAATGCAATGTTTCCAGCTTCCATACTAAAATGTATACCAACCACACTACTATTGGTGCCGTTTGAAAGATCTCGTGAAGCACTTATCGTTTCCATCATTTATATTATGTATTGCCACGGGATGTAATGGTAGCGCAAGCTATATTGGACCGTGCATAGTCTGGTCTGTGAGCACGTAGAATTTTGTCCAATGACCCCAAGCTACCCATCCTTATCGCTCGCGCGTAATTATATTGCTGTCGCGACTGTGCGACGGGCGCTCGCAGTGAGTGTGCGAGCGCAACAAGCACTTTCAGGATCAGTAACTAGGTTTTTTTTAGAAATAATCGAGTGAGATCACTTATCGTTTCCACCCTGTATTTGCGATAGAACGTTTTGAGTGAATAATTTGGGCGTAATTATACAGTGTGAGTCACGTTAAAGTGTACATATAAAAATATATGAAACTAGACCTATTTTTATCGATAAAAAAGAGGTCAAAAAATTTTTGAGATTTTTTTTAATTTTTTATAGAATTTTTTTTCTTCCAATTACTTATTGTAAAGAAAACGTAATAACTTTTAAACTAAGCGGTATATCCTGATAAAACAAAAACAGTAATAATGCTAAATAACAGGCGATACTAAAAAAATACATGAAATACGTAGAAAATGCCAACAAATAATAAAAAATGATACTTTTTGAAAAAAATCTGCTTAAAAATTTGTATTTTTTTGGTTATTTGATAAATTTCTCCAAAAAATGCCCCTATAAAAGGTGGTTTTTATTACTTTTTATTATTCTCTATCGTATTACTTTTGTAAAACCAAAAATCGCATGTCTCTATCCCTATCACAACGTTTGCAATGATCGTTTGAACTAAGCCTCTCCGGGCGCGCCATTCAACGCTTCGTTAACAACGGAACTGAAAGTGACTCTAGATTTGTAATTTTGATAAAGACAAGTTAGATTTTAAATAAAAACAAAAGATTTCGAAATAAAATAAGCATTTGAGTTAAAATTAAAATTGTCTCTACCTGTAGCGGAGAAAAATGTGGTGGCAGGCCTTTGTTCAAACGATCATAGCAAATGTTGCGATAGGGATAGAGACATGTGATTTTTAGTTTTACAAAAGTAATACGATAGAGAATAATAAAAAGTAATAAAAACCATCTGTTATAGGGGCATTTTTTGGAGAAATTTATCAAATAACCAAAAAAATACGAATTTTTAAGCAGATTTTTTTCAAAAAGCATCATTTTTTATTATTTGTTGGCATTTTTTGTGTATTTTTTGTATTGTTTTAGTATTGCCTGTTATTTAGTATTATTACTGTTTTTATTTTATCAGGATATACCGCTTAGTTTAAAAGTTATTACGTTTTCTTTACAATAAGTAATTGGAAGAAAAAAAATTCTATAAAAAATTAAAAAAAAATCTCCAAAATTTTTTGACCTCTTTTTTGTCGATAAAAATAGGTCTAGTTTCATCTATTTTCATATGTACACTTTAACGTGACTCACACTGTATTGCTGTCGCGACTGTGCGACGGGCGCTCGCAGTGAGTGTGCGAGCGCAACAGCAACATAATTACGCGCGAGCGATAAGGATGGGTAGCTTGGGGTCATTGGACAAAATTCTACGTGCTCACAGACCGGGCTTTAGTAGTTATCTGAAAAAGGCTTACAACTAATAAATAATGTTTATCTCACCTGTATGCCCTGGTGGCTGCAGAGGTAGAAGTCGAACTCGGTGGGGTGCGTGATGCCGAGGTCGACGGTGGTGCCGGCGGGGATGTTGCCGGACTTGCCCGACTGTTCCTTCTTGTCGGCGCAGAACAGCCGCGTGTGGTGCCGCTTCTGCACCACGATGAACGTGATGCCCGGCTTGTATTCCGCTTCCAGCTGGAATGTTGCAGGTCGCGGATGTAAGCAAAATGGGAAACCAATCGATTACCTGTAGGCCTAGGATGTACGCCACAATAAACTTTTATCGACAGGGCCGGATCTACCATATGGCTTTTTGGGCCAGCTAAGTCAAGTCAAAGTCAAAAATAGACGATAATGCGAAAGAGTATTAGCCCTAGTATTAGCCCAGGGCCCTAAACTCGCAATCCGGCCCTGTTTACCGATATTTTATCGATTCTAAAATCATCGATAAGTTTTAATCATGGCGCGCATCCTAGTCATTATGTTATACATTCGCGTGTCTATACCAAGTACAATGTTCGCCTGGCCGTTGTAAGACTACATTTAGATCGCGATGCGATGCATGCTTACACCGACATGTAATCAATAAAGTCAGATTAAAAAGCTGACAAAACAATATCGGATATTAATGGAATGGAACTAGATACAACTCGAGAAACCGGTTTTCTTTGAAACACACGACGTAGTCTTCACAACAACGCCATTTTTGCCCTCTTACTAATAAAAAGTTACACACATGTAAATTTTTTTTTAAATGACATTTCCATACTAATGGTCACTTAACTGTTTAACGAGCGTATATTTTTTTATTAGTAAGGTGGTTATTATGAATATCTCAATTTTAAAATAATAAAAACTAGAGAAGCAGTAAATAGGCTGATTTTCAGTACATACATACAATTTTCAATCAAAATCTCATGAAATAGGCTCCAGAGATCGGCTACACACGACATCTAATTTCATTTCCTCTTTAACGAACGAAATGTTGAAGTAAATTACTGCTTAATTAATCTTCAAAGTGATTTTAAGAAAAAGAAACTACTAACTAGAAAGTTATCTACTTTAATATTGATGTTTTTGTTCAGCTACAGGAAATCTTTTATTGAAGTGGACATTTCATTCGCTAACGAGAACAAGAAACACACTCAAACACATATACATATTACATACCTTTTATACACGACGGCTTGAAAGTTTTGGAACCTATANGCGCAGAAGAGATAAACAGTGTAAACGCGTTACATGAAAGGATTGTTTTAGTGAAACTGTGATACAAAAACGTTTATGTGTTGCGAAAACTAAAGCGAAAAACCTACGCTTCGCCGTGCTAGACTGTGCCTTCATCAGAACGGAGGACACTTTGAACACTTGCTTCGCAGTACGTAAAATTTGTAAGTAGAAACTTATGAATAAATAATTAATTGTGAATAAGGTGATTTCATTTCATACTTAATTTATTAATTTGTAAAAATAGGGTACAATGTTGTAAATTAATTGAAACCCTATTAATTATTACGTATTTTTGACGGTCCTAAGCCCGTAAAGTAGAAAGGAAAATCTGAAATCAACTGAAGAGTATTTTAAAATAGTTATTGACTGGATAAAAAGTCTGGTACCCAAAGCCATAAAATTAAGAACTAGGCCACGCCCACTAGGTTTATTCCACTTGCACCTGTAGAACGTGCGAGACAAAATTGGTTTATTCCAATTTGTACGGAAAAACCAAATTTACTAAAATCTTAGTGTACTTTCTTTATGGGAGTCTCTTGTTTATCTTAAATAATAGGTATTGTTACCTACTTTTATCTCTGTGAATATGGCAAGAATGCAAAGTAACACGGTGTATATTGGTTAGAAAGTAGTGGTTTTCTCTAACGTAACACTGTATGTATCCCTTCCCAATCAATTCCCAAATACGGCTCGCATGTGTGAGGCGTTTCGATTACACGTGTAGGCCTAGGATGCACGCCGCGATAAACGATTATCATGCTATTTTATCGATTCTGCCCATAAATGTTGACGTCAATAAAAGTATATCATGGCGCGCATCCTATACCGGCATATTATGTTAGTTTTAAAATAGATTTTGACGATTGAAGCTTTTGCATTGTGTTAAATTTTTCTTTCACTACATTACAACCAATATGGCCGGGATGGCCATACTTACTGCAGTTTGATGTCGCGTGAAATGTCATCTCACTGGTGGATCAAAGAATATAGAATATCAAAATAGGCTAACTAAAAAATATCAAAGATACATTTATATTGCGGCATCATAAAACAGTGGTAATAAACACTCATTATAGTGTGATTCAAACGAGTAGGAAGAAGCAGACTCAGAACAGTTTCAACACCAGGTTTCAATTTCATCCTCTTTTATTTTTGCAACGATACCAGTCTTCCCTAGCATAATGGCGCCTCCCTATTAATCACTATAGCTAAGGTGGACTCCCCAGGAACATTCGCGTGTAATGTAACAATACAAAATTATGTTTAAATAATGATAATTTGAATTTTGTTGCTTAAAATAAATGTTTTTAAACGCAGTCGATAGCACTTCAACTTACCACATACTAATTCCTGAATTGATTTAACATTGCCATAAAAGTATTAAAATCTTGAGAAAATTCGTCGCATTGTGATAGCTTAATATTATCGTCTGTACCTAACACGAAATGAGAATACTTGAACATCCATTAGGAACATTATGAAAAACCTCAAAAACGGGACTTAAAGCAATATTCAATAAGTAATTATAACTGTAACACTTAGCTAAATCAGTGCCTGAGGTATGGGAGCGGCACGGGAGGGTGTTTTTGTTACGTCAAAAGCGAGCGAGACTTCAGATTTGTATGCCAAAATCACCCCTCCCGGGCCGCTCACATACCTTAACATTGTCTCAGTCAGGGCCCGTTTATATGGGATGCTGAGAGGCCGCGCGGCGGCCGGGAGATAGCTTTATTTGGTACGCCCAAAAGGCCACGTAGCTGCCGCGCGGCCGCCGCGCGGCTACCGCGTACTACCACCTCGTGGCCACCGCGTACGCATTTTCAAGAGTCATCTGTTATAGTAAAATGAGCTCTTCAGTAACTACATTTAAAGTTAAAATTAGCGCGGCGCGCGCCTGAAAACTCGAGCAACTGAGATCGATCGACGCGGCAGCCGCGCGGCGCGGTGCGTATCATCCAGAAAATTCGGGTAAGAGCTAGGAGGCGACCGCGCGGCCCCTGCACGGTGTGTTTGTTTTTTAATCTTTTGACCTAGGTAATAGAGTTTAAATTTTCTATGAACGAAACCTATTAACTTAAGCACTTAAGCGCTAGATCTATAATTCAATATTTCATATTTCGTCTGACATTTCGGCCGGGTTGCACGACCGTATACTACAACATTGTTACATTGCACGCATAAGCTCCTGGTCAGCGGGCACCTTAAGACCGCCTTCACATTAGGGCGTCAGAAGCGCGACAACAGCACGGCAGCAGCGGATTCACAATAAAGTGTAGGCGCACCCTAAGCGACACGAGAAAGCGACAGCTTGGCGACTTAGGGCTGATTTTTCAATCGTCAAATATTTTTTAACTGAAGAATAACCTTGTCATTTTGACATATTTCCCGTACTAAAACTGTCAATGTGCCAAACTTATTCTTCAGTTAAAAGTTATCCGACGGTTGAAAAATCAGCCTTAGACACGACAACAAGCTGCGGCCGACAATTTCATATATTTTGTTCAAAGCTTACACTTGGCGTCGACAAGCTAATGTATGAAATTGTCTAAAGCCCGGTCTGTGAGCACGTAGAATTTTGTCCCCCAAGTTACCCATCTTTATCGCTGGCGCGTAATTATATTGCTGTCGCGACTGTGCGACGGGCGCCCGCAGTGAGTGTGCGAGCGCGAGAGCAACATAATAATTATTACGCGCGAGCGATAAGGATGGGTAGCTTGGGGTCATTGGACAAAATTCTACGTGCTCGCAAACCAGGCTATAGTCTAGTCACTGTTGCGTGTCGCCTAGTGTGCGCCTACACGAAATACCGCTACCGCGATGTCATATAGTAGGTAATTACGAGTCGCGCTGCTGAAGCAGGCCTGGCTCACTGCGCGTGGTACATCCGATAATTACCTACAGCGAAGCGCCTCGCCGGCGGGTATTATATCAGTCGAGTGTCACGCGCGCGCCCGTCAGGACGCTGGCGTGCGTTGTAGTACCTAATTCTATGATCGAAGTATTATTTAAAAATGGACATAAAGAGAAAGAAATGTTATTGTGCGGCGTTCGAGTGTTTAAATTCGAAAATAAATCTACCGGATTTATCTTTTTTTTCGCTTCCCAAAGATGCTGAAAGGTATGTTGGCCATGTAGGTAATCAATAAATCTTAGGATAGTATAGAAACCTAACCTACCATGACTACTGCTCCGAAAGAATGCGTTCGTTCGTTTCAGCCAAATGACGTCCACTGCTGGACAAAGGCCTCTCCCAAAGTTTTCCATAATGAATGCGTACTTACCTACATACGTACCTCATTACAAATAAGTAGATTAATTATTTTTTCACTAGACAGCAACCCTAACAGCGTAAGAAGAGTTCAGAGGCACGCGATAGAAAGAGACAAAACTTGTAGGTGAATAAAATTGACTGTGCGAGCTGAATTCCACTGTATCGCGTCGTAGCAAGACTCGCATTTATTTAAATCGTCTTGCGGAGTAATCCTTCTGTACCTGTACTATTACTTATTCTGTGCTTACACTTGGCGTCAGAGTCGCGGAGTCGCCACGACAAGCTAATGTATGAAATTGTCTAAAGCCCGGTCTGTGAGCACGTAGAATTTTGTCCCCCAAGTTACCCATCTTTATCGCTCGCGCGTAATTATATTGCTGTCGCGACTGTGCGACGGGCGCCCGCAGTGAGTGTGCGAGCGCGACAGCAACATAATTACGCGCGAGCGATAAGGATGGGTAGCTTGGGGTCATTGGACAAAATTCTACGTGCTCACAGACCAGGCTATAGTCTAGTCACTGTCGCGTGTCGCCTAGTGTGCGCCTACACGAAATTCCGCAGCCGTGCTGTCATACAGTATGTAATTACGAGTCGCGCTGCTAGTCGCCCAAATGTGAAAGCACTATAAACAAATGAAGGTGTACCTTGATGCAGGCCTCGCGCGTAATTATATTGTTGTCGCGACTGTGCGACGGGCGCCCGCAGTGAGTGTGCGAGCGCGACAGCAACATAATTACGCGCGAGCGATAAGGATGGGTAGCTTGGGGTCATTGGACAAAATTCTACGTGCTCGCAGACCAGACTATAGTCTAGTCACTGTCGCGTGTCGCCTAGTGTGCGCCTACACGAAATTCCGCAGCCGTGCTGTACTGCTGTCATACAGTATGTAATTACGAGTCGCGCTGCTGAAGTCGCCTAAATGTGAAAGCACTATAAACAAATGAAGGTGTACCTTGATGCAGGCCTCGCGCACGGCGGTGAGCTCGTGCTGCAGCACGTGGATGAACTGCCCCTCGGAGATGCCGTCGCGGTACATGATGATGCGGTGCGGCTTGAACCCGCCCGTGCTCTTGTAGAACATTATCAACAGCTCCTGCACCATGCTACTCATCTCGTGCACTATTTCTTGTCTGCAAGAATTTGCACTACTATTACTTGATAGCTTCGAAAGTTCTACAAGTTGCCAGCTTAGATTGTAATATTGGGTTCCTATCTGGTTGAAGTTACGAGTATATTATGACACAATTAAATTAAAGGAGGAATATAGTTATAAACTTATAATTGAATTATCATTCTAAAATTTGGAAAATAAAGAATTTTATGGGATAAAATTTGGGACCAATATGTATCAAGTCTAAATAAAGTTCTGCTATAAAAAAATACAAGATCAAAAATTATAAAAGAGGACAGGACAATCATCATCATCATCAACAGCCCTTTACAGTCCACTGCTGGACTATGAGCCTCCTCCACTATAGTGGAGGGTTTTGCCATAATCTCCACGCTTGGCAGGCGGGTTGGAAATCGCAGTTTAAAAGATTGATGTTTTTCAGAGAGCGCTGCTGCCCATTCTCTGTTTGATGTGTAGTCCCTAAGTCGCCTCTTACGACACCCGCGGGAAGAGTAGGGGTTGGTGACAAATGTATTCTACTCTGCCGTCACCACACGGCTTACCCGCGGGAAGAGTAGGGGTTGGTGACAAATGTATTCTACTCTGCCGTCACCACACGACAGGACGACAGGACAATAGTTTGGAGTAAATAATGATGTTCTGTTTCAATAGCGATGATCGATAACATTGATATCGTCATTATCAGCCACAGGACGTCCGCTGGTGAGCATAAGCCTCTCCTTTAGATTTCCAGAGCAATCGGTTAAAATCAAATTTCATTCAGTCGTCGGTCCACCGCACGCCTGACGCCTCCATCTCCAACTTTTCTACACGTCGACATAGATGAGTTTCAGTTCATGTATCTTTTCCACTTGCTGGTCAAAAATGACAGATAAATAATCTAAGGCAAATAGCAATCGCTAATTATTGCCGGTTTTATTGGTTTGTACATTAAATTGCACTTCGATAAAACACCTGTACCATTTTAAAATAAAAAAACACTTTGTCAATTTAATATGAATTCGATTTAGTGATATCTTTTTAGTATACATAACTAATATAGTTAAGGTAAACAAGGAAGAAATCACTTATTGGACATAAGGCTCATTCTTAGTTTGTTAAGAATTTGTATTCAGTTCAGTTTAAGCCAAATGACGTCCATTGTTGGACAAAGATTTTTGTGTATTACAAAATAGTTGCCAGCATATTTTTAACCTTACTAGTCAAGAATCAAAAGCCATAAAAAATTACATGCTATGTCCGTTATAGAGACAACAAAGAGAGAACAATATGGCTGGAATAACAAAGTGGACAGTATCATAAAATCAAAAACCCTATTCAGTTTAGACCACAAGTGGCACTTATGAACGTCAAAATATAGTAAATAATAAAAAAAGAAAAGGTAGCCCTTATGGGGCACTTTACATGTATCCTTATCTTTTGGGCCCTACCAGCGCTTCGAGACAAAAAATGGGAAGTGCTGAGAAGAAACGCCGGAACAAACTCAGTCACCACTAATTGCCAGGAATTATCTAACGGTAAGAATAACCAAATCCAAGTACATCAAATATGTGCAGACTGAACTGACCACGCATCCTTGTCATCAATATAGTCTCGAACCTTGTAGTTTTGAACCCTTTCGACATAAGGGTATTTTTATATGTATCTTAAATTTGTTTACTGGCAATGAGGGCCAGATGGCAATACGTAGACGCGAGGTCCAAATGCTGCATGATTGGTTATTTTTGACATGACATTGACAGATATGTCAAAATCCACCAATCACGCAGCATTTGGACCTCGCGTCTACGTATTGCCATCTGGCAGATTTTTCAATCGCGAAAACCCTCATTCTATGAATATGGGCAATATTACAATATGGGTGGAACAACTAAGTGGGTAGTATAAGAAAGCATTGGTCAGTACCTGTGCTGCTGCACGCGCACGGTGGCGGCGTAGCGCGATGGGTGCGCGTCCATTGAGCCCACGACGGCGGCGATGGACGGCTTCTTGTTGTCGCCCGCCGGCGGGTGCGTCACGTCCACGCCCAGGAATATCACCGGCTCGTTGAACACCTGCGGAGAAACCAATGAATGCGGGTTACTGGTTTGAAGAAGTACGCTGCGGAGAAACAAATTAATGCGGATTACTGGTTTGAAGAAATAAGCTGCGGAGAAACAAATGAAAGCGGATTGCTCGGTTAAACAAGTAAACCGGTTCGTTAGGCCGCTTGTACATGATATGAAAAGTCACCGGGCCTACTAGTCCGACAGGGGACCGTAAGATACCCCACGTCACTTGATATTAAGATAAGCTCATGGCACACGTTTGGACTATACCTACGCAAGAATTCGTATGAATATTCGGCTAAACACTTGAGAAAATGAAACTCCTAAACTTATTTATTTATTTAAACTTCTTCACTTTCCCTTCAAGAAGTCGAATGCGTATTATTTATGTGAAACTTGAATGAACTGGCTCCTTAACTCCAAAAACAATTGAATGCTAATTACTATTTATTGGAAATTCGAATGAAGTTATGGTGCTTTTATGGTGAAGAATAGAGATAGACTGTTTAGCATAGAAAAAACATTACTCAGCAATACTACAAAACACTGGACATTGAAAAATACTTTTGTTAGAGTACTATTATTTATTAAACTATGAAACTAACCAATTTGTTAAGATACATTCGGTGGATGTTATATATCACATAAAACATCAGATGGCGCTTACATGCACTTTTGAACTTATGTTTACATAGTTGCGCCAGGTATCTCTACAGAGTGAGTTATTCGGATAAAATAGGGCTTGTATCACAGCGCCATCTATACACGTCATCATAAATTTAAACTTTGTTAATACTAGTGCTGCTATCTACAGCAGTAGACAGCTACAACTGAACCTATTTGGTCTAGACTGCTACAAATGGAGCTAGTGCTATCGTAAGCCTTCAGATGGCGCTGTAATAAAGTCGTAATAAAGCTAAGTACAGACGAATGCGAGTCGGTGCAAGTACATTCTAAAAAACAATTTGACTCATGCTCATGATAGGGGTTTACAAAATATGAGCGCGATGATATACGTATCAGAGTACTTTACTCAACGCGCGTTTATCTGAACTTAGCATTAGAAGACCTCGATTTTCTCTATGGCTAACTTAATTTAATTGAATAAATAAATAGATATATTCGGAGCTTTTTTATTGCTTAAGTCATTTTAAATAGGCATTAGATGGAAATACACAATATATTAGGTTTAAATATATTCTAATCCTACTAATATTATAAATGCGAAAGTTTTTATGGATGTATGTTTGTCACCTTTTCACGCATTGAACGGATTTTGATGAAAACAGTATTATTGTTTATACATCACAAAAAGGCTATAATTTAAAGTTAATTACACGCGATGCCGTCGGCCAAAAGTTAGTCTTCTTTATAATAATAATAGATTAGCCATATAATTAGATGGAAATACATAACACACAAAGAACATATGAACCTACATGAATAAGAACGCTTGGGCTTTACCTTCGGACGCAGCGAGGGCACCAATATCGAGTTAATGCCGCCGAGTTTGACGTTGATCTTGAGGCACAAGTTGCTGAGTGTCTGTGGCGACGTCTTGTTGACGTTCTTGGCCTGCACGCATTGCGTCGCCATGCCCAGCACTGTGTCTCCGACGCGCTTCACTTCGGCTGTTTGACAAATAAATAATAATCTATAATATAAAAATGAATCGCAAAATTTACCAATTCGTTTTTTTAAATGTTTGTTGAAGTCCAAGGATGGTTTTTACGGGGAGATTTGCAAAATTCAACCCCTAAGGGGGTAAAACGGGGTCTACGAGTACGAAGTCGCGGGCAGCCGCTAGTAAATAAATATAAATTTCCTTGGACATAAATATACACTGCGCCTCTAGTCCCAAACTAAGCAAAGCTTGTACTATGGGTACTAGACAACGGATTTGTAATGGAATAATTTACCCAACACATCTAGACTTAAGCCGGAGATTTTAACACTAAGGACCAGAATACCACGAAATGGCGATGTCAATAATATATTCGTTTTCTTTAAAGACCGTATCAATAAGCCAGGCCGTTTAATGCATCAATTCTAACTATAAAAGTCATTAATAGATTTCGATGAAGTCTGTCATATTCCTTGTAATGGTCGTTTAATTGCTTGAAAATTGATAAAAAGTTAGTTAATTGAATTTTTTAAATTGTGTCGTCAAGCTGTGTTGCTCTACAAAATCTATGGGAGCATTACGTATTGCGATTGCTAAAAACGTACATCAAATTGATTCCCTATTTCAACGTAGTAAAAATGTTAATAAAACTATTTACAGCCTGACCAGGAACATAAAAACCCTGGCATAGAGGCGCGTCAATTGCATTTGATAGTGCAACACTGAGTACAGTCGTACCTGTGTTAAATTAATAGGCTAACTTTATGTATCAGGATTCAGGATTACGGGCTAATTTGATGTTTTTATAAGTTAACGAAAAAATATTATTATAGGTAACCTGGTTTNGCTTTAAGTGAATATACCTATAAGTATAAAGCTTTGAAATAAAATACGTTTCATCTTTGTCCGCCGTGGGGCATTTTCTCATATTAAAGTTCCCAATGTCCTTTAACAATTCGTTTTTTTAAATGTTTGTTGAAGTCCAAGGATGGTTTTTACGGGGAGATTTGCAAAATTCAACCCCTAAGGGAGTAAAACGGGGTCTACGAGTACGAAGTCGCGGGCGGCCGCTAGTAAATAAATATAAATTTCCTTGGACATAATTATACACTGCGCCTCTAGTCCCAAACTAAGCAAAGCTTGTACTATGGGTACTAGCCAACGGATTTGTAATGGAATAATTTACCCAACACATGTAGGACTTAAGCCGGAGATTTTAACACTAAGGACCAGAATACCACGAAATGGCGATGTCAAGAATATACAGGGTGTTAGGTAAATGGGTATATGAGCCGACACTAGCCCATGTTAACATGAGCATATAAATGGTATGGTGAAGTCAGAAATTTGATATCATTTTTTTTTTCATACAAAATATTTTTTATAAAATCCGATTTGTATGAAAATTAAAATAATAAAAATGAAAATATCAATTTTCTGACTTCACCATACCATTTATATGACTATGTTAACATGGGCTAGTGCCGGCTCATATACCCATTTACCTAACACCCTGTATACAAAATTCATTAATAGATTTCGATGAAATCTGTAATATTCCTTGTAATGATCGTTTAGTTGCTTAGAAATTGATAAAAAGTTAGTTAATTGAGTTTTTAAAATTGTGACGTCAAGCTGTGTTGCTCTACAAAATCTATGGGAGGGAGCATTACATAATTATTGAGATTGCTAAAAACGTACATCAAATTGATTCCCTTTTTCAACGTAGTAAAAATGTTAATAAAACTATTTTATTTTTGCAAGTAGGTTTTTAAAAAGTACTTTTACACGTCCCAGTATACCCTACCACTGCTTTAGAACAATAAATGTGCCAGCGCTAAAAAGAAGCTGGGCAAGAAACTCACGCCCGCATTCACAAACGATGCTTGATTATGTGAAGCAGCAAATCGAACGCATAGCGTTGAATAGAGCTCTGTGATTGGTTCGTGTGTCACCCTGTACGTGCACGCGCACTGTGAGACCTTAGGCCTCAGCCTCGAGTTTAGCGGGCAGCGGGGCGGGAGCGGCGGCGGCGCGGGAGCGGCAGGATCTTATGCGTAAAATCAAATAGACCGGTTCTTGAAAACAGCGGCGCGGGAGCGGGCAACGAGCGGGCAGCGGCGCGGGAGCGGANAAAAGATTTTGGAATATAATTCACAAAATCAATTGCGCACATTTAAAATAAAGTTTGTTTACACTTTGACAGCAATAGACTGACATGCAAGGTGACATGTCAATGAAGTTTTCAGTTACTTTTGCCATTAAAAGAAATTAGTACCATTAGTTTTCCGCAACATGGCGAGGGTTTTTATGTTCCTGGTCGGGCTATAACTTTTGCAAGTAGGTTTTAAAAAAGTACTTTTACACGTCCCAGTATTAACCCTACCACTGCTTTAGAACAATAAATGTGCCAGCGCTGAGAAGAAGCTGGGCAAGAAACTCACGCCCGTACTCACAAACGATACTTGATTATGTGAAGCAGCAAATCGAATGCATAGCGTTGAATAGAGCTCTGTGATTGGTTCGTGTGTCACCCTGTACGTGCACGCGCACTGTGAGACCTTAGGCCTCAGCCTCGAGTTTAGCGGGCAGCGGGGCGGGAGCGGCGGCGGCGCGGGAGCGGCAGGATCTTATGCGTAAAATCAAATAGACCGGTTCTCGAAAACAGCGTCGCGGGATGGGGCAACGAGCGGGCAGCGGCGCGGGAGCGGGNGTTTTCAGGAACTTTCTGCATTACATCAGTTCGCCCAAAATAAGTCGAACAAATCCAAATTGTTCTTTGAAGACTGAAATAGTATGCGATCGCAGTGACCCAACAATAGATGTTGCCATTGTGCCAGCAATCTCAGGTGAGGTTTTATCGTCTGACTATACTATCCTGAGAATTTACTATTCTGGATCTATTTAATACAACACAGATGAGACAGACATCCAATGTTAACACCTTGTCTTGTAAAAACTGACAATCTCGGCTGGAGTCTAAACTTTTAGGTACATGGGTGCCTACCCATTGTGGAAATCTGTAGCTAAAAGCTTTGGTGTGTAATATTTTTACCAAATACATGACCCACCATAATGTTATCCCACCACATATTTCTATATAGACTAAGAGCTAGTGAACGCCAGANTTGTATAGTTTAGAAATAATCGAGTGAGATCACTTATCGTTTCCACCCTGTATACAACCTAATGGGGCAAACAGTCATTGTACCCTTGTATTCTGTTAGCTTGAGCTAACAACGTAGGTACAGTTTGCGGGTAAAAATTAAAACGTTATATGGTATGGCAGATCCACTGCGAAACCTGACTCTCTAGATCCGGCAAAAATATGAACAAATTACTCTTTACATGACAAAAAATGGAATATAACTTTTCATTGGTCCATAATCTTAACCACACTAAATAAATAAAATAAATTATAGTGTTCACTTAAACGTATGTATTCAACTTACTTGAGGGCGTCTTCTCTGACGGTCCGCTGCGGCGCGAAGCATGCGATGGCCCACACGCGTATTTCCACTCCCATGAAGAATTGCTTTCCACGCATGTCCCAGACGCCTTGGTTGGGTAGCGCCTGCTGTAAGAAATAAAAGAAGAAATTCAAAGATACCAAAATAAATTACATGAAAAAAAAAACCAAAAAAGAAAAGGTAAGTAAAGTTTAATGACACAAGTGTATCAAGATTGTGTAAAATCGTTTATGGGGTCATCTGCAAAGAATAGGGTCAGAAATCACGGCGGATGTTAGCAATTGTTGCGTTGGAATATAAAAAAACCCGCGAGACTGTCGTAATTCTAAATCTAAGAGTTATATTTAATTTTGTGAATTTTAATTCGATTTTAGATTTAAGGGTTATTCAATAAGGTGCATCTAGTTCGTTTCAGCTCCACTCAGGTTTACGGATGTCGGTTCTAGGTACTTGAGCAATTGACTCAGTTTATTTAAATCAAACCCGGCAATCAGAGATACGTGGCGTATAACACTGCAATATTGCACCTTATATGCATTCGTTTTGTTTCAAGCTTGATAACAATGCCTCAGTAAGGGACTTAAATGATTGAGATTTGCTTATAATAATGTGGAAAATATTCCAAAATAAGCTTATTTTGTGGTGTAAATGTATCTCCGTATCCGTTACACCACGTATCATGTGACATCTTTGGCGTTCACATGGAAAAAGTTTTATCTTTATTACAATTACACCGATTCGACGAAAACGTAAACCACCGATCTCAGCATCTATGCTAATATGTTATTAACGACCAATTACCTACGTATGGCAGGTAGAGATTGGATTTTAGAGTACATGTTCTATCATAGAACGGCTTAGCCGATTTAGCTGATTTCGGTTTTGAAATGTTCGTCTTAGTTCAGGTTCAAACGTTGACAAAAGAGTTTGTATAAGAAAAAAGCACATGCCTATAGGAAGTTCGCCGAGCATCGTAACCGTATCAACACGAGGCGGTCAGTATTTTTTGTATGAAACTATACTGCAACGCACACTTATCCGCACTGTGAGGTAAAAACCTCGGGCTCGCGGTTGACAGCGCGCCAAAGGCGATGACAGCTCGCGAAAGGCGATACGGTGTGGATGCCTTTCCGAGTTGATAAGTCTGCCTTAAGTCGCCTAAATGTGAATGCGCTCTTAGGCCGTTTGTAGACATCCGTTTTTTCACTGGACGACGGACTATCAAAAAACGGATATCCTTTGTTTGTTGATGTCAATTTTCTCGCCGGACCTATGTACGATGCATGTGCACACGTTCCTTATAAACCATACACCACCGCTAAATCAGGCATAAAATCGGACCGGTCAAAAACACGGATGTTTACAAGCGGCCTTAGGCCTAGAACAGACGGTGAAACGCAACTGCAACGAAACTGCAACTGCTAGTTACTTTTGAGTTGCATCTATGTTTCTGCCATAGCGTCCGTTGAGAGACCACACATAACGCGACCAGTTTGAAAGTTTCAGTTTCATTCATCAGAATCATCAGAAAGTTGCAGTTTCGTTGCAGTTGCGTTTCACCGTCTGTTCTGGGCCTTAGTCTGCCACAAAATAAGGCGAAATAACGCGGGCTATTATTACAGGTTCAAAAAGAAACCTTACCTGTCCTCCCAATGAAGAGACGCGGCCTCCGTACTGCAGCTTGGGAGGAGGCAGCACGCGCCCGCGCACCTCCATCATATTGTTGGAGATCGTCAGCCCGAACTCCTTCACGTACAGATCCGTGTTGAAGTTCGCGCGACGCACCAGGTTGTTGATTTCACGCTCTCTGTACAAGGTAAAACAAGGTGATTAAAGGTTCGGCTAAAGTTTAGCCGCTAAACCAACGCGTGCAGCCGGCGTGCACGATGACGATGGCGATCAGCGCTCCGATTGCGCTAAATATTTTCAACTGTAACGCGACTGGACGAAGAACGAAAAACTCAGCTGTTTGCACAAATCCGTATCGCGGTGTCGTTTTGACAGCTAGTTCAAACGAAGTTGTAACGTAAAAGCTGACAGGAAGCTACTTTTCCTCACACGCTAGTCAAACGCTTCACGAATATTTGCTGTTTTTGTTTAAAAAATAAGGTGTTCGGAATTTTAATGGAAGGTGCATAAATCCTGTTTTGTCTTTGCGCGTGAACTTTACCGCGATACCAAATTGCACATCGGCTGGAATGATATTGGAGCGTGACTGGAGTGTGGACTAGAGATGAAACGCCAATGAATTGGAGACATTACAAATTAGCGCAATCGGGGCGCAGACTTGGGTCCGTGGCCGAGTCCCCCAGTATTCGACGCACCCGTGGTTGAAGCCCCCGATTTAAATAAATTTATATCATATTTTTTTCGGCTTTTGCACTAAGTACAGTCAACGAAAACCATGTATGTTTGACGATATTTAAAATGATGTATTTAATTTTTTGTTAAAAATACTTAAAACTTTTATAATTAAAACTTATAATTGTACTTAGTTAAATGTAGAGAGAGTAGAGTTATTTTAAAGACTGATTGTTACAATTATTTTGATTAGGTAAAACGATTTACATGTTATTACAGGTAAATAAAACCTATGATAAAATATGATGGGTTAAAACAAAACCTATTATATTTTTAGGTATCACTATGGTAAAATAATATTAAACATTTATTTGTACAATCAGTATAAATATTTATTCGTTTATAAATATTTTTGTGACTGACTGTACATTTGATTAAAAATTGCTTCTATCTGACCGGGGGCGTCGACCACGGGTGCGTCGAACACAGGGGGACTCGGCCACGGACCCGCAGACTTTAACGCATTGATCGCCATCGCCATCGCGCACGCAGGCTGATCGCGTTGGTTTAGCCGAACATTTAATGCTAAATAATTGTGTCGGGACATTCGCGCAGCACACCCAGACGCGAACCAAATATTTCTTATTTGGTTCGCGTCTGGGTGTGCTTTTAAATACCAACGCCAGAGATAATATACCATGTCAGTTAGGAGTTTTGGCTATTAATCATAAATAATCTGCTAGTAAAATTGCTATGTCAAACTTATTTTAACAAACTGATTTTGGAAGGTTTATCTTGGAAAAAAAATTGAAATATACTAAACTTCAGTATGCTAAAGTTACCAAGTTTATCAAATTACCAATTTCCCTGAATTGTGATAAACATCATGTATTTAATATGACTAATAAAATTGTTACCAGTTTAGTTGTGATAAGGGAATAGTAATTTAATCAGCACTTTTCCTTGAATACGCTGCACAATAAAGTTATCCTGTTTCACAATAACATAGTAGTCTAAAGTTAGGTATATTACCTATCAGGAGCAGAGCGCGCTGTAGCTTTGATCATGGTTGATGTTTGCATATCTGTCAATTTCTTAATACACCGCTGCCCTGGCACTATGTTGCAAACTTCCAAGGGCAAGTATGTGTGCTTGTGTTCCTGACCCACTTGCAAACACGGCAAATGGGGATATCGGAGCTTCATTTTATATTTATCCAAGAAGTATTTCGCTACTGTACATTCTACAGTTTGGCCATTTTCAAGTTGCAGTGGAAATCTGTAACAAAAAAGATATGAATTTATCAGTTAACTTTTCTAAACATAGGATTTTGATATACATTTTAGGGTAAAAAATCAACTTACGATTGCATTTGTGCAGGTCGACGTGTGACGTTGCACACTCTGTATTTTCGTTTCATAGTACCACAATGGGTAATTTCTATCTTAAGCCCTTTGATTTCTTTCGTAAACTTGACTCTCTGAGAGTCTGTCAGAGGTTTACGCTGGTCATTAATGTCCCGAATATCTAGGACTTCACACATGAATTCAATAACAGGTTGTGCCTTATAAAATGCCGTGGCAGAGACTGAAATGAAAAATAACAATTAGAATCAACACATTTGGATGTTGTATGAAAATGATCAGATTTTATGTTTAGCAACCAATTTTCACAAAAGCTATTACGTACCATCAATATTAAGCATCATTTTCCATTGGCTTGGTCTCACTGATTGATGGAAACCAAACCAAACTTCACGACCCCCACCCAGAGGATGATAATACCCTTCAGGGGAGGAGAAAAATGAGCGTCCGACTGGCGTGTACATCATTGAAGGTAAATGTCTCATGACGACATCCAGAGCCAAGATAGCGTCATAAGGGATTTGTCTCGTACGCCCTTCTAATGCCTCTTCTAGAGCGAATAGTGACACCTATAAATAAATAAATAATGTCAAATAAATACCAAAAAAGAACTAAGTTATAATACAAAGAATTTACAAAATAGACATACCTGAGCCACCCACTTAATAGTAACACGAAATACTCTGTCCTTGCCTTCACCCGGTAAAATAACTTCTAATTCTACTCTATCATTACCAATCGGTAATGGATCCCTTGTATATAGATTATTCCTACCATCAAATACTGGTTTTAGTGCACCAAATATTTTATTATAACAATGTACCATAGTTTCAACAATTTCTCTATTAACCTGTAACAAATCACATGTGTTATTATAACAACAATAAAAGTATACTGAATAAAATAATCTATGAAGCTTTTTGATTGCAAATCCTTACCTTTCTTGGACATTTGTCAGGTTGAATGTTAACATCGTAATGATGTACATAACCTCTCGGCATGGATATCTGGAAGTGGTTCGCACGGAGCATAATCGGTCTTCCTTCATGGCCGAGGTTGGGTCTTCTCGGACACGTGAGGACTGGGAGATCGGGGGGTGGGGCAGCCGCCGGGGACACGAGGGAGATGGGTCCGGCGGCGGCGGCGGCGCCGGTGGGCGGGGCGCCGGTGGTGGGCGCGGTGCTGGCGGCGCCCGGCGCGGCGCCCGTGGTGCCCGCCGCCGTGCTCACCGTGGCCGACACGCCTACGGCGCCCGCACTTGTCTCCCCCGCTGGAGCTGAGGAATATTAACATACAGTACACTGTTCGCCAACATTCACAGTTTGCTGCTTCCTTTTTATCTTGTTCCTTTAGGGAAACTATGTAATGGAAATTTTATTGTCCTATTTTAATACAGTAATGAATCAAGATATAAAAGTGTTCAAATACTAAAAGCTTAAGAATCAAACACTTGTTGGTCTTATGTAAAATTTTATTTTATTCATGCCAAAGAAAGATCATTAATTTGCAACCTATAAATTAAAAACAAGATATTTTACTTTGATGAATAAAGGTTTTAGGTGCTATTAGCATAATTGATAGAGTAATGACTATAATCATTAATGAGAATTATATAAAAGACCTTAAGGAAAACTCATGGACATAAAAGTTACTTAATTTGTTAGGGAACAAACATATTCTATATACGAAATTAACAAATAACTGGGTAGTGTTGACTTGGCATGTATATCTTTTAATTAAAAAGTACATAAACACATTTTCCGAATGAATTTAATTGATCAAACCTATTATGAACCTAGTTGAATCCCTAATTTATATGCACGATAAATTGTACCCATTGTAATTTATAATTTATATTCATCTTTGTGAACAATTGGTAGATATAAGCCAGGGAAAAATGATTTAGGCTGATATTTTAGTTACAAACAAATTATTTAGGGCACAAAGAAAATGATGATGCTGGTGTGCATCCTATCGGTTGACAATATTTCGTATGGATTACTTACGTTGACCAACGGGGTACATCTTGTCTGCTAAATGATTTAAACTAACAAAAAGCTTGAAATTATGAAACTATAAAGTCCTCGTGTCGAAATTCTTAAAATGTGCTATTGTAATACATGAAATAGGTGGCCCCTTCTTGACTTATTTTGACAGTTTAAAATTTTTTTTTCATTACGCTTCTTTATTGCGGAGGCTACTATAGCAAAGGAGTGCCATAATGTTATGCCTAAATCATATCAAAATCGAGTAGGAAGACACAGGAGACAGCCTATTACTCATATTTAAAAAAACCTGACCATGACTATATAGTAGTTCTTGCAACTCACGAAAGCGAGCGAGTAAGCTTTACTTTTGCAAATAACAATAGTGTAATGTCTATCAAAACCATAAAAACAAACAGTAGCGAACCACCCCACCACACATCATTTGTAAAGCTCACTCGCCTTCGTGAATTATAAAATAATAATAATATTTTAATTGTGTTGTGTGATCTCTATTCAAATATTAAGCCAGAGCCAGTGGGTCTAGACAAAGTGCAAATTATAATCGCAAACCAGTCGAAAAGTGGTCGATAAGCCCCTTTTTTGTATGGAGTTTTGACGGATTCGATTTTCGATTCGATCAAAAAGTGCGTTTTGTCTAGGGGGGCAGGTCAGNCACACATCATTTGTAAAGCTCACTCGCCTTCGTGAATTATAAAATAATAATATTTTAATTGTGTTGTGTGATCTCTATTCAAATATTAAGCCAGAGCCAGGTGCCGGCTTTACATCAACTTTGATGCTTTGAACTTAGTTTGAGTGTGCTCGCCTCAACTTTCGCTGCGCGATCCACATCCAGCGCGACCACAAACTAGATTGTTAAAAACAACGCAATTATTTTAATCTGTGGGCGTGCCTTTTGACATTTTGTAGGGTTACTTATCTGTGAAATTTTAAAAAAATATATCAGTATAATCCAACAAAATAAAATGTACTATCGTACAAAATAGGAAACACTTCTTTTAACCATACTTTTACATGGAAGTAGCGCCCTCTTACCAATAAATTTCATGACCAATATCTATTTCCGCATTACATTCCTGGATCGATAAAATTCTAACCCGAAAATTCTAAATTAAAATGTCTATCCCAATTAGTGGGACTTTCAGAAGATCGGGAGGTGTAGTTTCAGCTATTAGTAAACAATTGAAAAGTGTAAATTTGAAAGCGGCGAAACGAATAACAGTTAAATTTGATCCCTTTGGAGATAACGTTACCCATACAAGGTTGGTATGAGTTTTTGAAGTAGAACTTGACATAACATAAAATTTTCATACAAATCAATAATAGCAACTCGTTCTACATTACGTACGAGTAACTAAAATAAAAACTGTTTTCAGGAACTTTCTGCATTACATCAGTTCGCCCAAAATAAGTCGAACAAATCCAAATTGTTCTTTGAAGACTGAAATAGTATGCGATCGCAGTGACCCATCAATAGATGTTGCCATTGTACCAGCAATCTCAGGTGAGGTTTTATCGTCTGACTATACTATCCTGTGAATTTACTATTCTGGATCTATTTAACCTTTTGCACGCCAGCCCCTTTTTACGTCACTTCACGCCCGACGCCGCCAAGCTTAGTAAAATTTCCTGTGATAGTGATTTTCTCTAGTGATGGGACATCCAAAAGTATTGTTTAGGTATTTTTTGGAATTTGGGGTGATTNAAAAGGTTAATACAACACAGATGAGACAGACATCCAATGTTAATACCTTGTCCATACCTTGTCTTGTAAAAACTGACAATCTCGGCTGGAGTCTTAAACTTTTAGGTACATGGGTGCCCTACCCATTGTGGAAATCTGTAGCTAAAAGCTTTGGTGTGTACTATTTTTACCAAATACATGACCCACCATAATGTTATCCCACCACATTTCTATAGGTCAGCTGGTAAAGAATGACATGGCGTTAAGCTCGCCTTTTTGTACGGAACATTGTTATTTGTGTGCAATAAAGTCTTTAAATAAATAAATATTTTACTTAATAAATATCTTATGAAATGTTTTGTTTGTTACAGAAACAGCCAAAGTGAGCAAAGTCACATTCAAAAGTGGTAATCTAACCTGTTTGGAAATACTGCAACTATTGAATAAACACATCTCATCACTAGCACCTGTGGAACAACCCGTTTCAACTATTCAAACTAAATCCGAAAAAAGGAAAAAGAAGTAATAAGAAAAATGACTCGATCAAAGGGCAACTTGCATGTTGTAGAAGAAATATACAATCAAATACCTGCATTTACTGATGTGTTTTCTGAAGACACATTTTACATATTTGTGGTGTTCTTTGTTTTGTCTACTATCATGGTTGCTTTTATTCTATCAAGATTCATTACAATAAAACCTGTAGAATAGTGTAAATTAATATTATAGTGTATTTGGATGTTCAATATAAAAATGCTTGAAAATTATTTGTTTTGTTATTTCTTGTGTCCCTAATTTTATTGTCTTGAAGATAGAGTTTAATATTAGATCAAAATAGTCTTCTATTCTGATTATTACTATAACTTACTCAAGTAACACCAGCTTTTCAATATGACTGTAACTTAATTTATAACATAAAAATTGCTAATCACAGAATTATTTCCCTTACCCCTAGGCCACACATATCGCGACAATCTCGACATTGGCAAAACCAGTGTGCTTCTAACAAACCTTCAAATAGGTTTATTCCCAATAACTATTAATCAGAATAATAATGGCGACAATCTGAAGAGATTCGCGCTGTCGAGTTGTGTATGTATAACCAAGTAATTCGCGTACTTTGGAGCGCTTTTTTGCATAGTCTCAACGGCTTCGGATTCGCTCCGCTGTCGCCCGAATGTTATCGCGATGTGTGTGGCCCAGGCATTATTTAATACCACAGCTGTATAGTATCTGCACCACACTACCTATTATGGGTATTATTGAGTTAAGTTCTAGTAAGAAAATTAATAAGAGAAAAAACCTCAAATTTCTGGGATAGTGTAAATTTATTATTACATACATTTAGTAGGTACAATTACAAAACTGAAGATACTTTTTTGCGACAAATATTACTCCTTCACTTATCTCAGAATTCTTGAGCTCCCCAACGAATCTGTAATAAAAGATTTCTGATGTAGTTTTATTTACAATAATATTATTTTTTATTATATTAATGTACTGTTTTTTTCAATGATAAATAAATAAAAAAAAAATTAAGATTATTGTTTACAATACGATGTTTTTCTGCTCGAATCAAGATTTTGGGAAAGCCAAACTGTTGCAAAGTTTTTTTTATGAGGCAAACGAGCAGACGGATCACCTGATGGTAAGTGAGTACCGTCGCCTAAAGACACAAGTTTGAAACAATAAGGTACATTTATTTAAATGAATGAATATTTGGAATAATTGGGCTTTCAATGTGTATGTAGATGTTACGTTTTGTTTATAAATTGACCTTGCAAAAAATTAGTTTTTTCCACTGAGTAATGAGAGAAACATGAACACAATCTTTCGATCGCGATCTATAAACTTACGTCTTGATTCCGGGCTTTCTGTTTCCGTTCAACCAGCGACGAGAGCGCCTCGGACCGCACAGCAAGGGAGTCGATTCTCTCCACCAGTTGCTGGTACGGCGACAGCGGCTGTGCTCCCATTACCACGTGTCCCAGCTTCGAATCGATCTTGGCGTCCAGACGTGCGTTGCGGATCAGGTTCACTATCCAACACTCGGCCTCATCAGGCTGCATGTTCAAGTTCTCAGCTAACATACTGTAAACAGAAACAGGACATGTTTTGATATTGAGAAACATTAAGTTCTTATTTTCCATTCATTTTTTTTCCTAAACCTTGTAAACTCCTTAGATAATTCACTAACACCGCCCTCTAGTGGCGTCGTAAGGACGTACACATTTATAAAATTTGAAAACGTAAGAAGTGTGCTTGCACATCTACTGTGCAAACTCACATTCTACTTTAGCAGCACATCATGATGAGATGTAATTTAAAGATTAATTATGCAGTAAACAAAATTCCATTATTTTTTTACACTTACCCAATACTAATGACTTGGTGGATGCGGCAGAAAGTTTCGAAAATCATGAGGCGGGCATTTTCAACAAACTCTTCAAGACAAGCTATCAAAAAGAAGTCTGTCAGCAGTACTGTCTGGCACTGGTTTAACTTTCTTCGGGCCGCTTCGAAATCAAAGTTAACATAGAGATGTTCTATGAATTCTGTTATGGGGTCTCTGTAATCAAAGTAATGATAATTGTGACTTAGGCTTAGGATCTAAGCACGCATTATTCTATAATGCATATAATAAAGAGTTTGAATTTGAATTTAAATGTAAAGAGAAGTTTTAAGTTTATACCTGTAGGTGTATGCTTCTTGCTGTATAACCTTTACTAAGTCTTTCAGCGCATTCCTCCTTGATCTGTTGATGATGACAGCTGTCGCCAAGTAACGAAGAATGTGAGGGCACATCGTCTGGATGGCATTCAAGTACCTGAGTAAATGAAAGCAAAAGTATACTATTGAATAAATACATTTACACAGACATTTCATATGTGAAAAATTTACATAGAGATAAAAACTTACAGTGGTTTGTACAAGAACATTTCAATGATGAGGTCGCGCCCTTTTACGTGGTTGAAGAATACAAAGAGCGACCAGTGGACCAGCCACGTCCGTTGCTGCAGCGCTTGCATATTGTTGGCGGTTGCTCCAGCAGCACCATTATCGATGAACTCTCGCAACTTTGTAAGATCATCAAGTGCACCATCCCAGTTCTGGACGAGAATCTCACTGGCCAGTTTGCCCCAAAGAACTGACAGGTAGTTCTGAAAAAGGTAGTGTAGTACGTTAGAATATAAGATTCATCATTAATAATTTTCAGAAATAAAACATGAATTTAAAAAATCTTCTTGATTATGGTACTATGCATACACATAAATCCTTTTTCATGAAAGGCCAATATGTTTTTTTTTAATTGATTTAAAAAGTAAATAATTATCACTCAATCAATGTCAGAATTGGAGATTGCAAGATGTCAGCAAAATTAATAGTTCATAAATTTGAAAATGGTCAAGATTGTAAATCTTTAATGATCACGATTAATGAAGGTAGCAATAATTTATCTGGGACTCAATTCAGCTCATGGCTGGATAGTTCAGCTTTTAGAAAGAAAGTAAATGAGAAGTCTTCTCGTTTAGTGGTAAAAATAGCATCTGGAAGTGAGCTAAGTAATTTTGATCTAGATTCTTGTGCCAAATTGGTAGATTCAGAAACAAACACAGTTAGGAAATTATGGGGTGATGATTACAACCAAATTGAGAGGCATTCAGTGAGTCTAATTTATAATAATGATGCTAACAATATTAATGCCACCAACATGTCCTTAAATGCTCTATGTCCTCTGGAATACAGCTTAGAAAAGGTGAAAGAAAATAATGCTCGAATCATGGAAAACATTCACATGCTTAATAGAACACTGAATTATACTAAAAAGAAAGAAATTTTGGATACAATTTATCCAAAGCCGATGCGATCATTTCCATGTGAAACCTGTGGGAAATGTTTTGTGTATGAAACTGGACTAAAGAGACACTGTGCAATGCGACATACCACTGCAGAAGTACAGCCCCGTTGGCAAATTGTATGGACGTGTATAGAGTGCTTTCAGGTGTGGCCTCAACATGATCTTGCATTGAAACATTCTAAACAATGTTCAAAATTAGACAGTGCTGATTGTGTGCGTGAAATAAAAACTTCGTCACTATTACAATGTGAGTTTTGTGAGAAAGTCTTTACAAGTATTCCAAGACTACTGAAACATACTAAGTTGCATTCAACACAAAATAATTATGAGTGCAACACATGTGAAACCTCTTTCTTGTCATATAAAGAAGCTGAAGAGCACTGGCTGTTATGCCCTTGGCTAAAAGCATTTTACAATTTTTCTTTGCCAAAACTTCTATTGTGCAATGCATGTGATAGAAAATTCAGAAACTATGAACAACTATACAACCACAGGTAATAAATCAAAACATTATAATGCTTGTTTTAGAATTTTTATCAATGATGGTTATTTATAATACGTATTTATCATTTTCATAAGTGCCACTTGTGGTCTAAACTGAATAAATATTTTTGATTTTGATTTTGATTTTTTAGATATAAAATTGGACATTTCATGGCAAAGAATAATAGTGATAATTTGGGTACATTTGTGTACCAATGTGAGTTGTGCGGCAAATGTTTCCCATCTGTACAGCCTCTACAAACTCACAAAAGGCAAAGTCATCCATATTTAGACATAACAAGCTGCAATATTGTAAGTATCTCTCAAGTAAAATATTTATCGGCATTTCAATGTTAAAATATCATAATCAAGAAAGTAATATTCATTCACAGGCAGCCAACTATAACAGCATGTATCTGACACAAGAAGAGCACTGTAATGCTATTGGAGAACAATGACTAATAGTGTGAAGAACAGTTGTTTTGTAATATACGTAATATGAATAAAGATATTACTTATAACATTTTGGGTTTAAAATTTTAAACTAGCTTCCTAAATTATAAAAAAAATGCAACATTTTAAATAATTTATAGTAAAAATATGTTACCCTATCAGTAGGAGACATGACCAGCTGACAGAAGTAGAGGTATGAGGCCGACTCAACGTAGTTACCACATTCGTATCTGTATTTGGCCAACCGGTACATGCTGTCAATCATTTCAATTTTGAACTGGAAAGAAACATGTAATTGATTAATAAAAGTTCTAGTTTCGTCAATTCAAACTCTGGATCTAAAATTAATTTAATTTCAAAGTTCTTAAACAATCAAAAAATATAAAATTGATGCTTTAATACAAGGATTCTAAATTATGCAAGGTGAAAGTTGATTTAGTAGTAACCTTGAAACTAGAATAGGCAAACATCTAGTTAATTGAATGGTTGCTTTATCAGAACTCTTACCTCAAATTCCTTGTTAGTAGTTAAGTAGTTGATCAAGGTTTTTGGGTCCCGCATAGTCTCAACAGTTTTCATGACATCATCTCTTTGCATGAGCCTCAAAACAGGCTCCACAGCGTCTTGCAGCACTTGTAGCTGTGAGAGGACTACACCTCTTCTGGACTTGATTTCCTAATAGATAAAAGTATTAGTTATCCAACTGAAATAGCTAAAGTAGAGAGTAATAATGAAATTCACTCAAACACAAAATACTTACTTCAGGAGTATCCTCATCAGGGTAGAGCATTCCACGAATGTCGATCACATAATCGATCATGTTAGTTTTACTGAGTATTTCCAGTTTAGCCTGCAATAGCTCCGACTGGTCATATGTCTGAAAGGTAGTAGAAATATTGCATTTACTGTTAAATATGTAGTAAACAAACAAATTACTATAAATAATTTGTATACAACCAAAACATTTGATTTTCTAAGAGGAATAAGTTTAATAATCTGGTAAAATATGATGATGACGAGTATGGTTTACCGTACCTCCTTTGCGGCTAAAAATTCAAGCAATGGAAACACAAGATGTCGGTCTAAATATTGACCTATTTTAAACGTTAAATCAAATTTAGAATAACTCATGTTTGTCACTGTATTTAACACAAAATTAAAATGTAAGCTTTCGTTGGAAACAACCTGACCCACAACACAACCTAACCTCAAAAGATCAACAATTTGACACTTTGACACAAGGATGTGACAATCACTGTCATTCGAGGAAACGGAAGTCGATACCACAGAGGTCGAAGCAATAGACAAGAGTTGCTCAGAAAGAGTCACGTATTCTTTACCACAGATTAAGTAGAGATACTCAGATGGACATCTATGGTACATTCGATTTGTTCTATGAGCAAAATAGAATATGACAGGTTTTTTTTTTAATCGCAATCAAGGTGAACTTTTTTTTTTTTTAATTCATGGCAAAGGAATTTCCTTTTTACTGCCTATATTAACTGGGTTCCTACCCCTTGTAGTCAAAATTAGATAAATTAATAAGTTTGTGAAAAAAATAAAATAAAAGACAATTTTTTATTTATTAAATGATTTATTTTTTAATTTCTTTTTATATTTATTTAACACTTTTTTCTGCATTGGTGGCAGAGTTCTTTTCTCTAGCCTGATGATGTCAGTACCTTTCAAAATCCTATTGATGATGTTACACCAGTTGTAAATACATAATTTAATAGACAATTGAATAAAATATTCTAGTACAAGAGCTTTGTGATCGTTACATTTCAGGAAATCAAATGGATACTTGGCTAATCCGTATGATTATTAATTTTAGTTGAAATATTTTCTTCTTGGCCATTACATTCCAAGTATCCATTTGATTCCTGAATTACATAACCAAAGTGCCTCACGGCATATTCCGATGGATAGATCAGCTTTCTTTTTTTTATATTTTGAAATTCTCTGTGTGAGATCCATCTATGCACATCGTTATCCTCATTTGTACATAGATGGGTCTCACATTCTTTACATTTTATTTTATTGATAATTTTTTTAACTACCCATCCAGCAGTATATGCCCTCGAGTGTACGTTCAATCTTTCACGAGCCGCTTGTACGCGAATATTTTCTGAAGACAGATCCTCAACACATACAATATTTTCATGAATATTTGAATCAATATTGGATGTGTTGCATCTGTCCTCAGTGCGTTTTACAAATAATGACTGTACTTTAATTAACTGGCTGCAAGCATCATCCTCACAATTATAAGTTTGATTGTGGAATTTCATAAATCCCGTTATTAATAAAGATCTAAATGTACTAGTGAAGGTGTGGCAAGTCGGATCATTGTTCCTAAAATTATACGCCCTCACCCGACCAAAAAAGTTTTCTATGGGGTCTGAGTTGAAGTAGCGAGGGCGCATAACTTTAATATTATTATTGTTCAATACATGCCACACCCTCTGGTAACTCTTTAAAGTTGTTACCCAGTTTTTTAAAGTAGGCACTGACTTTTCGCTACTCCCATCAACAAATTTAATTGTTTTTATTTTATTAATGGCGTCTTGCCAGAAACCATGGTTCGGGGAGTTCGCAGTTACTGCTTTTCTTAGAGGTTTTCCTTTGTTATTTTTATGTGCTAAAGTAGAGCCATTAACACTGTCAAAAAGATTGTCGAAGAACACTACTGTGTCCGCAGTATTTTGCAGCGTATCACTGACAGGTCTGCCATCCGAGTAGTGAGCTGAAAAAAATAATTTGGACAATCAATATAAATACTAAAGGCACCAGGCACAAACACGGTGTTAATTCAAAAATAATATTAATTGACGTTGCTGCAACTATTGTGACTTTCATTCCTAATAGGCAAACATTATGCGAATTGTTATTATTCAATATTGTATGAATATTACTTACAGAATTCAGCTGTATACGACAAGGCAGCCGCCATAGTTTTCGATAGAACCCGAACGCAGTTTTTCACCTGTAAAATTTTAAAAAAAGTACATTAAGTATGGTTTATTCAATGCTGAAAACAAAGAACTGAGTAAAGAAGTGTGATTCTCTTTTCTTACCTTCATTTTTTTCACTTTTTCGGGAATGACGTGTTCGTCGTTTATTTTGTGTAGTAAGCGACTTTGAGTGTGTTTGCAGTCGGTCTGGTATACGTCGACTATGTCTTGCCACTTTGATATTTTTCCATTCATTTTTATATTTTTCGTTATAAAATTATTACGTATCCCTTTTATCAAATGTGGTGGATCGAAAATGACACTTAGTGAAGCACCAGAAATATTAATAGTATCATCTGTAAATAAAGGACAATAATTTATTCTCTTTTTTACTGTCATCTACACTAATATTATAAAGAGAAAAACTTTGTTTGTTTGTGTATAATAAATAAGTCTTTATTTACTGTGTGTAAATGAATTATATATTAAAATCAATTGACTAGATGCTGACCTGTCTCTATACCAGCACGTATTTGTTCACCTCTGGTATTTTCCTGCAGGGTTTTTAATGCCGATTGAAACGAAGACCCTTGGTCACTCACAAGGGCAATGGGGAGGAGGCCAGTTTCGACAACGGCATTTACAATTTCCTTCAAAATTATTTGTAAATTTTGTGATGAAACTGCTCCTTCTGTAAAATAAAACGCCACAGGCTGTTGCCATTTGCAGACAGCACCTCTAGCCATAAATACGAGAGCATGGTCTGCCAGGTTATTAATTTTTTTGTTGAGCTCGACGAATCCTGAGATATTGTCATTCTTGTTTGAATAAAAAAGAGCCGGTTCAAGAGCCATTTCGTCAAACATAATGGTGCAATACTTTTTTTTTTCTTCCCAGCAACTGACCTGAAACAACAATGTAAAAAATATGAAATCGGATAAATAATTTATGACTGTAATATGGATTCTGTTTTACCCCCTAATGGGTTGAATTTTGTAAAATCCCTTCTTAGTAAGCACCTTTCTGAGATTTCGCGATGAGCGAGTGATAATCCAAAAAAAAAACAGAAACAATTAGCATTTACATACCTCATCTTTAATGACTGCAAATAATTGCTTGTTTATGCCTGTCTTTATATCTAGCCCAGCTATTAATTTCTTCAGCGTGGTGTTAGATGGCAGAATAAAAATTTTTTGGAGAAATCTGTAGGCTTTGGGGCTCTGTTTATAAATAGATAGAGCAATCAATTTCTCTTCCAATTTAAATCTTCGCCCTTTTTTTGCTTTAGTGCAAATATTTATTTGCATAGCAAACATTTTTTTTGCTATCGGATTCATATTTTTGGTCATTTCTTCAAAATTATTTTTCTTCGAAAAAGCCAATGCTCTCTTGGCCCGGACATTATAATTCAGTTGTCTCTTTGATTTTTTAAATATTTTATATAATTGCTTGCATTTTGGTGTAAGCTGCTCAAAATTACGAATAAGCCTCTTCTTTCTGGGTGGTGATATCAGAATACCTAAACAAAAAAAAATCATTTAAAATTTTAATTAAAACTAAATTAATTTAAGAGGTTTTTCAGTCGAAAAACTCACTATTCGCAGATGCAGGCTCATTATTTGCAACAGAAGAGGATGAAGCAACCATAGTATCTGAAAATATATTATATACAATTAATATTAGAGTAAATAATAAATTCACTTCACTTTATTTAATTCATTTTTACTTGTAGATAATATAATTTATTTTCTAATTATGATAGAACATAATAAATTACCAGCAGTTATGTCCATATGTCCCTCATATTCAAGTGTACTAGTGGATGTTGATGGCATATTGGTTAAATCTGTGAACACAAATTTTAAATTTATTTGTTTGTTATTAAAATGTTTAAAAATACATAAATTTAAATTGATTAACTAGCTTTATAAAATATACAGTGTGTTGAGGGAAGTAATGATCAAACTTTAAGGCATGAATTCCTGTTCTTTTTTCACATATTTTCCAGTCATTTTAAAATATAAAAACCAGAGGTGGAATTGTGTACAGCAATCGTAATCATTAAACAGTTCATAACGTATGATTAAGTCAGTTAAACAAAGCATTTGACAGCATAATCATATGTTATGAACTGTCAAATGATAATGATTGCTTTACACAATTCCACCTCAGGTTATTAAAGTATGTTTAATTTGCATTGTATTACATAGTATTTAAGCTATTCTATAATTCTATAACTATAATATAAAATGAGAGCAAAAATATTACTCTACAAGCTTTTGCCCACAACTTCACCGTGAAATTTAGGATGTCACAGATCGTCATAAATTACAACCTATATGTTATTCTGGGTTATAAACAATCATACTAGAAAGTTTCAAAAAAATCCGTTCAGTAGTTTTTGGGTGAAAAAGTAACAGTTATCCATACAAACTTTCGCATTTATAATATTAGTAAGATGTCTATTACTTCCGATGCTATTGTTGAAATAAGGGACAAATTCATTCTGTTTTCATACTTTATTTGACAAGATGATAAAAAATAAATTGTGCAAAATCCCTGATTAAAGTATTTTCATCTATAAAATTTTATTGTCCATATATCACGCCCTTCCAGTTTGATCACTACTTCCCCAGACACTGTATTTACTTATCTGTAGGGTATTTTTAATTTTTGATCATAATATATTAAACTACATAACATAAAAAATTACCAGCCAGTATCTCCATATTCCCCTCATATTCAATTGTACTAGTGGATGTTGATGGCATATTGGTTAAATCAGTAAACACATATTTTTGTGTTTTGCAGTATGAATGATCAAAGTGCCTTTTACGTGTATAAGTGTGATCAACATGTTTATTATCTGAAAAAAACAACCGAAAAATATTTACTTTAACTAAACATAAGTACTTTTTAACCTTGCAAATACTTGTTCTTAATAAACTGCTAAAAGAATAATGTGAACAAAGTAACTGGAGTTATTTTATAGTCTTAGGCTGGGTTGCACCATCTTACTTTTACTTTGACAAACATCAAAAATCGCTGAAAATCCATACAAAAAACGTTATAGTTACGGTCAAAGTTTGGTGGTGCAACTCAGCCTTAGTAGTACTCATTCTGTGGTAGTATTTATAGTGCTAGTTACCTTTATCAAAGAATGACTTTGATGGAATGCCATCCTCAATTTCCTTGACAGTAAAAAGGGTTGGATAGGCAGATTTCTTAATTCCAGATTTAGTTGTATGAAATCTTTTTTCAAAATGCTTGTGGCAAACAAGCAATTTGTCGACGTTAACTGACTTCAAACTATCGCTGTTTATACAGTCGAGCCACTTGTTCTTCTGATCTTCATCAGTAGGAAACTTGTGGAGTTTAACGTCCTTTCGTTTACTACCACAATTTGTTATACAACACTTGAAATACATTTTATTTAACCAAAGAAAACGTCCTGTCGTAACTATCGCACTAAAACATCCATATTGTACACTATCACTATAAAACGTCCTGTCGTAACTTAGCACTAATAATTTAAACGTCCTTGCGTAAATTAGCACTAAATAAAAACGTCCTTTTTCGCAAATTATCGATAGAAGATAATTATTACAGATTTACAGCGGGGAACATACAACGTTCAACGCGCGCAAGCAAAACTGTAATGTCGAACTGTCAGTCACTCACTGTCAGTGTCAACTTCACGTCATCTGTGCTGTGGTCAAAAGATGAAGGGCGAGGGGTGAAGCGAGGGGGGTGCAGTATGTCAGTTAATGGATTGCTCCCACAGATTATATAGGTATTTTATAAGGACAACATTTTTTGTTCTATGATTACCAGCCGAGTCACTCCGTCCGCAGCTCACGGACGTAAGTTTATAAGTTGACTTCTATTTCTAGCATTATCATTAGGCATGGAACATTTCATGAATAGCAGGTGAAAAATCATATGAAATGAATTTCATTAATCACACCTGAGCCCCGATTACGGTAACTTTTAACGTCTACAATCCAGACACGCTTCATCGACGCTGCGATACGATTGGTCGAAACAGCTGACGAACGCTGTTGAACGACCAATCGTATCGCAGAATCGAGAAGCGTGTCTGGATTGTAAACGTTAAAAGTTACCGTAATCGGGGCTCTGCTATTTTACTTCACATAGACTGCTATAATTTCACAGTCAACGAAATCACGAATCACATGAATTTCATTCATTCATTCGAGCGAAGTTCGTGAGCGCAGCTCTGCGAAGCGACCGAGCGAGTAAGAAGGAATGATTTGATCATGTGCGTGTTAGAAAAGGACAAGACATGTGATGANGCAATAGAGTTGCTCAGAAAGAGTCACGTATTCTTTGGAGTCACTCCGTCCGCAGCTCACGGACGTAAGTTTATAAGTTGACTTCTATTTCTAGCATTATCATAAAATTGCAGCGCAACATTCAGAGTAGTGGCGCGGTCACTCTAGACTCTTAATGGCTTGGCGTCTGTTGCACTTTGGCGGCTGTATGGTGAAAATGGTTAGATTAAGCCGGGTCTCCAGCGCGTATTTAGCTCTACACAATCAACAAAAAACATCTCAACCTTCAACAGTTTTTGTAGCCAATTTTGTTGAATGTTGACATATTTAATTTTGTTGATTGTGTAGGGCTGTGTAGGGCAAAACACGCGCTAGGGACCCGGATTTTTCAACTACTCGCAGTCACGCCCTCACCCGCTTATTCCACTCTGAATCAAGCTTTGAATGAAGCCATGAGTAAAAAAAGAGTTCAACTTGACTCCTTTAAAAAAAATATCAAGGGAAAATTGAGCTCAAGACCTCTCCATATTCTTTTCATAAATCAATGACGTAAACCGGGAATGCCGAGAAAAAAGTTGCAGTTTTTTTTTCAATTGAGTACATTATTTTTCAATTGAATATACTTTATTAATTGAATAGTTGTAACATATCACTAATGACTTCAAACAATTATGTATATTGTACTAAATTTTTGTAGTGCAAAAAGTTTGAAAATGTTGAGAGATACCATTTATTAGCATTTATTAGCCATAGTTATTAGCTTATCTTTATGTTGCCAACTTTCTTTGAAACATTTTTATGCACATAAAGCATAAAGATGTTCTATTCCCTTAATTATTATTTCTATTGAGACTTTTCTGAAATTTTGGAAGAGTGTATACTTTGGAGTGTACTATTAGGGAATATTCGAATATACTAAAATAATAATAATATTCTGTTTAGTACATTATTTTGAAACTTGCAATTGAACAAAGAATTCGATTCATAACATATTGCCAAATGACAACCCTAGCTTATACATCACTAGACGCGTTTTACGTGCATGCTTCAGTAAAATAATATTTTTGGTTATTTTTTGGTTTTCAAAGTGATTGATAAATAATTAACTTTTGTAAACCAAATTTCCACGATATTATTTGTGTAATAAAGTGCAGTGTTTACGTAATTTTATCGTTTATGTCTATTGGGCGGCTGAATACGTTCATAAAATGGCGGCGGGCGTTCTTACATAGAATGCGTCATAAATAGAAGCGGTGCATGTGTTTAGAATGGCTATAAATAGAGGACTTGCATTATTTTAACTGCATTGGATTGCTATAGAAAATGTCAAATACTGTGATCACTAATTACACGGACCTCAATGGGCCTTCAACGAAGGCGGATAGTTCTGTTGTTGTTATTGTAAACAAGGATGGATCCCTTTCTGTTGATCAGAATTTACTCGGTACATTGATGGGTACGTATTATGCACATTATTATTTCGTTCATATACTTTTGATTTCCAAAGTGGCATAAACTGGAACTGATCAGCCACATTTGTAATAACACTTTCGTTGTAAACATGTAGCATTGATTTTATAGATAAATGTGCATTTTTGGTTCTATTACCGAGTTAATTACCATCCTTCTTTCAAGAATCTACCTAAAAGTATCATTTCTTGTGTGTTTATGATTAAAAATAATAAGGATAATAATTGTAATTCGCCAAGAGCATAAACACAAAATTTTGGCGCCAAAATTAAAGATTCATTTATAACCAATTTTAGAATGCATTCTTCCAAAAAACTTACCCAATGCAATGATAGAATTCTATTCTTAGTATTTAGTTTCAGAATTACAGATTTATGTACTCGAAGTTCAAACTAAATTATCTTGTGCTTGTAGGAACAGATGGATCCCAAGCTGCAGGGATAAGTGTTGTTCGAGTAGGCCATGAAGGTAAACCAGATGATGCTACAGATTCAGAATCCGATGATGATAAAGTTCCCCATGTCACACTATCTGTGGACAGTTATTACGATGAACCTAACAGCATCATAAAATATGGTAAGTAACTAAACTATTATAAGCACCTTTAGTACTCAAAATGTATAAATTATTGTCAGAGTGAAGCTTAATAAATAATATTTCTTATTAATTTTTTGCAGATAGTGGTGCTGAAATGTTACAATCATTGAGAATAGAGACAAGGGAAAATAGTTTGGTTGGCTTTCAAAATGATCACTGCTACACACCTTTTACTTCTCCCAGTCAGAATTTGCCACAAAGTAGTGACAGATATGATGATCCTGTTATTGAAATAACACATACTCCACCACCAAAACCTGTTCCTAATTCAAAGAAAATAACTATTCTGGAACAGCAAATTATTCCTAAAGGCAAAAAGATTATTTTAAATCCCCCTGAATCACCAATTATACTGAAAGGTAATGATGTTCTCAATAAGCCTTTACCTGTTCTGTCAAAGACAAAGAATGTTAAAGAGCAAGAAAAGGGTGATACTTTACAAAAGACTGATGAGTCATCATCCTCATCATCATCTATTAGCTCTGGTGACAGCATCCCTGATAGAGACTCTGATTCTGATTATAAAGAGACTAAAGATAGAAGTGCTTCATTGAAAGTGAAAAAAACCAAATTGAAACCCCGAATATTGAAGAATGTTACACCCAAGTCTGCGAAGTTGGATCCAAAAGTGGCTGCCAGATTAAAATCTAATAAGAATATCTTGAAGAAAGAGGTGAGAGAAAAAATTCAAATCAAGCCTACTATTGAAAAGAGAGTCCAAAATGTTAATGTGGACTTAGAAAGCCTCATACCATCATCTGAGATATCCTTGAACATGACTGCAACCCCAGATCACAGCAAAAATGTAGTGACAAAACACACTCCAAAACCAGCTAAGAAAGAAAAGAAAACACCTGCTCATGTTACAGCATTATTGTCTGACATGACTTCACTATTCTCTACACCAGACGTAATAAGAAGGGTATCTACTGATAATAAGGTCCAAGCTAAAGATCCTACCACTGATAAAAAGAATGTGTCTAATCTGAAAACAATGGAATCAAATACAAATGAGTTTAAATCAACAGAGAGTATTCTCAAAGTGCTCGAGGACAACTCTGAAAAACCTAAACCCAGTGTTGCACATAAAACATACATCAAACAAAAAGAAAAAACTACAGGACCTATTGACAAGATTTCTAAAGGGTATGATCTTTCTTCTCCTATACCTCAGCTAGATGATGCTAGTTTGGCACAAATACTTCAAGATACATCGGGTATAGCACACCCAATGAAAATGCAGCCTGGTATTACAACTGGAAATTCAATGGCCAGCCCTGGCCTTGCAGGGCCATTGTCTCCAACACTTGATTTACTGGGTGGTTTGCAACCAGAAGAAGAAGGCTTGACAGAAGATTTGCTAATGCATGTAGCTCAGCTGGTGGAAAGTTCAGAAAACTTACAAGAGGTTATTGACAAACAAGTTTTGGGCAAAGTTGACACTACACCTGTAAAAGTGCCTGTGCAATCTCCGTTCCAACAAGCACCCAGTTTGTATGCCCAAACTCTCACAAAGTCTGCAAAGAGTGTTGCCACTCGTAAGGATCCCATAGAAATAGTGAGAAGAGATGGGAGAGTGATTACTTTGCCACCAATAGAAGCCCCAGCAACGAGATCTTCAAAAAGGAAGAGTCAGATGGAGACATCCAGCAGTGCAGACGTGATACCAACTCCAGTCTCGGTGCCCTCGCCGCCTGTGGTCACCACCCCTGAGCCACAGGTGCAGGCAGTGTCCAAACAATATGTGAATAAGAAACTGTCCAACAAGAAACAGGAGCAAGTGGTTCAAGCCCCAGTTGATAAAATGTCTGCAGAATCACAGGAGAGCTGGAATTCTGAAGATGATCCTTACAGGTAAATTATAATTTGATGTTTGTCTTGTGGGTTTTAAATTAACGTTGATTGGTGTAATCAATTTCTGTAAATATTTACCTTGCTTGTAGGTTATGGTGTATCTGTAGACAGCCCCACAATAATCGTTTCATGATATGCTGTGACGGCTGTGAGGATTGGTTTCACGGCAAATGTGTCAACATTACGAAAGCAATGGGGCAGGCAATGGAGGAGCAGGGTATAGAGTGGAGGTGCCCCAACTGTATTAAGAAGACGCCGAAAACTGCAGCAAACACAACCCCAAAGGTAATTAATCACCTAAATATGTTAGTAATTAAAGAGTCTAATAAGAATTATCTTCACTATTCACCATATTGCTGATTACAAGAGAATATTGATGCCGTTGAGCCTTTGCCTTTTGTTGTTAAAAAACATTTAAATAGCACAATATTAGAATTGATTTCCCAAAAGTATCATTACAGATTTTTCATTATTTTTTGTTTCATATTGTATATTTATATGTTTTTTCTTCTACTAGACTCAATTTATTTTTATTTTAATATTGTTTTACTCAATAGGTGGCAACAATACAAAAGAAAAATGAAACTGATGTCATAAGCACATCTTCATCAGTTGTCAAAGAAGCAACATTAAAAACAAATTGTATTGTTTGTAAGAAACACGCACGGGCTAGTAGTATTTACTGTAGTGACGCGTGCATTCTCAAACATGCACAGGATTCTTTAAGTCCACCTCCAAACAAATCTGAAAGTAATTCTGGGAAAACTCAAGGCAAAAATAAGGCAGAATCAAGGGTAAGATTTTTCAGGCACTTAACTAGTGTGCTTTGAATGCTTAGGTACATTTTATACTAATATTTTGCCAACAAATTTAGACCACAGCAGTGGTGGCAGCCTTTATTTCAAAGTAGGCATTAGTAGGTCCCGAATTTTAGACCACTGATTTCATCAATTAAATACCATTTAAGAGAGATACTCCCAAATTGCCTGTATGCACTGTTTGCTCAAGTACTTCAGTAGTAATATAATTTGCTATTTCAGGTTATTGTTTTTGAAAGAAAGTCTGGAAAATTATTGGCAGGACCTAATGCTCCAACTGCAGAAAATCTAAAAGCCTGGTTACAAAAAAATCCTACATTTGAAGTGGTGCGACCCGGAAGTCTTAGCCCTATCAGACCGACCATCACGAAAAAGAAAGTGTCCAATGAGCCCAATAAAATACAAACTACTCTTAATTTTGAAAGAGTACCTAAGAAGTCACTTGAACAGCCTTCCTCAAGTAAATCTCTGCTGGAAACAAAATCCAGGGTTCAACAGCAAGAGTCTAAATTGAGGGCTCAATCTGATGCAAGACCTAAGGCGCAGCATATGGAGTTAAAATCTAGGTCACTTCATCAAGAAAGGATTATGAAAACTGTAGCTTCTCCAAGAGAAGAACTAAAGCAGTCTCCACAGCCGAGAACGCCGGTTGCATTGAAACAACAACAAACACAGTACATTGATACGCCCCGGCCTAGCACTTCCACAGCCAAACCGTCAATGAGTGAACCGCGGCGGTTAGTTCGCACTTCAAATCGATCACAGGTTTCATCTGAAAAAGTAAGTAAAGTTTTTTTTATTTTATTATAATTATTAAAACATGCCATGACTAATTATCTAACAACAAATTCTAAACATGTGTACACAATCATTATTTTGCTCCCAGATCATAGTGGAAACTTTGTCTAAAACTGTATCCTTTTATGATGGCTATAACCTTGAAGTTGTTTGAACTTTGATTACTAGCATAGATTGGTAACTTTATGATAATTATTTATTGCTCGATAGGTACCTGCAGTCTCTCCATCAACATCGCGCCGAAAAGACTCATTGGATAGCAAAAACAAAATGGTTGATTCATCTGATTCGATTCGTGATAATGTGAAAAAAGCTTTGCAAGAACAAATGAGTCTCAGAATGGCAGAGAACACTGGCCCCAAATTCAGTGAAGACGAAATAATGGACTTTGCAAATGAAACTGAACTTGAATTACATGAATTATTCAGAGATGTTGGTATGAAATATAAGGCCAAATACAGATCTTTGATGTTTAATATAAAGGATCGAAAGAATCTTTCACTGTGGCAGAAGATTTGTGACCGAACTATCACACCCAAACAACTGGTTGGTAAAATTTTATTTTTATTACTACTTTTGCTAATAAGTTTATTTGTATTTAATGTTTTATTTATTTTAATTTAATTTTTAGGTGCGACTATCACCAGAAGAACTCGCGAGTCAAGAGTTGGCTCAATGGAGAGAGGAAGAAGCAAAACATCAATTGGAGTTGATAAAGAAATCGGAACTAGACTTACTAGCTGCAAGCAAAACATATGTTCTAAAAACACATAAGGGAGAAGAGGTAACATTTTGTCTAAATAATTTTACAGTTAAAATACCTATTTTAAATTTCTAAAAATAATATAATCTTTGTAATTACAGGTAATGGAAACAAAAGAATCTGTTTCAACAGAACTGGATCCAAACGTGCCTATTGAAGATGTGGTTACTGCATTAAACGAAGAAACAGCTGGGGAAGAATCTAAGACAGATGATACTTCACAGGAATTGTACGTGAATTCAAGTTATCTTAAATTACCTTTTAGTCATTAAAAATAAAATGTTCACTTGACCAAACAATATGTTATTTTTACAGAAATACCACATCAAGCAAAGGAGATAGCGCCGAGAAAAAACATAGTCGAAAGAGGGGAAGGGACGACAGCTTCGAGTATTCCAAAAAGGACAGACGCGACTCGAAACGTGATTCGGACAGCAGAAAATCTCGCTCCTCGCGACGCAAATCCGAGATGAAGGAGAAGGATTCAAGGGAGAGCCGCAGATCGACCAGGAGGTCGGACAAAAGATCGAGCAGAGCGAAATCAGAGTCCCGGGAGGATTCGAAAGAAAAGACTGAAATCGGCGAGCGGTCGAGACACAGATCGCGGTCACGAGCCAAATCCAAGCGGCGGTCCAAGTCGCGAGAACGATCGCGGTCGGTTTCGCGACGCCGCGAACGTTCGCGCTCGGGCTCGCGGCGCCGCGAGCCGCCGCGCACGCGCGCGCGCCGCACCAGCGCCGATGACAAGCCCGTGCACCGCTCTAGGTCGCAGGACAATTGCACGAAAACTAAACATGAGTAAGTAAAGTTTATTTTTGTGTTTACTTATATAAATAAATAAATAAATAAATATCCTTGGACATTTTACACTACGCCGCTAGCCCCAAACTAAGCAAAGCTTGTACTATGGGTACTAGACAACGGATATAAACGTAAATTTCTGTAAAAATATCTGCGTCATCTATTTGTTTTTATTTTCATCCTTTCACGTTTCAATATTTCTAGCTCCACAGATTCCGATTCCGTAGAAAGGCCTAAGTCGGCAATGTTAAAAGAAGTACACCCCGAATACGACCCTCACGAGCCGATGATAACGTCAGCGTTTTCGGAAGAAGACTTGCGAAAGTCCAGAGAGGACGTCTACGAGGACACCTACAAGGATGAGGTGGAGGAATATGACAATAAAGATTATGATGCTTCGAAGAGCTTCTCCATAGATGCCGCCGTTATAAACCCCGAGTCTAAATATGTTAGAAGAAAGGATAAAGTGTCAGGTATTAAGTTACTGATATTCTTTTGTTGTGAATGTATTAAATTATTTTTAAGCATTTAAAAAAAATAAAGTTACAAGTCTTCTTTTTTGCAGTCTCGTCTCGAATTAAATGTTTGCACAGCGGATGAATTACACTGTATTAAAATATGTTTTCCACTTTATAGAAGCCGAGAGCGATCAAGAACCAAGTAGCACAGTGGATAACTCTGCGGCGACCGTTTGGAACGGGTGCATCAACATGGTGGACGTGGCGCGGTTCTACGTCGCCGCCCACGAGGTGTCCGGGACTGCGGCAGATTTGGAGGAAGACTTGAGCGCCGAGCTGGACATCGTCGGAAGAATAAACCCGGACACCGTCTGGGACTACATCGGGAAAATGAAAAGGGCCAGCAACAAAGACATTGTGGTGCTGCGGTTGCAGGCCGCGAACGACGAAGAAAAGATGCAGTATATCGCGTTGTATAGCTATCTCAGTAGTCGAAATAGGTTCGTACTGTGCCAAAGATTAATGATTAAAATAAAAAAAATATCAGCCTATTTTTTTTGTAATGCGATCCTATTGTGTTTTTATTTTCCTCACCCGTACATTTGTGCTGAAATAAAGCAAATAAAAATGAATGAATTTCTTTGATTATTTACGGCCGCTTGGCACGCGAAGAGATAATGACGATGTTATGTTTTTAGGTTAGGAGTGGTGAAGGTTTCGAACACGACGTCCGTGAAGGACTTCTACATCGTCCCGCTGCCCGCCAACACGGCGCTGCCGGCCGTGCTGCTGCCGCTGGACGGGCCCGGGCTCGGCGACGCCAAGACGCACCTCTTGATCGCCATCGTTATACGGCAAAGGAAAAGACGCTTGCTCCAACATATTCAACAAGAGATTGTCCCCGCAAAGGTTAGTTTGTGCTAGGCGAGAATGATAAATAAAAATGTTGTTTCGTTATGGCCTTTTTTATTGCGTTGCAAAAAAATTATGACAGCAAAGAGGATAGGTTACTTTCTCAGCGGTTTCTTTTGTTTTTGGAGTTACACAAAAATAAACCGTCTTTGGGTTATTTATTTTAATCCTGACATCCCAAGTTCCTTACCCTAATTTTTTTATTATTTTCAAAATTAAATTGCTANAATTGCTATGCATCTGTAGGACTAACCTCGCCACTTCCTATGGCATAGGAAGTTCCTTTTTCTGTGATTATTAATCACCTCTCGCTTCATCAAGAAGATTTAAAGAAATCCCCTTCTTGGCATCAACTATTTGGAAGAAGTTTCCCATGTCACGCACCCAGAGATGGCATTGCCCACTTCTTGTAGGTAAATACAGTCGCTTCTATTGGTAGGCTCAATCTATGTCCCTTTGAAGGCTAAAATTTTTGGATCAGTCACTTGCTTCGTAAACTTATTGCGTTAAGTATATTCAATCAAGTATCACGCTGCAGGTGGCGCGAGAATCGCGCAAGCGTTCATACACGCCGCCGCTGGGCGGGCGGGGCGCCCAATCGCCGGCGTCGCCGCGCCGCCGCCCGCCCGCGCTGCCGCTGCCCGCCTACACCTCGCCTGCGCTCTCTACTTCAGTCAAGGATAAAATCGCCGCCTCCTTGGGTATGTTTTATTTATTTATTTATTTAAACTTTTATGCCAAAATAAATTTGAACATAAGGCGAACTTATGTTGTATCTTTGTTTCAAATATTGTTGTTCAAATGCTCGAATTGTTTGGATTTCTCTCATTATTATTTACATTTATATGAAGTAGCGCCATATCCTTACGAGATCGTTTTATGTGAAATAAAAGTGAGTTAGCGATTAGTGATACCAGCGTCGAAAGTCTAAAAAGAGGGTAGACACTTTTTTTACCATGACCATCCACCCGCATTTATTTTGGTCATCATGGCGCATGCAACTGCCAAATTGATCCACAAAAAAAATTGTATCGCGCTAGTTTATTTGTTCTGCAACTTGTGATGAATTGAAATCTTTTCAGCATCGGCTGACGACGATGAAGCTTACAGTCCTGGATCTTCAAGCAGCAGTGGCAGCGCGCCCGCTTCCGCGCTGAGTCAGCCGGCGTCCAATACGTTACGCACCAAAATGGAAGAACTAAATAGACAAATAGAGGAGCAAAAGCAACAGATCCTCAAGATGGCAAGAGCCGATTCTTCAGTTGGAGAGGTGAGAACTTTTAAAAAACAACTTAATAAATCGTCATTCTATCAGTTCGCGGCGTGAGCTCATTCGGTCCAATTCGTACTTTTAAAAAATGTCAAAACGAGACAATCCCATAGATTTTGTATGGCAATACAAGATACAAGCAAGTGACGTCACTATCTTTTCAACTCAAACTACTTTGTCTTTTATCAATCACAATGCAACCAAAAATCTTAATTTAAAATTATTTAAGTATTTAAGACCTTTATGTGGAAAGCCTTGGGGGAGGCCTTTGTCCAGCAGTGGACGTCATTTGGCTGAAAACGAACGAAATTTAAGACCAGAATACAGTCTTTTTAAAAAGGTTGTGTTTTCGAATTACTCATGAATTATTTTATTTCAGCAGGACGAAGCGTACTCGCCTTCGCGGCCCATGACGCCGCCGGCGGTGCCGCTGTCGGATATCGCGCTGCCGTCCAACCTGCAGGAGATCCTGGCAACCATCAAGCAGCGCTCGGAGCCGCCGCCGGCCGACGTCGACATGCGCACTCTGCCTCTACCCTGATCGCCCACTTCTTCCACACTTTTATTTTAGTACTATGCACAATATTCGTTAGTAATTTGCAATGCATACTTATATTATTAGTTAACATCACATTTTTGTGTTGTTCGATACAAGACTTCTTACTTCTTGTCGATTTACTTTGTAGGCGATGGAGCCTACATCTGAACGATCTCGTTTCTGTAATTGCCCTTTCCCAAAAATAGTGCTTAGATTGTTTTATGATTTATGTAATGCTTGATAATATGTTTGATGTAATTATGAATAGAGTAAAAACTAAATCTCGAACATGATGGATGTAGATAATAATAAGAACTTCAAGAATAATTGTTTTGAGAATAAAATAGTACATAGAAAATGTGCGAAGCATATTATTGAAATATGTGTGCAATAAGTGAATGCCATGGATGACAACACATTAAAAGAGAGAAACTATGCTAAATGTATCATAATAATGAAGTTGTATGAAATTTGAATATTTCACATTCAAACTAGCATGATTGTATATAGGTATACATACATTGTTCGAAATCATTTAATATGGTGTACAAAAAATAGTTTGTAGTTTTAATTATTTTTACTTAGTAAATTGTAAGAAAGTATATTTTATCTTTTATTCTCTATGACAGAATATAAAACTTAAAACATATGAAATAAAGACATCTTTAATTCTATTTAATATTGTTTTATTTACTTAAAAATTATCATCATCATACAAGGATTTCCTAGATTTCACTTTCTTTTCTTTCACACCAAAACCTTTAGATTTCGATGGGACCCTTAGACTGCGGAAAAGATCTTCCTTAATTAGGGTATTATTTTTCATCTTTTTTTGCATAGCTAGGATTTTAGTTTCCATCAATTTTCTCCTGGGTACGTGACGGAGAGCAAATTCCCAATCGCCAGAGATTTTAAGATCTGAAAGTATGGGTACCATGTGGTTGACATTCAAGTTCTTTTTTGAGCCTGGAGCCCACTCCATGAATCTATCTAAAGGCAATTTGGCCATTTTTACACCATCCTTTTTAGCTTTAGCTAAAGAAAGAGGTTCATTGTTCACCTGAAACAAATTAATATATTATGTAAAATGGACTAGAGTAGAACTATTACATTAATATACCTACATGGTAATAAATACCTTATCAACCATACATCCAATGATGTAAATAGCATCATGATCAAATTCTGTTAGTTCTTCTCTGCAATGAGGTGTCAAGTACACCAATTTATCTTTTGGAAAAACATCCAGGTAAGATTTGGTGTGGATATGTAGAGGAAACCATGGTTCCTCCAAAGAAGGTATATTTTTGCGAAGTTGCCTCATAAAATCTCCTTTCAAGTTTACATTGCACAAGTGTAAGTCAAAAGGATCTTTGTGCAATCTGTTGTCACCAAATAGAAGAGTCAACTGTTTCGCAGAATTTATTGTTTCTCGCAATACCATATGTTCTTCATAGGAACAGTCAATGACTATCGGTAATCCATACTGAATAGCTTGTAGTGCCCTGAAATTGTGAAAGAACAATACAATAGGGTAGCTGTTTTGTTTTTAGATAATTTTTCAGTACCTCTTTGTATATGAATAAGGAAGGATAAAATAAATGAATTAAGAATAAATATTTGAAACTTGCAAGTACAGACACTTGCCCCCTTAGACAAAACGCACTTTTTGATCGAATCGAAAATCGAATCCGTCAAAACTCCATACAAAAAAGGGGCTTTTCGACCACTTTTCGACTGGTTTGCGATATAATTTGCACTTTGTCTAGACCCACTGTGCTTATCACAAACATTTTCTTTTTATAAGCCTTTAACTACTAATTTACATAATTCTACTATCCTACTAATATTATAATGCGAAAGTTTGGATGTCTGGATAGATATTTGTTACTCTTTCACGCAAAAACTACTGAACGGAATTTGGTGAAACTTTACAGTATTATTCTTTATAACCCAGAATAAAATAAGCAAAAGCTAGTTCTTTTCATAAACCAGTAGGCTAAATGTCTGTAATAGAAAACAAAACTATGTTTAATTTACCTGTAATTGTCAAAATTATTTATTGACTGGTCTCGAATTCTCAAAAACAATGCTTGATGTGATAATCCATATAAAACATCGTCAGGAAATTCTTTATTCTCTTCTGGCTTCGATTCTTCAAATGCTTTTCTTCTTGCTTCTTTTTTAGCCTAGATTAAAAGAGGTAAACAGACACTATGATTACGTTTGTAAACAATTTGAACCCATTTATCAACAAGTGTAAAAACTGACATACTTTTTGATTTTCTCTTGATTTTTCAGTTTTCCATAGATATGTAAGGTAATTATTTCTTTGGTTTTTACTTTGTAGACTCATTAAATGTTGCCATTGGCTAGTATTTAACGAGTTGGGTGCATAGCGCCCATCTTGACGCATTACTTCTACTTCCAACATCAAAATTCTTAATTTCTTTTCTAGTTTTGGATCATTGTTGCACAAATCTTGGATAATTTTATCTGCAAACAAAAAAAATATATTAAAAGGCAAAATTTCTATTACTGTTTGTTTTGTTAGTAGAAAGCCTAGAAAACTTAGAAGAAAGATAAAATAATTATATTCCTAAAATAATTATATTTATTGAATGAAACCTTACCAGATTCATCAAGTTGTGATATAAAACGAATTGGCTGGTAGATCGGCTTGTCGTTCACAACTTTATGAACGGCAGAAACCTTTCTATGAGATTTTAAAACGTTGAATATTGACCGGACACAATACATTGTTTGGTGCTATTGATTTTTACGGAAAATACACAAAATAAATGCGATTACTTATAATTTAATGATTGTGTAAATGAAAAGGAGTCTGTTCTTAATCACTAATTATATACACTGACTATATGACAATTTTTTCAATAAAATACAGTAGAAATTCTGTGATAAAAATAAATATTTCGAATGTTTTCCTAATTTCCTGTCACTGTCACCACCGAGCACATGTCTGTCAGCTGTCACGTGGCTGTCACTGTAATTTTGGTATGGTTCTTGAAACAGCAAAGGCATAAAGAAAGACTTTTTGATCAAATGAACAATCGAATCCATTTTTTGACTGGTTTTGTTTAGCTAGATCCAAAGATTTGGCTAATGGCTGTGTCAAGCACTTCGTCTAGCTAGATCCAAAGATTTGGCTGTGTAGTGTAATGCCTTTGCCTTTAAAAGAATGGAACCAAAAAAATAAGTGGATGAATTTTTGAGGTTATCTTTTTGAAGTTTCGAATATTTCAATTCGGTATCGAGGGTTTTAATTTTTCTTGTCTAACTACAATTAAAAATGGCTATAAGCACAATATTGCGCCGTACTATAGTCAATGGAACTTTATATTCAGCGGCGGCACTTCGTTTTGCTTCAACCCAACCAGAGAAGAAAGTGTTCTTCGATGTCTCCGCAGATGGAGAGCCTCTTGGTCGCATTGTGATGAAATTAAACACTGAAGTAGTTCCAAAAACTGCTGAAAATTTTAGAGCATTGTGCACAGGCGAGAAAGGTTTTGGGTACAAGGGTTCCTCATTTCATAGAATTATCCCAAATTTCATGTGTCAAGGAGGAGATTTTACGAATCACAATGGCACTGGAGGTAAATCTATTTATGGTCGCACATTCCAAGATGAAAACTTTAAGTTAAAGCACACCGGCCCAGGTATTTTATCCATGGCTAACGCAGGCCCCAACACCAATGGCTCCCAGTTCTTTATTACGACTGCAGCAACTCCATGGTTAGACAAAAGACACGTCGTGTTTGGAGAAGTTGTGGATGGTATGGAAGTCGTGACGAAAATGGAAGGTTTGGGGTCGAAGAGTGGCAAACCCTCTAAAAAAGTTGTGATTTCAGAATGTGGTGAGTTAGATTAAAGTGTAATTTTATAAAGTATCTAAAAAGTTGTTGTGTAGTTTGTAGTTGTACTATGTATGGTAAATATATTAAGTAAATAAAATTATTAGATTTGTATTTTGTGTATTATTTCATCAAAATTAGACTGTAGAAATAGTAGCTTGCATGACCCATTACAATAACCCAATCATAAAACTTCATGAAAACTGTTGATTTCAGCTTTATCATTAGGTTCTTGTTTCTTCTATTGATAATTCTTAATTTTACTAGGTGACTATGAAAAAGCTCTTATTGCATAGAAAAGCAACAAAACATGGATTACTTCCATTATTTTCAAGGCAGTTTCCTGGATGATGAAGATTTTGTTTTAATGTTTGGAAGTGATGATCTTGTCAGATTGTTTTATGGTAAATGGTAAATAAAATGTAGTTTAAAATAAGTATGCAATTTTTATTAATCACTAAATGCAACAAATTAGTTTAGGAGTTGCTACCATCAAACAGTTCCATCCGAGACTGATGTAACAACTTATATACAGCTAAGTCAGTATCAAGTCTTATGAACTATTGTAATAAGGCATTTTCAAGATAAAAACACTCTCTTTCATATCAAACTATTTGTCTCTCTTAACAAATATACGACAAAAATTTACAGCGACAACTTACTGTCTTTTTATGTTAAAATTTGAGATAAATATATTGCTTTTTCTATATGTGCACATTTATATACTAAAATCACAAGGCCTTCTTTACAGTGTCATGCACAATATTAAAATTGTTGAACACCCAGTTTCAGCAAACGCTGTAATTGGTATGTCAAAATCGTAATTAGGATATAGTTGGTTGACTGCTGGTTATTATAACATTACAACTTTAAAACGCCAATATAATTTATAATACAGTGCAGTGTGCTTACTGGAAAATCTTGAAGTGAAGCAGAACAATGACATTGTCACAATTAGTTATTACAACACTGTAAATAAAGCCCTAGTCGTAGCTTAGTACTTGACTTAATTAAAGAGCAGCCGAAGAATTGACATTTTTTAATGTACAAGAATATTTGATAAATGCCAAAGTTATAATATTAATGAATGAGCCAATCATCACCTGATAATACACCTGCTTAATAATTATGAGAAGGTTTAATTAAAAAGCAAAATGTTAAGAATATTATGCAATTACCTATGTATAATTTTGCTTTGGCAATGAACATAAGAGAAGTGCTTGGTTCTGGTTGTTAGATAGTTAGGAATGGTATTTCAAATGATGATTGACAAATATTATTTTCCATCTATAAATAATTTTCAAATGCAATGCAAAAACACTTTAAAAAATGTGTAAAAAAGTAAAAATAAATATTTACAAATCAATGTTGCATTATGAAAAGTAAACAATCGTACTTCACACATCTGGCAAAGACATAATTCACCATTTTGAGATCACAATAAATACAGGAAAACCTTTTACACACAAAGTGTACTTAGAATATTTGCTACAACTTTTTGGTGGTTTTGTGCTTGTCACTGAAAAACAAATAGGTAATTAGTACTAAAGGAATGTTAATTAACTAGTAACAAAAATATTCTCTGAATGATACTTCTGCTGGCATGGTGTGCCTATGATGGGAAGTTTTGTGCAATATAATACAGAAGTTAAATATGATTTTTTATGTTTGCTTTTTGTTAGTTAGCCATTAATGTCCCAATTGAGGGTATAGAAACCTAGTGATATTTTAACATAATGTGGATCTATAAAATTTCACCAGTTCACTTTTAAATATTGACATAAATAGGCCATTATGAAAGTTAGTTGTTCAAGAAATCAATAAAATTGTATGTACATTTATACAACTTATATTATGCCATATGACTGATGTATGTGTTAAAAGATATTCTTGCCAGTGAGATTCAAAAGATATTCTATTATCCAATATTACAGCTTTTAGGTTACTTGGCTCACTTGGTGCTACTAATGAGCAATATAAACCTATTCCAAGGGTTAAAATTAATCATTTCTTATGATAGTGCTCCAGTTTACAATGGTCACTTTAAAATTACATTTTCTTTGCTTAATCAATATTAATTTTAGTGATGGTGTTAAGGCAAGGGTGGTATGCAGTCTGCAACGTCTGATTCATTAAAAATTCAGATTTTAATGCTACAGAATCAACGATTTAGTCATAACATCAATCAACCATTATTAAGTACATTACAGTAAACAAATAGATAGATTTAACTAATATAATATTTTTTTGTTCATAATATTTAAAGTTGCCATTTCTAATCGAAAGCTACTACAAGACGCACCTCAGAACTAGAAACCGTGCACAGGTTACGAGGATATCTCTACGTGTAACACAAGATTATTTTAATTGACTCCCTTCATACGAACGAAAAGTTAAATGAACTACAAGAATTCAACCGAATTCGTAATCGCTAAGAGTTCGTTAAGCGAATTTGCTAAGGTTTTTTATTATCTATAAGAAAGCGTCAAGACTACCTAAAGATATGATTTGAAATCACTCGTTTATTTACGCTAGATTCGGAACGTGAGTTCAGGGGTTGGGAAAGTTCAATTTAACTAGGTATCACTCGGGGGGCGGGGCCTCAGACGCGCGGGTCGAGCGGCGCGCTGGCCAGCTGGTCCACGCTGCGGCCCTTGTGCAGCTGAAGGCTCAGCTCGCTCGGCTCCATGGTGATGTGGTGCGACGACGTGCGCTTGTGCCGCGACTCCGGCGGCTTCAGGTCCTGCGTTCAAAAATAAGCTTTTGTTACCTACTTCGGCCGGCAATACACGGACCGCTTGAAGCAGTCAGGGTCGACAGCTTCAAGCTGCGACTGCACAGTGAACTGCAGAGTTCTATGGACGCACATACACGAACCGCTTGAGCAGTTGCAACTGATTCGGGCGGTCGACAGCACGGTGAATTTTCATCGTGTGGTCAAGCAGTCGCCAGCCATACACTGACTGCTCGAGCTGTCGTCAGTGCTTCCTCTTCAAAATCCATGGTGCTACTGATTTGAAATTGCCCACCGCTCGAACTGTTGAACCAACTGCTCGAGCAGTTATCACTGGCAGCTTCAAGCTGTTGACTGTTGACTACAAGAGTGGTCAGTGTATGTTGATCACTGACTAACTGCTCGAGCTGTCCGTGTAAGGCGGGCCTTATCAACAGAATTTAGGGTTTAAGGCGCTAACGGGCCACCGACCACAATCTCCAGGCAGTCGTAAGTTGTTTACTTGATTTTTAACACGTTTTGTATGGAATCGCTGCACTTAATGTAGCGAGTGGCGTCCACTCACTATCCAGTGTTCGCGGCACTCGCGACTCAGTGACTATGACATGTCACCGGTGTGGCGGCCACTAGATACAAATTGTAGTGGCCATCGATCACTCGTAGCGGCCACCGACTTTTGCACATAACATTTCAAAGTCTGGGATGCTCGTGAGCAGGAAGTCCTAGTGTGACTCGCGTGCCGTGCTGGGTTGGTCTAGATGTGGATAAGTTTGATTCGGGTCCCAGCCACACGGCTCGCTAGCGGGAAGTACGAGCATGATTCGTGTATTGCACAAATTAAGAAAGAAAGAAAGATACATTTATTACAATGGACATCACACAAATACAGGCAATTACATAGACATGACAGTGGCACATAATAATGGAAGAAGAAAAAATAAAAACAAGAGTAAACTGAGCAGTGCCACCCATTCACCAACAAGATGCCCACTGCAACGGGACCACACTCAGCATATGCCGTGGCCCACGGTGACGAAGGCCACGGCGCTAGTTTTCAGTGTGCCCCATGCTGGTTTTCAATTATTAACCTTTGGCGTGCTATTGAGCCGCGCAAAACTGCACCCCCAACTGCTACGGTTTTCAAATGATGTTTCAAAATGACCAAAGTAGTCTTGTCTTAGATCTGAGACAAAACAGTTGACAGAGGTTGCACAGATATGAGACAAAAGCATAGGAGAAGCTAATAGTCCCGTTAGCCTCTCGTACCAAGCAAAATATGTTTGTGTCACGAGTGGGCTCGCCACAATAGTCGAGGGACGACGGGTCGAAAAATGGGCCAGTCCGGCCCCTTTACCGTTCGGCTCTGGCTTCTAAATATTTCAATCGGTCTAGAATAGTCTGGGCGTGGCTACTGACCTTGGAGCCGGTGCGTCGGTGGCGCAGCACGCCGCCCTCGATGAGGCGCCCTTCACCTCGGCTATAGTGTCTTCTAAATATTTCAATCGGTCTAGAATAGTCTGGGCGTGGCTACTGACCTTGGAGCCGGTGCGTCGGTGGCGCAGCACGCCGCCCTCGATGAGGCGCTTGCTCTCCTCGTCGGCGCACTTGCTGAGCGGCAGCACCGTCAGGTCCAGGCTCTCCATGCTCTTGAGCGCTAGCTGCTTCAGCTGTTCTAGGCTCAGCTCGCGCGAGTCCGACCGCGAGTGCACCTGAATGAGAAGTGACATGAGATTTATTACACTACCCAACTGTGGCGTAACTATACCATCAGAGGGCACTCCCTTCGTGCATTTTGCCACGTGTGCACTCATGGATGATTTAGCGTGTACCGATAACACACTCAAACATTAGCGGAAAAATGGTGGGGGCGCGTCTTCGTGGATGAAACGATATAGATCGTTTAACTAGTTAACCACAAACGCGTGCTGTGCTTTTCCAGATGGTTTATAATAGAATAAACTTATCATATACGTTACCTTGAAATCTCGTGAGCCAGATCTCGAGTGTCCGGCGAAGTCACGTGACGCGGATCGCGGGAAGTCTCTCCGCGAGTCCCGGGAGTCGCGCGAGTCGCTTCGGACCGCACGGTTTCGCTCCGGGTGACCTGAAAAAAGATATCGAATTTAACCAGCCGCTTCGATATGATTAATTGGTGCTAGTGATAGTACACGTGCGAAGAAAAAAAAGTTTAAGTATTATGACATGGGAGGGTTTCAGGAGTACATATATGGCACTATACAATGCAAAACGAAGGGTTATACGACCTAAAAAAGGCATACAATCTTCTCTATTATTTTCTTACCTCTATCTTCGTCGAGCGAGTGCTGCCTGGCACGGGGCTCGAGCTGAATGGTCTTGGAGTCGTTTCGTAGATGCCGCGACGCGACGAGAACGCGCGAGTTCCGCCCGCTGGCACGTGTTGACTCCTGCAAATTGCGACGGGTGAAAAGCATTGTTGGATACTACAAAAAATCACTATGGTATAAATAAACATATTGAATCAAATATTTATATTAACTCCATAAAAATAAAACTTTCTGGCACAGGTACAGTGCTCAGTTATCACTGTACTCATGACTGTGCGTTGTACCCGTGCATACCGGGCGGGAAAGCCGCAAATAATCGCTCGCGCTCGCCGGGCTCCAGCGGCGTGCTGGTGTGCGAGCTGGGCCCGACGCGGCGTAGTACTGTACCTGCGAGTACTGCGAGTCGGTGCGCTGCAGCTGCGGGCCGGGCTCGCGCTCGCCGGGCTCCAGCGGCGTGCTGGTGTGCGAGCTGGGCCCGGACGCGGCGCCCGAGCGCAGCCCGCTCGCGTTGTCCGTGGACGGCAGCTCTTCGAATACTGAAGAAAGAACATTCGTTAGTTTCTTAAGCAGTGGTTATTAGTCTGTTATTGTTTCACTGTATGTTTTCCGAATAAAATAAATAAATATGTAATTAGGCCGGTTCAACACGTTGGTCCCAACGTAGGGATAGATATTTTCTAGATCCATTGGTTGGACGAATGTCATTAGGACCAACGTTGGAGCCAATGTGTGGACCCGGCATTACGATTATAGAAAGACACTACACTGACGAAATAGACGTTTGGACACGATCCCAAACGATAAGCGTCACGAATTCTTATTGTATGAAACATCGACATCATCATTTCATTGCACGCATTGCTGGGCAAGAGGGTTGTACTTCAACTAGGGATTGCAATTGCTGGATCCAGCATCCAGCAATCCAGCTGGATCCAGCGCCTTTTTAAACATGCTGGATCCAGCATACAGTGCTGGATCCAGCGATGCGGATCCGCAAACGTATAAATTTCTTGCTTAGTTTCTAATTGCCGCCATTTCCAAAACGGCACGGTGACGTTGCCGTTCTGTTGTTGTGTGCGTTGAACGGCGCCTCTCTGAAGTTACTGGTACGTTTGTGTGCTTGATAAATCCAAAAAAGTATGAAGAATCAATAAAAAAATCTGTCTATTTTCCTTTGCCAAAAAAAGAATGCGGTGCGGTCGGAGATGAAAACTTTGTTAAAACGAGTAAGGGCTGATTTTACCATCGTCAGATAACTTCTAACTGAAGAATAAACTTGTCATTTTGTTATATTTCCCATACTGAAACAATGTGCCAAATTTATTCTTCAGTTAAAAGTTATCCGACGATCGTAAAATCAGCCCTAAATAAACAAAATATTATAGAGCCGGTGCAAGAAAATGAAGATAACATGGAGTTAGAAGAGAATAGTCTTACTAAATGATGACGCAGAACCTGTGAAAATGACTTTAGAGCAAGAGCTTGAGATGGAACTTAAAAGTGAGAAGGATAACTATAATAAACAAAAGCCAAAGCCAAGTGGTCAATTAGATTACGAAAAGGACCTGAAAAAAGAAATGAGCGCTATAAACTTATAAACATGAGACCAAAGGAGTGCTAGGTGAACATTTATCTATGGTATATGACTATTTACTGACCCTACTAAACCGACTAGTGTAGAGGCCGAAAGGGCATTCTCAGCAGCCGGCTACATATGCAGTTCTGTGCGGTTGGGAGGTTGGACTATAGATAAAATTTGTCCTACTTCCAGAGGATTGAAAAAAGAAATGGTCAATCTCCTGTCGTCAGATTATAAACTGCCTAATTTTCGCAGAAGATTATTATTTTCGGATTCGTAACTTCTATTGCGTTTTCCGGTACGCGGACGTCCACCTACAAGGTGGACCGACGACATCGTAAAGGTAGCAGGGAAGCGCTGGACGCAGGCCGCTACCAATCGATCAACATGGAAAGCATTGGGGGAGGCCTATGTTCAGCAGTGGACGTCCTGTGGCTGAAATGATGATGATGATGATGATGAACTTCTATTGATACAAAAAATAGATTGCAGATTAAATTACGGGCCTTTTCGTAATTAATTTTAAAAGAATTTGTAAGACTGTTTCCTACTGATTATAATTATTAGTTACTGAGCCGTATTTCATAGATTATCGTAAGAAGTACAAATATATAATATAAAAATGAATCGCAAAATGTGTTGGTAAGCGCATAACTCAACAACAACGCCTGGACCATTTTTTTTAAATGTTCGTTGAAGTCCAAGGATCGTTTTTACGGCGAGAAAAATTCGAATAATTATTTCCAAGAAAACCCTAAACACAGCCCTATTTCACGCAGGCGAAGTCGTGGGCGGAGAGCTAGTTACTTAATTTAAAAAAAGACTTAAAAATGTCGTCTTTTTATTTTCGTTCCACGTTTTGCTGGATCCGCGCTGGATCCAGCTGGATTCAGGTCAATCCAGCAAGAATCCAGCTGGATTGAAAACGGCGCTGGATTGCAATCCCTAACTTCAACCCAACAGGCATTCGATTTTGGCTCAACGTCTCGGCCTTCCTCATATTTTCAAGACTTTCTGACTATATTCGTTGCAACACATTAGGAATTCTCACTTGCGACTCACACTTTTCGCAGCTTATGGTGGAGTTGTTAGTCTACTAGGCCTTCCCGGGGCAATTACTTGATCCCTCGCTTATAAAATACTAGCTTTCCGCCCGCGGCTTCGCGCGCATGGACTACATTATCTATATATTTTACGGAACCCTATTTTTGTTCAAAATAAAATTTAGCCTGTTACTCGTGGATAAATTTGAAAATTAAAGTATTTTCACCGATAAAATTGTCCATAGATTACGCCCTTAAAGTTTGATCACTACATNTACATTTAATATCACTCCTGTTATTTGCTTGAATATTAATACATATTATAATAATAATAAAATATATAATTTACCCAATTTTTATAAAGTCTATGATAAAGTTATGTTTTAACCAACTGACACGGTAAGAGGCTAGCGGTACCATATGGTACCAGCATTTTTTTTCCAGATTACAGGTCGAATAATTTTTTTAATGCTTGTATAGCATTATGTAGACCATAATTATGAACACATTTCAAAAAAACAAAAATCTGACACTTTAAGAAAACTCAGTCTATAATGGGTTAACTCCATAAATATAAAACTACAGTGACAACTGAGCACTGTATCTGTGCCAGACAGATACAGTGCTCAGTTGTCACTGTACCCATGACTGTGCGTTGTACCCATGCGTACTGGGCGGGAAAGCACTGTACCCGCAAATACTGGGCGTGTGAGCGCTGTACCCGCGAGTGAGCCTTGTACCCGTTGTATTTGT